>NC_090937.1:898534305-898842632 GCF_040938575.1 Ambystoma mexicanum | reverse complement strand
AATCAATGTACCATGATTTCGTGGAGCATAAACAATAAGGGACAGTATAACTCTCTTTTAATCACATCTTGCTTTCATGAAATATGATGTAATAAATTCCCATAAATACTACTACAATATGATTAGTTTCATTTGTTCATCACTAGTTTGTTCCATTCTACTGATATATTAAGTCCATGCCGGACTGTATCCAGAGTATAAATCCATTTCTGTTCCATACGATGTAGTATCACTTCCATATTTCCACCTCTCATTTTGTTCTTTATATGTTGGAGTACAAACCATCGTAGATCTGTATCTTTGTGCTGGAATTTAGCAAAATGCTCAACTAAAGTTTATCAGCCACTTTATTTCTTATGCAGCTGCGATGTTCTGAAATTCGCTGTCGAACTTCACGTTTCGTTTTCCCCACATATAACAATCTACACGGGCAACTGATGATATAAATCACATTTTTAGTTAAACAGTTGTATGATGTTTCATTTTCCAGACTGTTTCACCATATTTAAACTCTCGCATAGTTTCAGTAAGTGGACATACTACACACTTGCCACATTTGTAGTGGCCTACAATAGGTGGCAATCCCCATTGGCTATTAATAGTTTGTTCTTTTTCTGGTTCTTTGTAAGTGTGTACTAACCTCTGTCTTAAATTTTGATTACGTTTAAAAGCAAACATTGGTTTTTGCATTAATGACCCAGGTTGTTTAATCAAATTCCAGTGCTTACTTATAATCTTTTTTATATCACAGCTTATCGGGTTAAAGGTAGTCACACATACAAGACGTTCCATCTTTTTCTTTTCTCTGGTAGTGAGACATATATCTCGATTCGTATTTTGAGCTCTTTTCATTTGATCTTTGACAAGTTTCCTAGGGTACCCCCTGTCTGTCAGCCTCACTTTTAGTTGTTCTGCGTGAGCCCATGAATTCATCCCTCTCGGCACAGTTTCTCCTAATACGCAGAAACTGTCCGTAGGGGAGATTCTGGCGCAAACTTGCTGGATGGAAACTATTAAAATGCAACAAGGAGTTCTTATCGGTAGGCTTCTTAAAAAGAGTAGTAATGAGCAGCCTCCCGGATTTTTTAATTATTAAATCCAAGAAACTCACTTGTCGGTGGTTATATTCAATAGTGAATTTGATGTTACTATCACATTCATTTAGCCAGACATGAAATTCCATTAGTGATTCTACCGAACCTCTCCAAATCAAGAAGACATCATCGATGTATCGTTTCCATACTATCAAATGATGTCGTAACCTGGGTTGATCATTTAGAATGTTATTTTGCCCCAAAATAAATTTGTCTTCATGGTCTGCCATATATAAATTAGCAACATCGGGAGCAAATGTTGCTCCCATGCTGACCCCCTTCTCCTGTTTGAAAAGTTGTTTTCCAAACAGGAAGAAGTTCTCTGTCATGGCTAGTCTTATACATTCTTGTACAAATTCTGTTGGGGGTTGGTGCGGTCTTGTTCTTTTATTCAAATATTTTCCAAGCACACCGAGACACTCTAACTGGGGAATAGCCGTATAAAGGGACTCAACATCCATAGTAACCAGGATATCTGATTCTTCCACTTGTATATCACTTATAATCTTGATCATGTGTTGTAGAGTCCCGTATATATGACGGCATTTCTAGCACAAAAGGTTTGAGAAAAAATTCTGCATAAACCGATAGGGGTTCCAACAATGAGTCAATGGCAGACACAATGGGTCTGCCTGGGGGATTGGTCTGGCTCTTATGTATTTTGGGGAGTATGTAGAAAGCCGCTTTTTTAGACCCAATTTTATTAAGAAACCGGCCTTCATCTTCACTGATCCACTCTTCAGCTATCGCATGATTTGTCAAACTCTTGATTTCCTCCTGCAACCTACTCGTTGGGTCAACCCCCAATCTCTTGTATGCTCTCTTATCATTCAGCAATCGCATACATTCTGTTTCATACATGATTGTATCGAGCACCACAATACCACCCCCTTATCTGCGGGTTTGATGGTAATACGTTCCTCCCCACATAATTTCTTTAGGCTCTTTCTTTCTTCCCCTGATAAATTATCTGGTTTATGATTCTTTTTGTCTATAGCTTCGAATATTTCACGGGTTACCACATTCTCGAAAGCCAAAATCTCCGGTGTGCATGTGTAGGAAGGGGGTATGAAGGTAGATCTATCCTTCAGACCACTAACATTAGGCACTTCTACAGAAATGGATCCTTTCTCATTCGGGTGTGCTGGAAGATAGATCTCGAAAAAGTGTTTAAGTCGTATGTTTCTAAAGAACTTTTGGAGTTCCAACTCCGTGTTGAACCTGTCGGCTCGAGCAGTGGGGACATAGGATAACCCTTGGATAATAAATCCATATCAGCCTGTTCAAGATGATAACACGATAAATTAAAAATGGGCAATTGATCTGGGGATCTTTGATTCATTGGTTTGAGTACCATTGTCTGGTTCTCATCCCTTGCCCCTGTCCGTATTGTTGCTGCCGCTGTCTCGGCCTGCCTCTTGGGCCCCCTCTGAAAAAAACCTGTTTTTGATTTGGTTGGTTTTGCCCTCTACCACCCATAGGCACATCTGTGCCTGCTTGATTTAGGGATGGATCTGAGCCACTAGAGGAGCCAGAGGTGTTCGAGAAGGTGACATACCTATTATTTCTCCGGTAGTTATGGCCACCAGCTGGTGGATCCGTAAAGAAACCCTTCTTTAAGTATGGGTATGTCCTTTCTTCAGTATAGTTAGTAATATCTTTTTGTAATTTTTTGACCTTTTTTTCCAAATTGAATTCTTTAAACTTTTTTATTTCATCTTCTAATGCCTCTAGTTGTTTTTTCGCATCTTTAATCGTGGTATTGTCTAAAAATGCCTTCTCCAACACCTCGAGCTCCTCTCCTTGTTTTTTAGTCTCTTCATGTGCAGTCTCAATAATCAATATGATCCAATCCCGAGAACACTTGTTGCCAACCCCACTGAAGTTCTTCTGAAACCTGGGGTTGTCAACAAATATCCTCGGGATGTTCTTCACCTGTAGACCCTCAGGGATGATTCCCGATCTCAAATACTGTAACATAAACTGCCCATGTAAATCTGTTCGCGTTAATTTTTTCATTTTTTGTAATATTTTTTCCACTTCATTTGTTGTGACCACTTTATCAGCTATTAGGCCCTCACCAAAGGGTGCTATTGGCCCCTCTAGTAATTTTTTATAGTGGTCATCCGTAAAAGAGAAGATATTCACATCTTCCATAATTAAATGATATGAATTGATCAAATAAAATAAATTGATCTAAGGGTATATTCAATATACACCCCTGCAGCCGTGGGCTGTACTAGACTAGAAATAATGAAAGGGGTACACCTGCGATTATGATCCCTGGTCCTTCAGGTGAAATACATAATAGTCAAAAGAAAATGGACCAGTGGAATGGGAAGACGCAACAGATTATTAACTTTCATACAGATTGTTTATTATTTCATTAATATAAATTTTTCACTTCATTGATGTATGTATAATATAAAATCATAAGACCACCAAATGCATATTATAAATTCAACATTCGTAACTCACACATTCATTCATTACCCCATACTTTCAACGGTAAAACCTATTGGCATATCACGGCAATATAAACTATACTTATACTGTATCCAGAGTATAAATCCATTTCTGTTCCATACGATGTAGTATCACTTCCATATTTCCACCTCTCATTTTGTTCTTTATATGTTGGAGTACAAACCATCGTAGATCTGTATCTTTGTGCTGGAATTTAGCAAAATGCTCAACTAAAGGTTTATCAGCCACTTTATTTCTTATGCAGCTGCGATGTTCTGAAATTCGCTGTCGAACTTCACGTTTCGTTTTCCCCACATATAACAATCTACACGGGCAACTGATGATATAAATCACATTTTTAGTTAAACAGTTGGTATGATGTTTCATTTTCCAGACTGTTTCACCATATTTAAACTCTCGCATGGGTCTGTGAGCAACAACATAGTGGACTGCATCTGGGATGCTGATGGCATCAACATTGAGGACTCCATTGGAGGTGTGCGACTTCACTGGAATTGTCGACAGTGACTGATATCTCTATTGTGATAGAGTTCTGTTGTGGATTTATTCCATTGGCTAACTTGCCCTACTGTGAATAGATCATTGGGGGTAAGTAGGCATGTGTCTACAGCAATGAGACACTTTTTGACAATAGATTGTCTTGTATTAAATGAAGAGGGTTGACGCTCATCTGATGACTTCGTATGTATGTTTTTTAGAATGAACATTGGCTTTTATGGTTCCAAGAAGGGCTGAATTACTATCGGGAGCCCTACGTCCTGAAGAAGGTCTTTGTGACCGAAACACGTGTCGACGACCTACAGTGTACCTCTGGAATAATTGGAACACTAGAGTTTTTTCCTTTTTGACACCTGAAATTATAGGCTGGGTTATAAATACAGGAAAACAAGAGCAATAAGTATAGTTTATATTGCCGTGATATGCCAATAGGTTTTACCGTTGAAAGTATGGGGTAATGAATGAATGTGTGAGTTACGAATGTTGAATTTATAATATGCATTTGGTGGTCTTATGATTTTATATTATACATACATCAATGAAGTGAAAAATTTATATTAATGAAATAATAAACAATCTGTATGAAAGTTAATAATCTGTTGCGTCTTCCCATTCCACTGGTCCATTTTCTTTTGACTATTATGTATTTCACCTGAAGGACCAGGGATCATAATCGCAGGTGTACCCCTTTCATTATTTCTAGTCTAGTACAGCCCACGGCTGCAGGGGTGTATATTGAATATACCCTTAGATCAATTTATTTTATTTGATCAATTCATATCATTTAATTATGGAAGATGTGAATATCTTCTCTTTTACGGATGACCACTATAAAAAATTACTAGAGGGGCCAATAGCACCCTTTGGTGAGGGCCTAATAGCTGATAAAGTGGTCACAACAAATGAAGTGGAAAAAATATTACAAAAAATGAAAAAATTAACGCGAACAGATTTACATGGGCAGTTTATGTTACAGTATTTGAGATCGGGAATCATCCCTGAGGGTCTACAGGTGAAGAACATCCCGAGGATATTTGTTGACAACCCCAGGTTTCAGAAGAACTTCAGTGGGGTTGGCAACAAGTGTTCTCGGGATTGGATCATATTGATTATTGAGACTGCACATGAAGAGACTAAAAAACAAGGAGAGGAGCTCGAGGTGTTGGAGAAGGCATTTTTAGACAATACCACGATTAAAGATGCGAAAAAACAACTAGAGGCATTAGAAGATGAAATAAAAAAGTTTAAAGAATTCAATTTGGAAAAAAAGGTCAAAAAATTACAAAAAGATATTACTAACTATACTGAAGAAAGGACATACCCATACTTAAAGAAGGGTTTCTTTACGGATCCACCAGCTGGTGGCCATAACTACCGGAGAAATAATAGGTATGTCACCTTCTCGAACACCTCTGGCTCCTCTAGTGGCTCAGATCCATCCCTAAATCAAGCAGGCACAGATGTGCCTATGGGTGGTAGAGGGCAAAACCAACCAAATCAAAAACAGGTTTTTTTCAGAGGGGGCCCAAGAGGCAGGCCGAGACAGCGGCAGCAACAATACGGACAGGGGCAAGGGATGAGAACCAGACAATGGTACTCAAACCAATGAATCAAAGATCCCCAGATCAATTGCCCATTTTTAATTTATCGTGTTATCATCTTGAACAGGCTGATATGGATTTATTATCCAAGGGGTTATCCTATGTCCCCACTGCTCGAGCCGACAGGTTCAACACGGAGTTGGAACTCCAAAAGTTCTTTAGAAACATACGACTTAAACACTTTTTCGAGATCTATCTTCCAGCACACCCGAATGAGAAAGGATCCATTTCTGTAGAAGTGCCTAATGTTAGTGGTCTGAAGGATAGATCTACCTTCATACCCCCTTCCTACACATGCACACCGGAGATTTTGGCTTTCGAGAATGTGGTAACCCGTGAAATATTCGAAGCTATAGACAAAAAGAATCATAAACCAGATAATTTATCAGGGGAAGAAAGAAAGAGCCTAAAGAAATTATGTGGGGAGGAACGTATTACCATCAAACCCGCAGATAAGGGGGGTGGTATTGTGGTGCTCGATACAATCATGTATGAAACAGAATGTATGCGATTGCTGAATGATAAGAGAGCATACAAGAGATTGGGGGTTGACCCAACGAGTAGGTTGCAGGAGGAAATCAAGAGTTTGACAAATCATGCGATAGCTGAAGAGTGGATCAGTGAAGATGAAGGCCGGTTTCTTAATAAAATTGGGTCTAAAAAAGCGGCTTTCTACATACTCCCCAAAATACATAAGAGCCAGACCAATCCCCCAGGCAGACCCATTGTGTCTGCCATTGACTCATTGTTGGAACCCCTATCGGTTTATGCAGAATTTTTTCTCAAACCTTTTGTGCTAGAAATGCCGTCATATATACGGGACTCTACACACATGATCAAGATTATAAGTGATATACAAGTGGAAGAATCAGATATCCTGGTTACTATGGATGTTGAGTCCCTTTATACGGCTATTCCCCAGTTAGAGTGTCTCGGTGTGCTTGGAAAATATTTGAATAAAAGAACAAGACCGCACCAACCCCCAACAGAATTTGTACAAGAATGTATAAGACTAGCCATGACAGAGAACTTCTTCCTGTTTGGAAAACAACTTTTCAAACAGGAGAAGGGGGTCAGCATGGGAGCAACATTTGCTCCCGATGTTGCTAATTTATATATGGCAGACCATGAAGACAAATTTATTTTGGGGCAAAATAACATTCTAAATGATCAACCCAGGTTACGACATCATTTGATAGTATGGAAACGATACATCGATGATGTCTTCTTGATTTGGAGAGGTTCGGTAGAATCACTAATGGAATTTCATGTCTGGCTAAATGAATGTGATAGTAACATCAAATTCACTATTGAATATAACCACCGACAAGTGAGTTTCTTGGATTTAATAATTAAAAAATCCGGGAGGCTGCTCATTACTACTCTTTTTAAGAAGCCTACCGATAAGAACTCCTTGTTGCATTTTAATAGTTTCCATCCAGCAAGTTTGCGCCAGAATCTCCCCTACGGACAGTTTCTGCGTATTAGGAGAAACTGTGCCGAGAGGGATGAATTCATGGCTCACGCAGAACAACTAAAAGTGAGGCTGACAGACAGGGGGTACCCTAGGAAACTTGTCAAAGATCAAATGAAAAGAGCTCAAAATACGAATCGAGATATATGTCTCACTACCAGAGAAAAGAAAAAGATGGAACGTCTTGTATGTGTGACTACCTTTAACCCGATAAGCTGTGATATAAAAAAGATTATAAGTAAGCACTGGAATTTGATTAAACAACCTGGGTCATTAATGCAAAAACCAATGTTTGCTTTTAAACGTAATCAAAATTTAAGACAGAGGTTAGTACACACTTACAAAGAACCAGAAAAAGAACAAACTATTAATAGCCAATGGGGATTGCCACCTATTGTAGGCCACTACAAATGTGGCAAGTGTGTAGTATGTCCACTTACTGAAACTATGCGAGAGTTTAAATATGGTGAAACAGTCTGGAAAATGAAACATCATACCAACTGTTTAACTAAAAATGTGATTTATATCATCAGTTGCCCGTGTAGATTGTTATATGTGGGGAAAACGAAACGTGAAGTTCGACAGCGAATTTCAGAACATCGCAGCTGCATAAGAAATAAAGTGGCTGATAAACCTTTAGTTGAGCATTTTGCTAAATTCCAGCACAAAGATACAGATCTACGATGGTTTGTACTCCAACATATAAAGAACAAAATGAGAGGTGGAAATATGGAAGTGATACTACATCGTATGGAACAGAAATGGATTTATACTCTGGATACAGTCCGGCATGGACTTAATATATCAGTAGAATGGAACAAACTAGTGATGAACAAATGAACTAATCATATGTAGTAGTATTTATGGGAATTTATTACATCATATTTCATGAAAGCAAGATGTGATTAAAAGAGAGTTATACTGTCCCTTATTGTTTATGCTCCACGAAATCATGGTACATTGATTGTTCTTCTTTATGAATAATTGTGGGGTCGACTACAATATGTATGGAACTAACATTTTATTAATGTTATGGTTACTTAGTCTATAAGAGCAGGCAGTAGTCTCTCTGCCTGAATGTGCTGTTAATATTATAAAAATGTTATAAAAATTCACGTATGTTCCATTGAATTGTGATGTATTGACTGTTTCTCTTTGTGTCTCTTTTTATGAACAGTTATGGGGCCAATTACAATATACACGAAACTGGCATTTTGTCAATGTAGAGATGACCCATTGATATACTGACTGTTCTTCTCTATGAATAAGTGTGGGGTCGATTACAATATATATGGAACTAGTATTTTATCAATGTAATGGCTACCTAGTTTATAAGAGCAGGTAGTAGTCTTTTTGTCTGAATGTGCCTGAATGTGTTTGAATGTGCCGCCAGTATTACAAAGATTCACGTATGCTCCATTGAATTGTGATGTATTGACTGTTTCTCTCTGTGTTTCTCTTTATAAACAACTGTGGGGCTAATTATAATATGTATGAAACTGGCATTTTGTCAATGTAGCGATGACCCAGTTTATAAGATCAGGTTGCACCTATTCAGAGAGACACCGATGTACTTAGGTAAATATTAATTAGGTCTCCCCACTTGTGATGTATTGTGCATGTTTACACACGAAAAGATCCATTGGATAGACGATTTTTGGTATGGTGGGGATTTGGTCCCTTGTTTGTGTTTACAGCCCTGTTCGGGTGGTCAGGCCGTTCTCTATATTGACAGGCGGGTGAGCGACGTTCCGCTGGGTGTGTCTGAAAAAAACAAAATAACATACACCTGGTTGGGACTGGAGCCCCTTTTCTATGTTTACAGCTGATTTGGCCCTCTGAGGCCGACAGCTGAGTTAGTGAGGTTCGCGCGCATATAAGGAGGAGGTTTGTGTCGCGCTGCGTTTGGTAATTGAATGAGAGACGCGTTTGTAAGCGAATCGCCGGTGGAGGCTTTGTCCCAATTACGCTGGTAAGAATACTTAATGACCGGGTGATAATTTGAGACGCAATGTATCCGGTTGGTAGCTTTGAAGGTGGATTTATACGGAGAGATGTGTTATACTATTTTATAGTAACACCCCCGTGTGTGGGAATGCGATTATGCACGGTGTCACGGTTGTGATTATTATGATGCCGAGTGTTTACATTTTGTATAGAGGACAGTTACCCACTATGATTTTACCCCCGTTTTTGATAGAGGGGTGAACACTACATGTGGGTTTATGAATAACAACACACTGTGTCACTGTTGTGATTATAATGATGCTGAGTGTGTATATTTTGTGTAGAGGACAGTTACCTACTATGATTCCATTTCCTTTTTGGTATAGGGGTATAGACTACATTTGGGTCTGTGAGCAACAACATAGTGGACTGCATCTGGGATGCTGATGGCATCAACATTGAGGACTCCATTGGAGGTGTGCGACTTCACTGGAATTGTCGACAGTGACTGATATCTCTATTGTGATAGAGTTCTGTTGTGGATTTATTCCATTGGCTAACTTGCCCTACTGTGAATAGATCATTGGGGGTAAGTAGGCATGTGTCTACAGCAATGAGACACTTTTTGACAATAGATTGTCTTGTATTAAATGAAGAGGGTTGACGCTCATCTGATGACTTCGTATGTATGTTTTTTAGAATGAACATTGGCTTTTATGGTTCCAAGAAGGGCTGAATTACTATCGGGAGCCCTACGTCCTGAAGAAGGTCTTTGTGACCGAAACACGTGTCGACGACCTACAGTGTACCTCTGGAATAATTGGAACACTAGAGTTTTTTCCTTTTTGACACCTGAAATTATAGGCTGAGTTATAAATACAGGAAAACAAGAGCAATAAGTATAGTTTATATTGCCGTGATATGCCAATAGGTTTTACCGTTGAAAGTATGGGGTAATGAATGAATGTGTGAGTTACGAATGTTGAATTTATAATATGCATTTGGTGGTCTTATGATTTTATATTATACATACATCAATGAAGTGAAAAATTTATATTAATGAAATAATAAACAATCTGTATGAAAGTTAATAATCTGTTGCGTCTTCCCATTCCACTGGTCCAGTGGTTGGGGGGCAACAGGAGAGAGACACAGGGCATGAGAGGGGGTGGGGGGTAACAGGAGAGAGACACGAAGCATGACAGTGGGGTGGGGGTAACAGGAGAGAGATACGGGGCATGAGCAGGGGGTGGGGGCCAACAGCAGGGAGACATGGGTCATGACTGGGGGTGGGGGGCAACAGGAGAGAGACACGGGGCATGAGAGGGGGCTGGGGGTAGCAGGAGAGAGACACTGGGCATGAGCTCCATTGCTCCATGGTTAAAATGTGAAAGAAAAATACAATCCAACAGTGAACTTTGGACATGGGAACAAGCCAGGATCCATTATCCCAACGAAAGAAAGGAAACCTATCTAACTACACTAACTAATAAAATAAACTATATACAAAAATGTGGCCAATGTCCGAAAGGTCCAAATAAAATCCAAACAAAAATGAAACCTAACACTACCTACATAACTATGTACAAGGGAAGCGGGCTAGTTTGACAGCTCACTTGTGGATGTCCCGGGCCAGGGCATCATCGAACTCCTGCTCAATGTCCCGGAGGCGGTCCTCCTCCATGGCCCGAGGGTCCGCAGGGCCGTCGCCGTGTCCAACTCCAAACCCCTGCGGATTGCCTCGAGGCACTCGGCCCGCCTCAGTGCCCTCCGCATGGAGTTCTCCGCCCTGACCATTGTGAACCGTGCCTCTTCCGCCCGCTGCCGCTCCGCATCTATGGCGTGGCCCAACCGCTGCCACACGGAAGACACTCTCTGTCCTGGGTCCTCCTGCCCTCCGGCCGATGCCTGCCCCTCCGATGTTGAAGGCCCCAAGCCTTCATGGCTCCCACCACGTTGCTGCTGCTGCTGTGCCTCTGCCCGTGCACTGCCTCCTGCTGCCTGCACATCCTCCGCCGGCTGGGGTGCAGTCGTTGATGTGGCCACCCCTGCTGGACGTCCGACTCCCGACTGTGGCAGGGATGCCTCCTCCACCAGCCTGGCCGCACCGTCAGAGGCAGCTCCACAGGGCACCCAGCTGACTGATGGGTGGGAAGATGGCACGGAGGACGACTGGCGCGTAGGGGGTCCAGTTGAGGAGGGGGTCTTAGCAAGCCCCATCATACGGAGGAATCCGGCCTGGGTGACCTGTGCCAGCAGGCTGACATGGTCAACGAGCCATTTGAGATGATGTGCAGTCTCCTCATGAAAAGACTGCAGGTCACCTCGCATGGCCCGTTGACACAATGCCACACCACTCAGAACAGGCTCATCCCGGACCCGGATAGCCACGTCCGCAGGCAGAGGAAGGCCAGTTGACGTGAGCTCATCCCCCGCCTGAAAACGGGTCTGGACGTAGGCATCCCTGCTGGTGCAAGATGATGCAGGGACAGGATCAGGGACAGGATTGCACACAGGCACCTCCGCGGCGGCCTGTGCTGCCTCCTGTCCCTGGTCCTGCACTGCACCACTAGCACCAGTGGGATCCCCACCTCCAGACCCCGTCTCTGGTGCTTGCACGGCCTCCTCCTCCACCAAACCCCCCACCAACCTGGATGACTCCGTGGCATCTTCCCCTGTTGGGCCCTGTGGGGTCCCAGCTGCCCCTTCTGCTGCTGAGGAGTCCAACTCCAACCTCCGCCTCTTCAACCTCCCCCCGGCAGCTGCGGCCTGGGACGCGGCACCGGACTCCTCACTCCCCGACGAGATCACAACATGGGAGGGGAGCCGGGCCTTGCGTCTCCGGCTGGCGGTGGGATCCCCGCCGCTGTGCTCCACAGCACCTTCTCCACCCTCTTCATCAGTTGACGCTGCAGACAGGGAGAAATAAAACACAGGCATCAGGGCACTGTACAATGGACACATACACACATGACAGTTGTACATGAGTGGCATTGGCAAACCTCAGACATGTCATCACAATCCCCAACACACATGTCATTTCAACTCGCACACATGAGCCATACCACAGCCATATCGCAACTGCCAGCACCATCCATACACATACAACAGCATGAGCAGGCAAAGGTGAGCCAGACATCACATACAACATAGGAAGTGCACCACACATGTACACACACCACCACACTTGCATGCATGTGTACACCTCTGCCAAGTGTCGCAGTGTTCAGATGGGCATCCATGTCACATCTGCCGATCAGGCTTCCACATACCGCTGTCACATGCATCCATGTTGCATCACTGTTGCACCCTTGTCAAATACACACACATGCACATGTACACAGTGCTGATACATGCAGCCGTAAACAACATACATGCGTGACATCACGGACATGTCTACTTACATACACATTCATCCAAACATGTGTGCCCACACAACTGCATTTGGCATGCAAGCCTACACACACAAGCACCATCCATGTCTCACACATTCCAGCCCTCGCATGTGTTAGCCCACAGACCTGTACACCCCCACCCATACTCGACCCCATACAAACAGATGTGCAACCTGTACACTACTGAAAAATCACCACACGCACTGCTCACAATCAGGATGCATGTACACTTACCGCTCGACTCCAGACGGGTCTGCCTCTCAAGGACCTGGACGTGGAGCGCTGGGGATATGCGTTCCAGGACCATCATCTGTTCTTCCGACAAGAGGCCCCGGCGCCCCTTGGCATCCGCTGCCTTCAAGAGGCACCGGGCCTTGTTCAGGGTCCTGGACCTGAAGTCCTCCCAGCGCTTCTTGACATGTTGTAAGTCGCGGACTGCCACCCCCTCCGCGTTGATGGCAGTCACGATGTCAGTCCAGATCCGAGTCCGTCCTTCCTTGTCGGCGCGGGAACTTCCGAAGAGGGCATCATACTGCCCCAGGACTTGCTCCACCAGGACACCAACTTCGGTGGCACTGAAGCTGGTGCCCCTCTGCCTCTCTGGCCGGGGGTTGTCAGTGGTCTCAGATGGTGTTTGCCCCGACATGACAACCCCAGAGGCAGGAGTGGGTGGGCAACTGGGTCCTGGGGCTGAGCTGTGGAGCGATGGAATCCCAGTCGGGAGTCTTCGGTTCCAGCAGGGGTGGTCACAGCAACAGCACCCCTGGCTGATGTGCAGGCAGCAAATGGCAGGGCACGTGGGCAGCAGGCAGTCAGGCAGCAGCAGATGGCAGGTGGGAGCGTGCTCGGGGCTCTGGGGGGCAGTAGTTCGGCCTTCTGGGCAGGAGCGTGGTCTTCCGTGTGCTTACGCGTGGCCAGCTTGATACAGAGTGATTTGGCACATGAAAAATCTGCACGTCAGCGTGTAATTCGAGGAAAGGCCCTTAGCGCGTAAGCGCGTCTGCACGCATAAGCATTTTCATTGGACAGAAGGCCCCTCAAGCGCAAGCGCCCCTGTGACGTGACGCGTACAGACGTGCATGGGCATTTCAGCGCGTGTGAAAAACTGCACATCCGCGTGTAATACGAGGAAAGGGCCCATGCGTGTAAGCGCGCGTGAAAAACTGCACATCTGCGTGTAATATGAGGAAAGGGCCCATGCGCGTAAGCGCGCGTGGAAAACTGCACGTCCGCATGTAATACGAGAAAAGGGCCCATGCGCGTAAGTGACGTGACGCGAGCGTGCGTTTCCCTCAGCACGGGTTAAAGGTGAGCGGGCCCAGCAGTTCGCTGTACTTGCCTTTCGTGGAGACCGACGTGTGTTGCTGCTTCCTGTTGTTTCGCGCGCCATCACAACTTCACAGCTATCAAGGACGTATCTCTTCTTTTGGCTGGGTATTGGCTACGCGTGTTTTTCTGCATCGCGCTAGTCAGACGGTGAGTCGCACACGCTCTTTTTCCCACTGCGGGTGCCCCTGTGTATCGCACCCATTTTCGATGTCATAGTAGCCTGCGTGTCCCACGCGTACGCGTTATTCGTGTTACTGGGTGCCACCGCGTACTGCGGGAGGTTGAATCCACGCACGTAGGCTGCAGGGTTGCGTGCACGGTTTTACTGCAGTTTTGGGGTGCCTGAGCGTTGCGTGACCCGTCACCACATCACCGGGGTCACATACAGCCTTGCAGGTGTAGGGGGGCTGTTAACATCTTGCTTCCCACCCCCTTCACCCCAATTGCCCAGGTCAATTGTGGTGTACACCTCCCATTGGCACCACTCCATCTGTGCCAGCACTACTACATCTGTGCCATGGTTGGGAGGCCACCAAAGGTGAGGGGCGCCTCAGCTGGGCATCCTCCTCGTGGCGGGCGTGGTCGGGGACGTGGCCGTGGTGACCAGGGAGTAGGGGGACTCCAGGGTGTCCAGGGCAGCCACAGAGGGGGAAGAGGCAGGGGTGCGCCACTTGAGCACAATGTTGTGCCATGTGTCGGTGCAGCCATGCCACCACCCCCTGTGGTTCCGGGGGATGCAGCTCCTGCATCTGGCACTGGCACCCGTACGACCCGGCAGTCCATTCCATCGACTGCCACGGGCCCAAGGGTAGTGGTAGCTGCAGGTGCAGCTGTGGACACCGCCACCCAGGCTCAGGGTCTGCCAGCGCAGGCTGTGTTGGCACTTGAAGAGCCCTTGGTAGATCTCCAACAGGCCAGGGGGGAAACCATAGGGGCACGCCGGGCTGCTCAGACCAAGACACGTGTCCCTGGGGCAGTCATGTCATCTGCTGCCCTGAACAGCCGGGTGTTGGCAAGTGCAGGGGCAGATGCACCCAACAGCACCCCGGTTGTGAGTCTGCCAACCAGGACCGTTGCGGTCAATGACCCTGCCACAGCTGATGTTGCTGCGCAGGGTCCATTAGTGGGCATCCAGCTGCCACTGACACAAGTCAGGCCTTTGGTCATCCCTCCACCTGCCACTCCCTTGGCTCAATCCACCGAACCCACTGGCCATACTGGTCAGGGTGGCATTAGCCAGCCAGGGTCTGCGCCACAGTCCAAGAGGAGGAAGGTTGCACCTGCAGCACAGGCTGGGACCCCACACACAGCCATGACCTCCTGCACGTCGAGGAAGAAGCCTTTCTGTAAGCAGGAGCTGGACTTCCTCGTGGACTACGTGCGGGGCCACAGCCGTGACATGTTAGTGGGTGCCAATAGTCGGACTACGGCTGCCCAACGTGACACCCACTGGAAGCATGTCAGTTCATTCGGCCATGAGGTGCGCACGGCGCAGGAGTGCAAAAAGCATTGGAATGACATCAAACGCAGCACTAAGGCTAAGCGTGCCTCTAATTACAACTTGACTCTGGTGACTGGCGGTGGGCCTGCACCAGAGGAGGAAGAACTCACTCCGCATGAGGCTCTCGTTGCAGAGTTCATACCACCTGAATTGGTCGAAGGAGTGGGAGAGATGCTGGACTTTGATGCCCAGTCCAGTGAGTGTTGATGCGTGTTTGTTGAGGACGTGTGTGTTTCACTTTTGGGATGTGTTGTGCATGATTGCTGCTACATGTGACGTGTACATGGTTCTGATGTGTAACTAATGCAATGCTTCCGTCATGTATGTCTCCTCTGCCTGCATGTGGGACTCCATGTGGGCATGCTCCCTTGCCCCTCCTCCGCCACTCTGCACCCCAGTTCCACCTTTGCACTGGTCTGTTTCAATCTTGCCAATGTGTAGTTTCTTGTTCATGTGTCCTGTGTAGATCCTAACTTCCAGCGTAGAAACTGCCAGACATATGCCGTGTGGTACAGCCTTAGTACTCGATGCAGGGTATCTCACTTGTACTGTGCATGGGTCAGATGTCCCGCAGGGACATGAGTGCCCATTCATGCTCTATGTGCATTGCACGCATGCCCCTATGTGTCCTTGATTGGATGATCACTGTAATATGAGTCCTTGGTTACATACATTGCCTGCCATCTCATCAGCCTCCCCATGTCAACTGTGGCTCAGTCATGCGTTGCACACATGTTTAGGCTCTGACAATCTGTGTGGCTCACAGGCCTCAGCCTGTTTAATGGCCAATGACTCTGTCCAACTCTTGTTGTGTCTTCTTCACACGTGGGCGGCCTCCGAAGTTTTCATCATGTGTCCTGCCTACTGTCCCAGCATCATTTGCAGTGTTGTAATTTGAATCACATTAAGCTGTTGATGCCAGTCAACACTGCCTGTCAATACACAGGTGTATGGTCAGCCTTTTGATACCATGCTAGGCATCCCTGCTTTGGTACTGGGGTGGAGGGGTGCTTGGCTTCTAGACATGGTACACATTCAATGCACAATGCACGTGATGTGTGAATTTGACATTGCACTGCCTACACATTTCCTGGCACACACCATGGAGTGCTTGTACATGTAGGTAGTGAGTGGCGTACACATTTTATGCACTGCATAGACCCACTTCCATGGAAACTGCCACCTTTCAACAGGTCTGATCACAGAAGCTATTCAAAGTAGACCCAGCTTGCATGCCAGGTCATATGTTGTGTGTCACATTTCTGCCGGATGCCTTTGCTGTCGGTGTGTGTGTGTGTCGTGTGCTTCTGACATGTGTAGTGACCTTTTTTCTCTCTATTTTTCAGGTGATGACGCAATGGAGGCGGAGGATGGTGTTGTCGTGCCAGACACAGGGTTGGTAACACCACATCAACCCGGCACTAGTGGGGGTTGTGGGGTGGTAGGCCACGAAAACCCCCAAGTGCTGCAGTCCATCTTGTCTCTGGCTGCCTATGAGTCCAGCCTTGATGACGACTCTGACGTCCATGTTGAGTTGGATGAGCATCAAGTCCATGTGTCTGGGGTGAGTGATTCTGATGTGGACACTCCTCTGTCTGCGACACCTGCACTGAGGGATCAGACAGTCTTGGTTCCTCCGCCCGTGGTGGATCGGGACGCAGGGTCACCCTCCACACCAGTCACTGATGTGCCTGGGACATCACGTCGACGGGGGCATGTAGTCGTGCAGCCGCAGGCGGTGCCAACACAGCGAGGACCCCCGGTCCTTCGGTCCCGCAGGGGTCAAGCCCGGCAACGCGGTCGCCGCGCGCAACCGCTGTATACTGAGTGGGAACAAGACATGACTGCCAATTCTGAATGGCAGGGGGCAGCAATGGAGAACATCGCTGAGAGCATGGAGCGTGTGGCCCGATCTGTGCTCCCCCTGCTAGGCAGGTGCTTCTCCAGCAGCAGGCAGCACGGTCCATGGCCCGCTCGCTCAGGCTGGTCATGGCGGCCTCAGACAGGGCACGCCAGGCTGAAATGTCATCTCTGCGTCAAGCAATTGCTGCTCACGCAGAGGCGCACATGGATGCCCTGAGGGAGGAGTATGCTTCCTTCAGATCCACTCTGGGTGTCCTTATGATGTCCCAGAGGCAGCAGGCAGAGGAGAGGTTTGTACAGCTTGAGCGTACCATCTCGGCTGAGCTACAGGCTTGCCGGGAGGTGCAGCGGTTGTCCAGCCAGGCCTTGCAGGAGGAACTCTGTGTTACACGTGCTACCTTGCAAGAGGAAGCACGTGTATCACGTGAGGTTCTGCATGCAGACCTATGTCACATCGCCACACAGAACCAGGCTCACCCGTCCGGCAGACTTGCTGCCGACGAGGGGCAAGCTGTGGCTAGGCGTGGCCAGGCTACTGTGCCACGTCCTCCTTTACAGGATGAGCCAGACTCGGACGACCATCTATCTCCCACATAGGTTGGGCTGTGCAGGCGTTGAGCCCATGGAGGTTTTTTTTTTGGCTCAGCATCATCGCATGTGGATGTTGAGCAGCACCCTGTACCTCCCCCCCTCCTGGGTGCCTCCCCTCCCCCCTGGGTCGTATGTGGCCATTTTTGATTTTTCTTTTAGTTTAGTTAGTTAAGTTTCTGTTTGATAGTTAGTTTAAATAGGTAATGTAGGTTTTCCATTGTTAGTGTAATTAGTTAATAGTTGATTTAGTTTAACATTGCTAGTCTATTGTGCTTTCATGTGACGGTGCGGTGCTTTGTGGCTTTTGAAGGCATCCACTGTCTGTTCCAGCTGGGCCCTTCATGGTTGTCTTGTGTATGTCTTTGCTGCTTGGGGTCCTTGACTCACATATGCCTCTCCTGCCTCCCTTATCCATGGGCTCGCAAGGATGGTTCGGTGTTACAGAATATTACACAAGGGCTTTGGACTGTCATATCTGTGGCATGTCTGGTGCTGTGTGACTTGTGTTGACACCCCTAGTGGGGATGATTTTGGTGTCATTGTCCACTGTTCGGCTTTTGCTAGATGGGGTGTGTCATGATTAATGTGTACATTGATTGCTATGCATTGTGTAGTATGTTTCATATCTTTCTTGTACACATGCTTGTTGCAATTCATGCTGTAGATAGTGTACCACACTTTGGATGTGAAAGACGGACTGATGGTGTGATTTGTGATGTGACTCTCTGACATCGTCAAGTAATGAGATGCCTGATGAGACACACACAGATGACTTTGAAGCATTAATCATGTGTTTCATGCCCTTTCTGCAGGGGGATGAGCCTCCAGAGCACCTTTGCCAGCAGACATGGCCCATTGGACGACGGAATTCTGGACCCGTTTGTTGGTGCCCACATGCACATGTGTGCACAAGCAGAGGCACAGTGATTGCAGACCCACATCCTAGAACTGCTGACATGTTCCAAGGAACTCCAGGCAAGGTGAGCATCACAGGGGGGCCACGACACAGCAAAGCTTGCACCACGCGAGTTGCACATGCAGGCTTAGTCACAGCACTGAAGGTGAGCTTAGACGAATATTGGTGTTGAAGCACACAATGCAGCTCAGATGTGTTGGTGGACTGATGGCTGTTGATAGTAGGGTTGTCTGGCACACATGCAGGGGCAGTGGCACATACCCTCCGGTACACCAAGGTCCATTGAGGCACTTGTATCAACCATGTAGCCTTCCGAGACATGGAAAGGGGCAGGTCACAGGGACATACAGCAAGGGACATACTCGGGTGCAGTGCATTTAATTTCCATGTACTTTATGATAAATGCACTGCCAACTTTGTTTCGGTCATGGTGGTACGCAACTTGCTCTGAAGTTATGGCTTGCTACATGGGTCTGTCTGCTTACCCAGGGAACATTGCATGTTGTGTGAATTGTGACACATTGGTGTTCCATTTGCCACGCACCCACCGGCGGCTGACTTACTGCATTGACTGTGTATGACCCGTCATAGGGGTACTGTTATATATGGGTACGAAGCATGTACACCAGATTGTCTGTTTGTAGAGTAGTTTGTTGCTATGGGGCATGTTTGGTGGTGTGTTTTTGTGTAATTGGCACATACAGGTTGTTGACTGTGGCTCTCTTTGCAGCATTGCAGTGCTCCTGTAACCGGACCTGAGAGTGCGCAGGCAGGAGGCCAGCACTCAAAACCAGAGCTAAGTGTCTTGTTGTTTTTCTTTCAAACTGCTCTGCATAGGCTTGCTGGGGGTGTACACTAATGCATGGATGTATGTGTGATTCAATTTGGTATGTTTTTTTCCCCCTAATCACCCGGAATCCTATGCAATTTTGAACCCTGCACCCTCTACCCGGTGTTCCTGCTTCCCGTACCTATCCAAGCAACAGTCCCTAACCCTCTTTCCCCGCTGGGGTTGCGGTTCCCTGTGTAAGCCACAAACTTGCAGGCGCCAAAACCCTAGAGGGGGTGGTTGGTTCGTACCACTCCGAAGCCTGGACTACAGAAGGCCATGACAATGATGTCCAAGTTTGTTTGGATTGTGTATGTGTTCATGCAGGTAGTACATTTTCGTTCATTTCCCTACTTTCATGTGTCATTCCTCCTCCCCTCTCCTGACACTCATTCCAGTTATCCAGTGTGCCAACACCTGTCCTGACTGCATATCCCTGAACCTCCTTCCCCACCAGGGTCTCAGGGGCCTGTGTGAGTTTGACCTTGCAGGCACCCGGGCACGGTGGGGGTGGTTGTTTCGTGACACTCCCGCGCCTGTACACGGGACCTGTGACAATACACATCCGTTCATGATGCATCATCCTATGTTATGTACCACACATGGTTCACATCCTGTTGTGACATTGTTTTACTGTGCTACCTTGGTTGTTGCATCATTGTGGTAGTACTTGTCCTTTGTGAGGTACTGCTACGTCAAGTCATCTACTGGAGGGTGTTCGGGTTCGTTTTTATGCCTTGGATTTTGTCATTTTGGAAATGAGTGTGGATTCTGAGGGTGCAGGCATCTTTTTACACACAAGGTGGGAGATGGTGACGAAGGGTAAAGGTGATCCTGTGGCCAGGTGGAATTGAGGGTTGAAGGCTCCATGACCCAGGTGCAGTTGTTCAGTGGGTCATGGTCATTTGTGAGGGAGGGGGGGGGGTTGTTGTTGATAGTTGCCTTGCCCTGCAGTGTAATGGGAACTCTGACATTGTAATGGTGGTATCCTATGTACATGTTGTGTTCTGCTGATCAATGCCTGTTCATGTGTTGTGTTTTCCTTTCAGGTGCGAGGGGATAGTTGTGGTTTGACATGCTGGGGTGTACACATGGTGAATGTTCACATGTGATGTGTAGGGAACACTGATGGTCACTTGAGTGCACATGCATATGTGGAGTGCATGTCCTTGCAGAACCACACACTTGCACTCTGATGCACTACATGTACTCCCACCCTTGCATATCCACGTGTACACTGTTTGCCTTCTGGTGCCCACTGTGTCCCTGCAGCACATGTTCTGTGACTGATTATGGATCCAGTACATGCCTAATTTGATGTTTGATGTGGTCTATCACTTAGATGTGATGCTCAGGGTGTGCATCACACACAATGGCTGTTCACTGTGCTGTGCGCTGAGCAGTGTGTTGCAGGAGTAGGACACTGCACACATGAGCTGCAGTGTTGATTTTGCAATGCATAATGTGCATGTAGACAGGCATTCATTGTTATGTTACGTCTACGACTGTTGTAATGCATTTGGAAATGACTTTTTTTGGGTGGGAGATTTTGTTGGTCTGTCATTTCATCTGATTCCGGGTCAGGCATCATTGTCTGATGCCACTGTACATTTAGGACATGGCAATGTGTACCTTATCGTTACTGTGTTGGTGTATGGGTATTGCTTGCCATGTCATGTTGTGGTTTGGGAGGGTTTGAGTGACATGACAGTGATGGCCATGGCCTGTTTTGCAGGTGTGTGTGATGCACACCTTGCATGCCATGGTCATCCGCTTCTCAGAGCAACTAGCTGGGGGTAGATTTCTCTCCGCGGCAGGGCCCTCCCCCTGGAACAGACTTCCTGCCTGACTTGAACCTGAGGGGAACCATCTCCAGTTCTGGAAGCACCTCAAGACCTTCCTCTTTGCTTCTGCTTA
Source organism: Ambystoma mexicanum (assembly GCF_040938575.1). Taxonomy (NCBI): domain Eukaryota; kingdom Metazoa; phylum Chordata; class Amphibia; order Caudata; family Ambystomatidae; genus Ambystoma; species Ambystoma mexicanum. Next base: position 898,821,190 of record NC_090937.1, on the reverse strand, counting down.
CTCTCTGCTTCTTCCTTGCAGAATTCTTCACTGGAACTGCACAGGAGCTGCAACTGGGCCACTCTCACCGACCTCGGTCCCTGGCCCAGCCACTCTCCACTTGCACTGCCTCCCTGGCAACCCCTGCACTGCAGTACTGTCTCTCTATCCCTACAGCGCTCCCTTCCCAGCACTTGTCTGCACTTACCTTTGCAGTTGCCACCAGCCAACCTATGTATTATTTTTTTGGGCTACTTCCCCTGTACTGGACTCCCCCCCACCCTTCCCCTTGCACTTTTCCCTTCCCCCTACCCCTGCACTTGCACGATCTCAATGACACCTGGCCTAGTAGTACTGTTGTCTGTCTTCCCTTGTTCCCCCCCTCCCTGCCTCATCGCGCCTTGAAATACTTGTGTATGGGCAATATCATGTCATATGTCATATGTGTGCCTTTTGGTCACACAGGATAGCTTGTGTTTAAGTAGCTAGGGATGCAGACGATGTGGCACTTCCATGGCAACTATCTCAGGGTGGTAGGGTTGTGACGGTTGACTGTCTCTTTGTCATCATCGATTGTCACCTGGTATGTGCCAGGCCTGTGTGCACTCCACAGGGGCTGGAGTTTAGGTGAAAAATGTGGCCACAAGCTGGGTCCGGGCTTCCTCGCCACGTGCCCTGTCCCCTCCCATGGGCAGAGTCTGTGCCTGTGGTTGGGGATGTGGGGGCACCACCATGTCCACCGGGACGCCCTGCCGTGTTGCAACATTGTGCAGGACACATGCTGCCACAATGATCCTGCACACTACTGGTGGTGCATAGAGTAGTTGCCCACCAGAGCGGTCAAGGGAGCGGAAACGTGACTTGAGCACTCCGAATGTGCGCTCCACTATGCCCCTGGTTGCAATATGGGCGGCGTTGTATCTTACCTGGGGTGGTGTGGTGGGGTTCCGGATTGGCGTCATCATGTGGTTGCTCAGAGGGTAGGCACTGTCCCCTGGGGAGGTGATAATAGTTGAGATTATTAGGGTTTGGATATTTGTCTGTGTGTGACTTGCATGCATGTGCAAGGGCATTTGTACTGACCTAGGAGCCAAGTGTCGCCTTGCTGCCCAGCTTCCAGGGCCCGGCTCAGGGCGGACATTCTGTATATGAAACTGTCATGGGTGGAGCCAGGGTAGTTTGCATAGACAGAGGTGATGATTCCCTTTGCATCGCATACCACCTGTACATTGATGGAATGCCAGTGCTTGCGGTTTCGGTAGATGTGCTCAGTGGCCCTAGGTGGACGTAGGGCCACATGGGTGCAATCTATGGCACCGAGCACTTTGGGGAAGTGTGCCACCCTGAAAAAATCCAGGACAACGGCCTGCCTTTCTGCGGGTGTTCTGGGCATGTATATGTGCCTGCGGACTGAGGGGCGCGTTGTCATGATTGCCAGTACCTGGTGTAGGCAGCGTGACTGTGTGGCCTGTGAGACCCCCCCACTATGGCAGTAGTCCGCTGAAATGACCCAGTGGCCAAAAAATGCAGGGCATTGAGCAGCTTCTCCAAGGGGCTCAATGCTTGGGAGCAAAGGGTGGTGGATGTAAGGTCATCTTCCCACTCCCTGACCAGGTCTAGGATGATATGGGGTGGAAACCTATACCTGCCGTAGACCTGGTCGTCAGGCATCCCAAAAAGGCTTGTCCGTGGTGCGAAAATGTGTGCCCTGGCTATTCTCCTCCTCCTGCGGTGTCCCACGATCAGTGCAGCGACACATGGGGCATTCATCGTAGCTGTATATACGCGTTTGTTGTTTGCGCGCACTTTTATGCTGTGCGCGGGGACGCTTCCGCCTGCCTTCGTGTGGGCGGACGCGTTGACGCCTGTGCACGTCTTTGCCGTGCGCGGGTTTCCCGTATTCGGATACGTGGTAAGACTGTACGTCCGAGTGTCATCACGTGTGATCGGAGGGGAGTGAGCGTACACGCGATTGGCCTGGGTACGTGTGTTTTGGGGTGGGCGCGGGAAGTTCCACACGTGTTTAGCCTGGGTACGTGTGTTCCGGGGTGCGCGGGAACTTTCACACGCGATTGGTGGAAATCCACGTGTGTTCTGTCATCACGTGCAATGAGGGAAACATCCGCGCGCATCACGTCACAGACGCGCTCACGCGCTAAGGGCCTTTGGTCCAATGAAATCGCATATGCGTGCTGCCATGCATACGCGCTAAGGGCCTTTCCTCGAATTACACGCTGACGTGCAGATTTTTCACGTGCCAAATCACTCCGTATCAATCTGGCCACGCATATCACACGGAAGACCACGCTCCTGCCCAGAAGGCCAAACTACTGCCCCCCAGAGCCCCGAGCACGCTCCCACCTGCCATCTGCTGCTGCCTGACTGCCTGCTGCCCACGTGCCCTGCCATTTGCTGCCTGCACATCAGCCAGGGGTGCTGTTGCTGTGACCACCCCTGCTGGAACCGAAGACTCCCGACTGGGATTCCATCGCTCCACAGCACAGCCCCAGGACCCAGTTGCCCACCCACTCCTGCCTCTGGGGTTATCATGTCGGGGCAAACACCATCTGAGACCACTGACAACCCCCGGCAAGAGAGGCAGAGGGGCACCAGCTTCAGTGCCACCGAAGTTGGTGTCCTGGTGGAGCAAGTCCTGGGGCAGTATGAAGCCCTCTTCAGAAGTTCCCGCGCCGACAAGGAAGGACGGACTCGGATCTGGACTGACATCGTGACTGCCATCAACGCAGAGGGGGTGGCAGTCCGCGACTTACAACATGTCAAGAAGCGCTGGGAGGACTTCAGGTCCAGGACCCTGAACAAGGCCCGGCGCCTCTTGAAGGCAGCGGATGCCAAGGGGCGCCGGGGCCACTTGTCGGAAGAACAGATGAGGGTCCTGGAACACATATCTCCAGCGCTCCACGTCCAGGTCCTTGAGAGGCAGACCCGTCTGGAGTCGAGCAGTAAGTGTACATGCATCCTGATTGTGAGCAGTGCGTGTGGTGATTTTTTAGTAGTGTGCAGGTTGCACATCTGTTTGTATGGGGTCGAGTATGGGTGAGGGTGTACAGGGCCGTGGGCTAACACATGCGAGGGCTGGTATGTGTGAGACATGGATGGCGCTTGTGTGTGTAGGCTTGCATGCCAAATGCAGTTGTGTGGGCACACATGTTTGGATAAATGTGTACGAAAGTAGACATGTCTGTGATGTCACGCATGTATGTTGTTTTCGGCTGCATGTATCAGCACTGTGTACATGTGCATGTGTGTGTATTTGTCAAGGGTGCAACAGTGATGCAACATGGATGCATGTGACAGTGGTATGTGGAAGCCTGATCGGCAGATGTGACATGGATGCCCATCTGCGACACTTGGCAGAGGTGTACACATGCATGCAAGTGTGGTGGTGTGTGTACATGTGTGGTGCACTTCCTGTGTTGCATGTGATGTCTGGCTCACCTTTGCCTGCTCATGCTGTTGTATGTGTATGGATGGTGCTGGCAGTTGCGATATGGCTATGGTATGGCTCATGTGTGCGAGTTGAAATGACATGTGTGTTGGGGATTGTGATGACATGTCTGAGGTTTGCCAATGCCACTCATGTACAACTGTCATGTGTGTATGTGTCCATTGTACAGTGCCCTGATGCCTGTGTTTTATTTCTCCCTGTCTGCAGCGTCAACTGATGAAGAGGGCGGAGAAGGTGCTGTGAAGCACAGCGGCGGGGATCCCACCGCCAGCCGGAGACGCAAGGCCCGGCTCCCCTCCCATGTTGTGATCTCGTCGGGGAGTGAGGAGTCCGGTGCTGTGTCCCAGGCTGCAGCTGCCGGGGTGAGGTCGAAGAGGCGGAGGTTGGAGTTGGACTCCTCGGCAGCAGAAGGGGCAGCTGGGACCCCACAGGGCCCAACAGGGGAAGATGCCACGGAGTCATCCAGGTTGGTGGGGGGTTTGGTGGAGGAGGAGGCTGTGCAAGCACCAGAGACGGGGCCTGGAGGTGGGGATCCCACTGGTGCTAGTGGTGCAGTGCAGGACCAGGGACAGGAGGCAGCACAGGCCGCCGCAGAGGTGCCTGTGTGCAATCCTGTCCCTGATCCTGTCCCTGCATCATCTTGCACCAGTAGGGATGCCTACGTCCAGACCCGTTTTTAGGCAGGGGATGAGCTCACGTCAACTGGCCTTCCTCTGCCTGCGGACGTGGCTATCCGGGTCCGGGTTGAGCCTGTCCTGACTGGTGTGGCGTTGCGTCAACGGGCCATGCGAGGTGACCTGCAGTCTTTTCATGAGGAGACTGCACGTCATCTCGAATGGCTCGTTGACCACGTCAGCCTGCTGGGACAGGTCACCCAGGCCAGATTCCTCCGTTTGCTGGGGCTTGCTACGACCCCCTCCTCAACTGAACCCCCTACGCGCCAGTCGTCCTCCGCGCCATCTTCCCACCCATCAGTCACCTGGGTGCCCTGTGGAGCTGCCTCTGACGGTGCGGCCAGGCTGGTGGAGGAGGCATTCCTGCCACAGTCGGGAGTCGGACGTCCAGCAGGGGTGGCCACATCAACGGCTGCACCCCAGCCGGCGGAGGATGTGCAGGCAGCAGGAGGCAGTGCACGGGCAGAGGCACAGCAGCAGCAGCAACGTGGTGGGAGCCATGAAGGCTTGGGCCTTCAACATCGGAGGGGCAAGCATCGGCCGGAGGGCAGGAGGACCCAGGACAGAGAGTGTCTTCCGTGTGGCAGCGGTTGGGCCACGCCATAGATGCGGAGCGGCAGCGGGCGGAAGAGGCACGGCTCACAATGGTCAGGGCGGAGAACTCCATGCGGAGGGCCCTGAGGCGGGCCGAGTGCCTCGAGGCAATCCGCAGGGGTTTGGAGGTGGACACGGCGACGGCCCTGCGGACCCTCGGGGCCATGGAGGAGGACCGCCTCCGGGACATTGAGCAGGAGTTCGATGATGCCCTGGCCCGGGACATCCACAAGTGAACCGTCAAACTAGCCCGCTGCCCTTGTACATAGTTATGTAGGTAGTGTTAGGTTTCATTTTTTTTTGGATTTATTTTGGACCTTTCGGACATTGGCCACATTTTTGTATATGGTTTATTTTATTAGTTAGTGTAGTTAGATAGGTTTCCTTTCTTTTGTTGGGATAATGGACCCTGGCTTGTTCCCATGTACATAGTTCACTGTTGGATTGTATTTTTCTTTCACATTTTAACCATGGAGCAATGGCTTTCTTTTTTATTTCCCATTGGATTTTGTTTTGTGGACAGTGACTTTGGACACCATTACGTTGGAATTTGATTTTTGGTTTTGCTTTTTTTCACGGACATGCTTCTTTTCATTTTTGTACATTCACATTTCTGTTTCTTTATTTTTGATTCTATTTATGTTTCCTTTAATACATATTTTTTTTAGTGAACTTCAATGTGTGGTATCTCATTGGTTTCATGCATTTCATGATATGGGTTTTGAGATTCACTGACACCCAATGGGTGTATGTGAGGGAAATGTGTTTGTTTCGGAACTTGCAATTGGTGTTCTGTCATGTAATTGCCAATTATGAGTGGGTGGATGCAATACTCGGGTGGGTGTTTTGCATTTGGAGGCTGACCATAGGGACCAGAGATCTAGATTGTGATGACATGTTGGCTGGGGAACATGAGTTGGACATGGGTGGGGGCCTGCTGGCAGGTGCCCCACAGTGCTGGGGGGTGGGGGTGGTGGGGAACATGAGTTGGACATGGGTGGGGGCCTGCTGGCAGGTGCCCCACAGTGCTGGGGGGTGGGGGTGGTGGGAGACATGGGTGGGGGCCTGGTGGAGGCTGCCCCTGGTGGCTGGGGGTTGGGGGTGCTGGGAGACATGGGTGGGGGCCTGGTGGTGGGTGCCCCTGCACTGCTGGGGGGTGGGGGTGGTGGGAGACATGGGTGGGGGCCTGGTGGAGGGTGCCCCTGGTGGCTGGGGGTGCAGGGGGACATGCGTTGGTGGGCAGTAGTGCAAGTTGACATGTGGGTTGGCTGGGGGGCATGGCCATGGTGGATGGGGTGCCTGCAGGACATGTGCAGGGTAGGCCCCTGTGGTGTGAGCCACCTGCAGGGGCCGTGGAGGGTGTAGAGGGAACACCTGGGAGGACCCACACGTGCAATTCACGTGTGGTGTTCCCCGCGCACCCCTGTAATACACGTACCCTGATGAGATTGCGTGTGGAACTTCCCGCGCACCCCTGTAATACACGTACCCTGATGGTATTGCGCGTGGAACTTCCCGCCCACCCCTGGAATACACGTACCCTGCTGATGTTGCGTGTGATACTTCCCCCGCACCCCGAAATACACGTACCCTGATGAGATCGCATGTGTAACTTCCCGCGCACCCCCCAAATACACGTACCCTGATGAGATCCCATGTGTAACTTCCCGCGCACCCCCGAAATACACGTACCCTGCTCAATCTCGTGTGTAACTTCCCGCGCACCCCCGAAATACACGTACCCCGCTCAAGCGCGTGTGTAACTTCCCGCGCACCCCTGAAATACACGTACCCCGCTCAATCGCGTGTGTAACTTCCCGCGCACCCCCGCAATACACGTGCACCACTCGCACAGGCCCAATTGCTGTATGTTGCCACTTTTGTAATGCGCAGGGACTCTACCGCCTGCCTTCGTGTGGCGGACGTGTTTCAGCTTGTGCGTGTCTTTGGCTGTGCGTGGCTTTGCCCTATTCGATTCCATGAATACGTGTGGTTCGAGTGCGTGTGGGCGTTCCGTCTGCTTCCCTGCAGTACATCCCCAGTTACGCCCTTATTTTCGCGCGTTGTTCCCCATTCCGCGCGTTACGCCCCGTGTCCCGCCCACTTTCTGGTGTATGCGCCGAGGTTGTGCGCTTTCACTGTGCGCGTTGCGCACGCCTTTCGGGATGTTGCAGTGACTTGTGCGCCATGCACGGTTTTGGCACACATCCCGAGGTAAACACGCGCAGGGACTTCCATGAATCGCACGCGTGCGCGTGCGCCTTTTTTTTTGCGCTTGCGCCTGCTTGCGCCTGCTTACGCCTGCTTGCGCCTGCTTGCGCCAAGATTTTCGGCGCACGTTTGTTCCATGAATCGGCCCCTAAATGCTTTCTTATTACAGTTCTGCGTACTGTGAAACATTTACTAAGTAGCTAATAAAACCCACTTACTACATAATTTCATTATTGCAAACAAAACACAAACAGACAACAGCACATACAAATATGAGCATGTACAGGGAAAATGAAATAAACAAAAAAAACAGCAGTAATACCAGACAATATTCATAATCTAACTGATTATCTTCATACACAGAAATAATTGCTCTGCTTCAAAGCTACTACTTCCCTATGTATAACTATCACATAATGTGACTGGACCCTAAGGAAAGTAGTGTGAGCACAATATATACAAATATGAGCATATCCTGGGAAAGTACAGTAATACAAAAACAACAGAACTATAAGAAAGTGTTGATAACCTTACTGATCATCTTCATACATAGAAAGCATTGTTGTCTTCCAAGTCTGTGTTTTCCCCTATGTATATGTTTCATATGCTGTGGGTGAACCCGAAGTAAATTACTGTAAGAACATATTTGAAGTATAAGTCCACAAATATACTACTTTTTGAATTTTTAGTTCCTGACTGTTACTGGCCTAGACATGTCAGTAAAGGAGAAAAGAGGGAGCCAGACATGTGATGTCATCAGTGATGTCATCAATGACATTTGTGATGTCATCTTTGATGTCCTGGGTGTTAGTCTTAGCAGTGCACGGTGGTGGCGCGAGTTATGGTTGCTTAGCTTACCATAATTGGTGAATTTCAAGGGGTTTACTTTTTTACTTGGAACCATAATGTCCCTTTAACAAAGTTTTTTTCACTGAATTTCATAAGTTTTTAGTAGTGCAACTTAGCCATAATGTTCCTTTAACACAGGTTTTTTACTGAATTTCATAGGTTTTTATTAGCGCTACTTAACCATAACTTCCCTTTAACAAAGTTTTTTTTTACTGAAGATAGAAATACACAATATACAAACATTTCCTATGCACCTTACCGTAGTTTTCCTCGTTTTTGCTCATGGGAAATAAGGCAGCAGGCGCGGCCATCTTGTGATAATCTTATCCGTTGCCGCATTGCCCAAGGTAGACTGCCCTGGCAGCACTAATTCATATACCCCACCCATGAGGCTGACATTACCAAACCTAGTGATATTCTCTGCCTATCTCCAGGACGTTGCTGGGCAGCATAGCCAAACGCACCCAGTCATCACCTATGTTATACCGTTAGTTGACGCAGAACCCGGAATAGCAACACACATAATCACAGCGCGTCAGCAAAACTGTACATTTTTTAAAGTACTTTTATTTCACAATAAATACTCTGAGAACATCCCGCGATTGCCATATTTAAGCAAATGGGTAATTTTTTTCTTCGTTCTCGATCCACAAATATATATCTTGAGTCATGCGGTGTGCCTTTTGGGTAAAAAAAGCACATTGAACGCACTGTGAATCGCAATGCTTTGTCATTAGCTTGGCGCTAGGCCACCATAAACAATGCCCTTATCACTGGCACTGCGTAAGGGCATATTCGCCCGTGGAGATCATCCCAAAAAAGAGTCATTGTTATCCAGCCATTCACGTGTATCTGCAGCTGCCAGTTGAAAAACCTGTCTTTGGTATCTGGAATCGATGACAATCGCAGAAAGGCAGGATGTAGCTGTTTTAAAAACGATAACAGAAATGTGTCTCAGTAGCTGATCTTTAGTACAGTTTATCATTTTACCCATTAATTCGGCCCCGTGTTAAAACTAATGATGAACACGGACGTGAAACAATGGGAACACAGAGAAAACAACGTGGCAATTAGTCTTCAATTTACTTCAAGTGTTAGTGCTATGCAGTATGTTCAGCTCGAAATGGGATGCGGACGCTGACGCTACAATCAGGGAGCAAGCTAATGGCAAGAAGAACACATAGATGGAATTTTCATTAAATATTAGCGTTGAATTACACATTTGTGGAACCTGGGGGAACCCACTAGTGGTCTACACGCATGTCGATGCTGGACTGCCCATGAGCCCAGGACTAGGCAAGTACACACACAGTTTGTATTTGCGTGTCGTTGCAATATGACACAAACAACAACCGAGTGCAATGTAAGCCAGCAATAATGGTCGGCGAATGATAAATTGACTCGTTGGTCTATACAATCGTTGAAAGTAAAACTTACATAATATTTGGCATTTCCATTCTGTCGGCGTAACGCAGACACTTCATACAGGTCAACACATTTTCCTAAAATAAAATTACATGTTCCTTTGTCCAGTTTTGAAATAGTGAACCTTATCATATTAGACAGTGTTACATCCCTCCCTTCTTGTATTCCTTTTGGAATCCTCCATTTGTTTCAAGGTAAAAAAACAATTGAACCTTATACTGTGTACGATGCGTGGCCTACGGCCAATCGGCCATGCACCCAAGACTCTAGGCCTTTTCCACAACCACTGCAGCATAAAACACCCATAGAAACAAACACCTACCAAATAACCACAACCCAAACACATAATACATCCACCTCAAAACCTACCCACTTCAATTAACATTCTGAAAAATAATTACAACCAACATAGGAACTCTTCAATACATACCCTCTTCACCCAATGCTCTTCTAACGACCTAAAACCAACATCATACTAAACTAAAATAGCCAGTAGTGCGCCCAGTGTTTATTATGCACACTGACACTGCAAACACATCATGACCTTCTCCCACCCAAACACATACAGCATTTGACCCATCTCTTACTCCCCGACCCTCTCCAAGCACTCATACACACCAACACACTCCCCAAAATTGGATTTATGCTCACTTCTAGCGCATGTCCGTGCATCCAATATGGCGGGCTCATCAAAACAATTTGACGCACCTCACGCCTCATCCCAGCCAATCAGAGAACACGTTGCGTGTCTGCGGACATGATGCAAGCCGATTATCCAATCAGTGTCCTGTCGCGGAGCGAACAGGGAAGTGTGTCCGCGGAGTGTACCTAGATATCACAAATTATTTTGCCTTACGTTTTGGTGATTTAAAAATAAACGACTTCACGGATTTATACCAAATTAACAAAAGCACGCTTTCAGGAACAAGCCGCTGACCCTGCCACAAATTTGGGGAAAACCCGTCCAGCGGTTTGGGCTCTAAGCTCAGCAGACATTTTAAATTGGGACACCCTTATAACTTTGCCCTACCTAAGCAAACCTCCCCTAACTTTGCAAAATAAATTAGACTGGGCCATGTACTTCTTTTTGCAAAGTTTAGTAAGGATTCGTCAAGGGAGAGCAAAGTTATAAGCCACCCGAAAAGGGCTCTTCCTATAGGTTTAGCAACTTAAACAATAACTACACGGACACTACCGTGGGCTGTGTAATATATATATTGAAAAAAGGAAAGGTAGACTGAAACACAGTCTCAAGCGTGGGAGCACACAGGCAAGTAGGATTTTGTATAAAATAGGCAAAATTCAATCCATATGTCATGCGTAGTTGCTGTTCACAATTAGTCCTTTATTGACATTTTGGTATGGACAAAAGATGGCTGCAGAAAACATGACAGGTTTCACTCTACACAGGCTCCGTCTTGTGTAAAAGTGACAGAAAGAGGACTGTGCATTTATAAAGAACACTTGACATTTTAGTCCATCATCATTGTTTTTGATTAATGATTGCTGGCATGCTCAAACAGTAACTCTTTGTGTACAAGTGCTGCCATGTTGGAACGATGCTCCGGTGCATAAACATCACTATAGTGGCATTTATACATATACATATAATGTAATATAATCTAATACACAGAATTAAAATGTAAAATATCTCAGTTGTTGTAGATTGCTTTCCGCAATACTTATTGGACATGGGAATAATACCCAAAATATGAAAGCACTTGACAATGAATAATTGTTCACTTAATATTCACATATACAAAATAAAGTATTTTCTGATATTTTTGAGACATTATTACAAACCACACGGCGCTTGGTGCATTTACTTTGACATTCCTTTCTGGCTCACAGGCATACTCCCTAGTGGGTAGTCTGCAAATAAAGTGTAATGTGCAGATATGGTTTGGATCTGCTGATAAATAAATACACACCATATCATTAAAAAAATATTTCCACATACCATTCGGCACATACATGTATTTCAAAATTGCATTTCTCATAAGTTCTTAGACATATTCTATTGTAAATAGTGTATCAATAACCTGCAATTTGTGATATTATTTTAAGCTTTTATATGGTTCAAAACATACATATTGCAGGAATAATGCAGGGAAATGTAGGCAGCGAAAAACCCCTACGGGCGCCTATATCTGTGCCTATATCTGTGCAGGGAGGGATAGGCAGTAGAAAACCCTCACAGGCACCTATGTCCCTACATCTGCAAAAATAAACTAGCAGTTAACAGTTTTTTATATATATATATATATATATATATATATATATATATATATATATATATATACTATATATATATACTAATATTACACAGCCACGGTAGTGGATGTGTAGTTATGGTTAAGTTGCTGTTTCCATAGGAAGAGCCCTTTTTGGGTGTCTTATAACTTTGCTCTCCCTGGATGAATCCTCACCAAACATTGCAAAAAGAGTATATGGGTCACTCTGACTTATTTTGCAAAGTTTGGTGAGGTTTGGTCCAGGGGGGGGGGCAAAGTTATAGACTGAATGGGGAAAAAACTTTGCTCAAGCCTACAGCCCAAACTGCTGGACGGATTTTCACCAAATTTGGACCGGGAGCAGCGGCTTGGTCCCGAAAGCGTGCTTTTGCAAATTAGGTGAAAATCCGTCCAGTAGTTTTTTATAAAATGAGCAAAAAATAGGTAAAAAGAAATTAGTGATATCTATGTTCGGTCCGTGGACACACTTCCCTGTTCGCTCCGCGGACAGTCTCCTGATTGGCCAACCGGCTTGTGTCATGTCCGCGGACATGCAACGTGTTCGCTGATTGGACAGCGAAGAGCGTGAAGCACGTCAGATTTTCGGGAACGCCCGACATCTTGAATTTGCGGACGTCCGCGGACAGCGCAGTGAAACTTGGTGGAGAAATTCTATTTAGTAGAGTGTGTTGGTGTGTAAGACTGTTTGGGGAGGGTGGGGGAGTAAGAGATGGGTTAAATGTTGTATTTATATAGGTGGTTGATCTCCTTGTTGTGTTTGATTTGTCCGCGGACAACACGGATGTCCTGAAATGTTCTAAATAAATGAAATGTGGGTGTTCTGAGGACACTATGTCCGTACGTATGGTTCGTAGGCAAGTTGAAACTGTTCTAGGAACTCACGCGGTGTACTGATATGTTGAAGAATAAACTAAATGGGTGTGTCCTGAGGACGGTATGACTGTCCATACTGTTCGGAAGCAAGTTGAAACTGTTCTAAGAACACATGAAGTGTCCTGGGATGTTCATCAATAAACAAAATTGGAGTGTTCTGAGGACGCTACATCTGTCCGTATTGTTCGCAAGAAAGCTGAAACTGTCCTAAGAACACTCGCGGTGTCCTGAAATGTTCGTAAATAAACGAAATGGGAGTGTCTTGAGGACACTGTCCGTATTGTTCGCTGGGAAGTTGAAATTGTTCTAATAACACATGATGTGTCCTGGGATGTTCGTAAATAAACAAAATGGGGGTGTCCTGAGGACGGTATGTCTGTCCGTTTCGTTCGCAGGCAAGTTGAAACTGTTCTAAGAATTCATCATGTGTCCTGGGATGTTCGTCAATAAACAAAATGGGGGTGTCCTGAGGATGGTGGATGTTCGTCAATAAACAAAATGGGGGTGTCCTGAGGACGGTATGACTGTTCGTACTGTTCGAAAGCAAGCTGAAACTGTTCTAAGAACACTTGCGGTGTTCTGAAATGTTCGTAAATAAACGAAATGAGAGTGTCCTGAGGACGCTGTCCGTATTGTTCGCTGGCAAGTTGAAAGTGTTCTAAGAAAACTCATCATGTCCGCTGACATTAAAAGTGCCCATATGGCATAGTCGAAATGTTTGTCTCTATGGGTGTGATATGCTGCGGTGGTTGTGGCCAGGGCATAGAGTCTTGGGAGCATGGACATATGGCCATGCACCCAAGACTCTATACCCTGGCCACAACCACTGCAGCATATTACACCCATAGTGGCTTATAACTTTGGGATCCAAGAACAAATGTATAAGCAGGAAAGTTGTAAGCCACTATGGGTGTGATATGCTGTGGTTGTTGTGGGCTGGGCGGATAGTCTTGGGTGCATGGACAACACCAAATTTATAAGCACCGAAGTTATAAGTCACTATGGGTGTGATTTGCTGCGATGTTTGTACTTATTATAATATACTTACTGTTTGGTTTAGTAACTGAAGTACATGTATTTCTTGTTCATTTTTGTGATAAAAGAAAAGATCATGTTAGTATTGGTATTTTGTAATGACTAATAACATTGAATAATCAACATTTTTTAGTAAAAAAAACTTTGTTAAAGGGACGTTATGGTTAAGTTGCGCTACCAAAAACCTATGAAATTCAGTAAGATAACTTTGTTAAAGGGACGTTATGGTTCCAAGTAAAACCGAAAACCCCCTGAAATTCGCCAGTTATGGTAAGTTAAACAAACATAACTCGCACCACCACTGTGCACTTCTAAGACTAACACCCAGGACATCAAAGATGACATCACAAATGTCATTGATGACATCACTGATGACATCACATATGCATTCAATTTTCATAAAAACTGTGTGCAATGCATTCCTATTATAATGTTCACAAAAAAGTGTCAAGGATCATTTGCATAAATATCATGAGCTACTTAGTGCATTAATCAATACGTTGATATAAATACATTCTATTATAAATTCTACAAGTATACTAACATACTCATGTAGAAACATACACATTGTGTGCAACATACATGATGGAAGTGTAATATACATAATTTTGCAATATTCAATACTGAAATGATAACTACTTTCTTATTACAGTTTTGCATACTGTTACACATGTAATAAGTGGCCATTAGAAGCAAAGAAACAGGTGGTTTTGATCCCCGAAAGTCCACAAACACTCCAGATGTCCTGGGACAGTCCTGTGGTGTTCACATTTCTGCATAACAGGGTTGGTGAAAAGCAGTTTTTGGATGGCTTATAACTTTGGTGCCACTCAATGAAACTGCATGTCATTTTGGAATTTGATTATAAACCTAATTCCAAATGGTTTTACAAAGATTTGTGGGATTCTGTCAAGAGGGGGCAAACTTAGAGGGGGGTCCCACAATATGGTAAAGGCTTACAAATGTGGTGCCATTTGACAAATCTGCACAACAGTTGTCAAAACGATTTTGGATCTAGATATAAATGGTTCTGAAAAGTTTGGTGGGATTCTGTCAAGAGGGGGAAAATTAGAGGGGGGTCCCAAAATAGTGTGAGTAAAATGTGTACAAATATGAATATAAACAGGGAAAGTATAGTAATAAAAAAAAGAAATATCAAAAGTGCTGATAACCCTAATGATTATCTTAATGCACAGAAACAATTGCTGTCTTTCAAGCCTATGTCTTCCTTATGTGTATGTTTCATAGAATATGTCTGGACCCTAAGAGAATTACTGTGAGAAAAAAACTTGAGGGATAACTCTACTAATATAGTACCTTTTCAATTATTTCCTGCCTCCTACTGAAGAAAACCATGTGCCCGAGATATGTCAGTAAAAGAATAAAGGGGGAGCCAGACATGTGATGTCATCAGTGATGTCATCAATGACATTTGTGATGTCATCTTTGATGTCCTGGGTATTAGTCTTAGCAGTGCACAGTGGTGGCACGAGTTATGGTTGTTTAACTTACCATAACTGGCGAATTTCAGGGGGTTTTCGGTTTTACTTGGAACCATAACGTCTCTTTAACAACGTTTTTTTACTGAATATATATATATATGGCAAAAACGAGGAAAGGGGCACACTCCAGTTCCCTGCACAACCTTCCAAGCCAGTGGTGTTCTCCTCCGACCGGTTTCTGTGCCAATACACGTCATCAGGGAGGCTGTCTTAACTTCCAGCTCACAGCAAGTGCAGGGGATGATAATCTGCTGCAAGGGCTTCTGGTAGATGTAGTCATCAGGTTAGCAAGGAACAAGCTCACACCCAATCCCACAATGGAGAAAGGGGAGAGTAGCCTACAGTGAGGCACTCCAAAGCCGGGCATGTATCACCCTGGTGCAGCACCCTGTCAGGTCTTGAAGATTCCACCCTTCAAGATCCTGGAAAAATTGCAAAAACGAGGAAAGGGGCGCACTCCAGTTCCCTGCACAACCTTCCAAGCCACTGGTGTTCTCCTCCAACTGATTTCTGTGCCAATACACGTCATCAGGGAGGCTGTCTTAACTTGCAGCTCACAGAAAGTGCAGGGGATGATAATCTGCTGCAAGGGCTTCTGGTAGATGTAGTCATCAGGTTAGCAAGGAACAAGCTCACACCCAATCCCACAATGGAGAAAGGGGGGAGTAGCCTACAGTGAGGCACTCCAAAGCCGGGCATGTATCACCCCGGTGCAGCACCCTGTCAGGTCTTGAAGATTCCACCCTTCAAGATCCTGGAAAAATTGCAAAAACTAGGAAAGGGGCGCACTCCAGTTCCCTGCACAACCTTCCAAGCCACTGGTGTTCTCCTCCGACCGGTTTCTGTGCCAATACACGTCATCAGGGAGGCTGTCTTAATTTGCAGCTCACAGCAAGTGCAGGTGATGATAATCTGCTGCAAGGGCTTCTGGTAGTTGTAGTCATCAGGTTAGCAAGGAAAAAGCTCACACCCAATCCCACAATGGAGAAAGGGGGGGAGTAGCCTACAGTGAGGCACTCCAAAGCCGGGCATGTATCACCCCGGTGCAGCACCCTGTCAGGTCTTGAAGATTCCACCCTTCAAGATCCTGGAAAAATTGCAAAAACGAGGAAAGGGGCGCCCTCCAGTTCCCTGCACAACCCTCCAAGCCACTGGTGTTCTCCTCCGACCGGTTTCTGTGCCAATACACGTCATCAGGGAGGCTGTCTTAACTTGCAGCTCACAGCAAGTGCAGGTGATGATAAACAGCTGCAAGGGCTCCATCTGGAATCTTCAAGACCTGACAGGGTGCTGCACCAGGGTGATACATGCCCGGCTTTGGAGTGCCTCACTGTAGGCTACTCCCCCCTTGCTCCATTGTGGGTCAAGGGGACCGACAATGTCAATGCGCACCCTCTCAAATGGTGTGCCAACCACTGGCAATGGCTGCAGTGTGGCAATGACACTGCCTCCAGTCTTGCCAGAATACTGACAAGTGGGACAGGTCCTACAGTGGGACTCCACTTTTACTCCCATCTGAGGCCAGTAGAAATGGGCAGAGAGCCTTTGCTTTGTCTTCTTGGTCCCAAGATGACCAGCCAAGGGCACCTTATGCCCCAACTGCAGTAGGAAGGGCCTGCAAACCTGGGGTACCACCAACCTCTTGAGGGAACCAGGTTCAGGCTTAGTGGGCTCACTGCAAATGAGCTCACCCTCCCAATAAATCCGGAAAGACCTAGGCACTTGTGCCAGGGCCTGTTTCCTAAGACCCTCGATAGAGTGGCACTCTCTCTGACCTTTACAGATGTCTTACCTAGAGGGCTCCCCTTCAGCCAGCAGGCATTGAATGTCGGGGTGATCCTCTGGGTTGAGCACCTCTCCTGCAGTAGTGTCTTCTGGCTCTTCTCCCTCAGGAGATGAGTCTGGGTGTATCACTGGACCCAGCCCATCCAGAGTATGAATCCCAGTGGGTGCTGCAATAGCAGCTGGAAGAGAAGGAGCCACCTTCACAGAGGTGGTCTTCTTTTTCTTCCTTCTCGCCTTAGGTTTCCCCCTTGGCTTGGGTACCTGACTCACAGTCAGACCCGGTGTTACCTGTGACCAAGTAACTGCAGCAGCTGTCAAGGGGAGACCATCAGAGATCAACCCCAACTCCACTAGATAATTGCCTAAAAACATGTTAGCAGGTACATCATCCTGAACCAAGACAGGAAGCTTTGCCATCTTGACTGTAATCGTGATGATGACTAGGGCACAGGCTATAATTTGGGAGGCCCACCAGCTAACCTGGTAGTTCTCAGAGGACCACCTACATAGTTCTCTGGCATGAGCAGGGTCCTATCCACCACGGTCATGCTTGCCTGAGTGTTTCTCAAACCAGTAGAAGGTTGACCATTCAAGAGAGCACTTCTCAAAAACCTACGGGTGTTCTATAGGATTGTAGCCAGTACTTCTGCATACTGGTCCCATGCCCCAAGGGACACTAGGGAAATTTCTGCAGGAACACTGAATGTGATTCCTGCAGAGGAGGGGAGGACAGTGGCCTCCACCTCAGGCATTGGGTAAGGGTAGGTCAGGACTCCAAGTGCCTTACTTTTATATGTGGGGTCACCGTTCTTGTGGTCCACAGCCCCAAGTTCCAACAAGTGAAAGGAATGTGAGGTACGGTACTGGAGCCACTGGGAGCCTGCTTTGCAGCAGGAGGACCACTACTCTTACTCCCACCCACATAGGACTTATCCCCACTAGATGTTTGGGTCTTAGGAGAGGAAGGTTTAGATATATCTGACTGTGTCTGCTATTGGGACTCCTCAGACTACTGAGAAGCCCCCTTTTCTTTGTCCTTGTCCTTCCCAGTGAGTTCCTTAGGGAACACCTGGTGGGAGATCCAGTTGTCAGCCAGCCTGCCCAGCGTAAAGAAATCTAAAATGTTCTGGTTAGCAACATACTGGCACAACTCTGGTGAACAGGCTTCAGAAGAATGCTCATAAAACCAAAGGTGGGACAATTCAACAAACATTTTCACTTTGTATCCATCAATCCACCCCATCATGTTCATATGTGCAGCACTCAACAAGTCAATCCAAGACACATTCTTTCTTTTGTTATATTCCCTAAACCTTTTAAGGTATTGGGTAGCTGCCGTGCCAAACTTGGCAATCAAAGCAGATTTCATGCACTCCGACTGACCCCTTTCTTCCACACTCAGTTTCAGAATACAGTCATGCCCAGTATGAGGCACTCTGCTTAACAAACACTTAGCCCAATCTCTTTTGTCAACATCATGGATCCCACAAGCCATCTCAAACACTTCAATCTACTGGAGGATATCAGAACCCTCCATATATACACCAACCAAATCTTTCATAAACTTGGTGCCAGCGGACCTGACACTCTCAACTGGTTTTGCATAAGTCTTCACTCTAGTTTTCTCTAGCTGGATTCCCTGACATTCAGTGTCCTTGTTCTTAAGTTCAAGGTCCCTGTCTTTGAGTTCAAGATCATTTTTTCTTGAGTATCCCTTGCTCTGCCAACTCCTATTTCTTAAATTCAGCTTCTGTTTCCAACTTTTTATATTCAATGGACAATTTCATCCTCAATAATTCAAGTTCCAAGGGATTCCCTGAAGAAACACTGCTGGGGTTCGGAATAAAGGCAGCAGAAGTGGTGGCACTCCCAGAAACAGATTCAGTAAAAACCCCAGGGGCAGGGTCCTCAGTGGTTGCATCCCCCACTTCAATAAGAGCTTCACAATAATTCTGGTAGTCCACCAGGGCAGCTATCAGCTCAGCCCTAGACGTATCTTCAAAGTCTAACTTCCTAGCTTCACAAGCACTCTGGAGAGGCTCTGAGTTCATCCTAGTCAATTTACCATTTGCAATAGATTCCATTGCTTGTAATGTAGTTATCTAGTACACAACTAAACCTCAAATTCACAAAGTGTGGATATGTTTTGTAAGTGGCAAGGTTACACACTGATTATTAAAAACATAAGCATCCCACTACTGCCACCAGTTTAATGACTTTAGGGGGGTATCTGTACTCCTGCTCCCTATATAGCAGAGTAGAAGCACAGAGCACCCCAGCCAAGATGCTCTATTTGGTAATGTTGGACGAGCAATCAAGGCTTAAGCTCTCAGGAGGTGATGCGGGCTGGTTCTTAAGTACAGTGTAGTCCCCAAGCCCACACAAAGGAATGTCCACACACTATGTTAGTGAACGCACAGTTCTTTATATAAATAAGGTTCAAGTTATATACACAATCAAAATAGCACACTTTGTGCTCAGGCAATGCTGTAATTATAAATATGTACACTTTCTATATGGTACCACAATTACTCTTTGACTCCATTACAATGCACCAACTGCTGACACTTTCCAATGGCACACAAAACAATAGCAAAAGGTATCAACCATAGACCTTTGGAAGGAAAACAAATGGTTAAACAATTGCCAGAATACTGAGCCAACCACCAGGCACAGTTCTGTTTGAGGATCCCCCCACAGGGGCAACCTGTAAATATTATAATAAACAATCCCAGTCCATATATTGTTCAGCAGAGTCTTATTTTCCTCTACAAATGTTCTACTACCCCAATGTACCTGATTTAGCAGAGTTTGACATTGGGTCATCGATGTATCCTTCTTGAGTGAACTCCCTTTGATATGATATGATATATGATTGGTTATTTATAACGCGCTTAATACCCAAAGGTTTCTAACCGCGGACCCAGGGATCGAACCTGTGTTGCTGCGTGTTGTCTTGC
Organism: Ambystoma mexicanum; assembly: GCF_040938575.1. Classification (NCBI taxonomy): domain Eukaryota; kingdom Metazoa; phylum Chordata; class Amphibia; order Caudata; family Ambystomatidae; genus Ambystoma; species Ambystoma mexicanum. The sequence goes on along the minus strand of NC_090937.1, from coordinate 898,801,582 downwards.
TTTGAAGGCAAGCACGTCGCCACTGAGCTATCCTTCTGAGAACATTTAAGGCAGGAGCCACAGATCATCGAGATCCCTCAAAGAAAATGGTGAACAATGGTGTAGAGGCAGCAGCTTGGGTCCTGGTGGTGCTCGTCGACGATCGGTCATGGATGTCCTGAGAAGATAAGGCATGCGGTAGACCTCGATGACAATAGTTTGTTGCAGCAAAGAGTCAATGAAGATTATTTTTGCGTCCTCTCTTTTTCCTTCTCTTCCTTGTATGCTTTCACTTAACTTCTTTCTTTCTTTTCCTGCTCTTCTATTTCTTCTTTTTCTATAACCCCATCAATGCCCCTGTCATCTAGTAGGAGTAATATCTGTCCACCCATCCATTCATTATGTACTATCGTCACTCCCTTTGCCTTGTCATTCAGTTCTCTTTGTCTGTTTGCTTCTTCCTCTCTGTCTGACTGTCCTTTCTCTCATCATGGTGTTTACTTTCATCAAGTGTTGACATATATTTGCATTCTCAGCTTTTGCTCTCTTTCATATTGTCCTCACTGTTATAAGTAGGGGGCGTGTATGTCAGATTAAAATGCCCCGCCACTGATTTTTTTTAATTGAAAAAAGCTACAGGTTCAACACAATGTAAAAACATTTGTTTCAACTTCATCCGGCACATTAAGCATTACTTCATCATTTCCAAAATACACCTTAGCCCAAAACAAAACAAAATTTAAAATAAATCAGATGAATCGGGTAGCTCTATTACACGTTACTTCAATGTTCATGTCCTCATACCATGTTATGCTCATGGAGCAATTTTTAGAAGCATATCTATATAGTTTACAATTGCGCAAATATGTTTCACATTATTTCCAGAGGTAATTCTCAGCTACCACTCAGGCATATCATCATCAATAGGTGCAAACTGCCCAAGCGCTCATTATGAGTTTCTTCACACTCAATTACTAGATGTTTTAGAGATTCGACAGACACACGGCAAAAGCGACAGAGATTATCCCTTGTCATTTTATCTTTTCTTTGCCACAAGATTTCTTTTGTTTTTAGTGTGCTTGTATGAAATCTCAAAAATGTATCCCGATAATAGCAAGATGGGCAGTGCAACAAATAACATGACTGACTATTTAGTTTTTTTTGTTGAGCACCCAAACAGTGTGTTGAATGCATCTTTTCTCATTTATCAGTATTGACTTTCCAAGCCCAGGACTCAAATTTCTTTTTAGCATATTGTGGATGATTTAAAAGATCTTGTTTAGTAATATCCGCTTCATCCACATATGCCAATAGTCTGCACCACCATTGATTTAATAGATTTGGGCATTTATCGTCACAATCGGTTATGAAAATTTGGTAGGCTGGCATCGGACTATCTAAGGAAATCTTCCGCATTACCGAAATTGATTTCCATACAACATGACTATAAAGTGAATTTAATGACAATGCATGTCTTAATATAGTCATCGATATAGATTGCGGGAGATTGAGTACATGGCACCAAAATCGCCCTTCCAGCATATTCCATGTTTGCTCGTTGATATTCCAACCTGCTTCTGCGCCAAAGGTTATTACAGGAACAACTTTTTACAGGTAGAACATCAATACCGGTAATATAGAAAATGTACCGTAGTCTTTGTTTATCTTTGCTCCTTGTAATGCCAGCTTTCCGATCTTTAATTTCAGTTCTTTCACCCACTGATGTTCACAAATCGAGTTGTTGAATTGGACCCCCATATATCTTATAGAGGTTACAGAGGACAGGTGCTCACCGCCGACTGACCATCTAAAATGAAATGAAATGATATTTTATTTATATCTAAAGGCTTTATCTCTCTTGCTGCTGATAACACCAATGGAAGCAATTTTTGTTTTATCTGTATTGATCGTAAGTTAATTTTTGGCCAAATACTCATATAGGGATGTGTTGTATTCATCAAGACCAAGTCATCCGCATAAACAGTGTATCTTACAGGAACATGATTTATTTTCAGTGGAAAACAGTGCACCTGGTCGAGATGTACCGGCAGATCGACCAAGAATATTTTAAACCAATCGGAAGCCAAGGGACACCCCTGTTTGATGCTCTTTGCTGTCGGTATAGTGTCAGACAATTGACCACTTTTATTGAGTCTCACACGAATCAAAGTGTTCGAATGAAGGGCCATGATTGGATCGAGAATGTTTCCTGGATATTTCCACCCTGCTAATTTAGCCCAAAGCATACCTCGATTTAAACTATCAAAGGCCTGCTTCATATCAATAAACGCTAGGTGAATTGTGGCTTTTGCTTTCAAGGCCTCCAATTTTAAGATTGTGAGAATCAGTAAATTTACGTTGACGCCGACACCCTTAGTGAATCCTGTTTGTCGTACATCTAAGATGCCAGCCACCTGTGCCCATTTTACCAGCTTCACCCGCAAATATGAACCAAAAATTTTGCCAATTGAATCTAACAGGGCAATCGGTCGATAATTTTCAGGATTATCCCAGCTGCCCTTCTTATGGATAGGGACCACTATTGGTCGTTAGCCATGACTCGGGTAATTGTTTTTCCAATGCAATGCTCAGGAACAGATTTTCAATAAAGTAAGCCCATTCTGTCGGATTCTCCTTGAGCATTACATTACTTATCAGGTCTGGTCCGGGTGCACGTGAACTTTTTAATGCCTTAATCGCTTGTTCTATGTCTTCATGCGACATTTCCACTGCCCAGTGCACGTCACCCAAGTTAGATTGTGACTCTGGCTCCATAGACGGTCTCTCAAACACCCTCGCAAAGTAGCTTGCCCATACATCACCTGAGATGGTATTCCGGTCTGAGCCTGGGGTGTTAACATTTCCCATATTCAATATTCGCCAAATTTCACTGGTGTTCTTTGTGACCAAAAGGTTTAACATCAATTCGGCATGATATTGTTTGATGATAGTAGCATGTGATCTAGCCCATTTTCTATACGTGGACCTTCTTATTCTCACAGCATCCTGCACTTTGGTTTTAGCAAAGTTTTTTAAAAATAAATCTTAAGTCGCTTCTCAAGGCTTTCTTTTTTTCGTGCATGGCAATGCTATACAGGTGTTTGTGACAGCGTCCACTTTGCCTGTATTGACTAATTTCACTTATATGATCAGTTAACAATGGAATATAGTCAACTCCATGCATAGACCTCGTAAATCTATTAGTAAGATTTCCGATCTGCTTAACATTTATTTTGAGTCTATTTCCTTGACTGTTTATTTCCACTGGCAGTTTATACAAATTCTCAGAACTGACCAATTCTATTAAACAACTAAGACTCATTAGGTTATGATCACTATTTTTCATAGTTTGTGTATGCAGATCAATTATCTTGGATTCAAGATTTCTCAAATCCCATATGTAATCAATGATGCTGTGGAAGGACTCACGGTGCCACGTAGGCTGTGCGGAGATATCACCCATTACCGCGCCATTTAGCATAATACAATTGCTAAATTTGCTTACAAAATTTGCCCCCTAGCAGCCACATCTCTTATTGACAACCGCTTATAGCATTGCACATTCTGATCAAACTGAAACCAAGAGCAGTTTGAATCACCACAACAGATGACTGATACATTATTATAGGCAAGCATTGCATCATCGATTAATTGACATATGGCATTTACAAAGGTCTTGGAACTAATTGTTACAGGGATCCAATACCCGTTAATGATCAAAAGATATTTTCTAGTCCTCAGGTTATTGTCCTTAGTGTAGAGAATTAAGCCTTGAACATATGGATTTGGATTTAATGACATTAGCGTTGGACATCTTTGGGTTATTCTTATCATTGTTAACAATCCTGCACTTGGGCATCCTTGAGCATTCTTTACAGCAGGGTTAAGCAGCATAGTAAATCCATCTCTCATTGGTGCATAAAGTAACCAAGTTTCCTGTAGACAAATAGCAAAAATGTTATCTAAGGGAACCTCAAAGTCATTAAACAGATGCTTGAAGCTGTGGGTGTTCCATGAGAGGATGGAATATTGTGCCTCCTGGGCTTCCAATCATGGCTATTCCTGAACCCGTTGCCTCTTTAAATGTTCCTGTTTGTCAGCTGGACCTCTGTTCAGTTTCGTCACTTGACTTTGATTCGATGGATTAAGCATACCTTTCCGCAGATGAACCGAGTCGATGTGCGTCGTTTCCTTCCATTTGTTGTCAGCAGCCTTGGTTATAACTTGGACATTTGCCTGACAGGTTCTACTGACACTTCAAGGCCAAAAAACAAGAGATCATCCGTGGCCCTAAGTATCATGCTTCGGACTCCAACCGAATCAATATGTAACAGCACTTGATCAGAACACTGCTCAGTGACATATTCAACAATTTTTATGTCGTCAGAATCAATCATGCGGAGCGATAGAACACATTTAAACAACCTCAAGACATTTGCTCAGTTTAAATTTAGTTCATTGTCATCGCCTTGTATATTCTGTAATCGTAATTTACAGCTGAAAGAAAGAGGCATCCTGATTACACTTGGTTTCATGAACCCGATGTCTTATAATGTGTTCGCTGTTTGCGTTGATTTGAGGTCAACTTTGGATTTAAACAAGTGCCAACAAGTATGGTTTGCTCTTCTTTCGCTGTGTCCTTGATTTTTGTAATAACCTGCTCAACATGCCGACTTAAGGGCACAGTACTGACATCATTTTTAGCTTGATGATTTGGTCGTTGCGGGACTGTGGCATGAGTCTTAAGCACTGAAGCAATACTCTTTATGCTTTCAAAATCATCATTACATTAATACGTGGATAAGTCACATAAATTGATCGAATCAGTCGATGGGGAAGCAACTGATGGGGCATCTTCAGAGCTTATTCGTCTCCATTTATGTGGCAGTTTGATGGGCAGGCGCAGGTCATTGGACACCTCTGCAGCATTTTACCAATGTCTCTTCTATCATGCTCAAATAGACTTAGTCTTGGTGGTGACGATAAGTTTCTGATACATTTCTTACAGCATTCTTTATAGATTTTCTTGTCGGTAATTTGCCCTTTTTTTATCCGGAGAGCCACCGATTTATCAGGCATTCCAACAACACCCACTGTTGTCACTGCTCCAGCAGCAACTGGCTTTGCTGCACCAGTAAAGATGCCAAACAACGAAAATTGCTTTTTGTTAACTGCTGTTTGTAGTTGCTTTTGAGCTAGTACAGCATCACCAGTGGACATTTTCATTGTATCCAATTAAGTCGAGTCCTTTTCAGCCAGGGGCACACTTCCCTCCCCACATTTTGTGAACTGTAGGGCTGTTATTCCAGGTGCCAAACCACTAGTCGCCACTAGGGATAGAGCCCAGTTTGAAACAGACATTTTCTGACCAGCATAAGGCACCTTCTCTGGATTCATCATATTTGAACTCGGGGCTGTCTCAATGTGGCCTTCTTGTAAAGCCGTTTTGCCCAGGTCAGCTTTTTTTTTCAGTTTACAGTCACATGGGTCAGCCACCAAGTGAGAGTTTTGTCTCATCCATTTTACGGCATCGAGCAAACCAGCTGTTAAGTTAGTGTTTTGGCAGTGGTGACGCGTGGCTAGATCACACAGCCGTTGTTGCCATACCACAGTGAGTTCAGCTTCAGCTTGTATCTGTTGCTTAAGAAAAAGAGTGAATTTGTATATTTGCTCCATTTTGGTTGTCAAGTTCATCAGCATTGCGCCTTGATCGCGGATCGCATCGTTCATCACTTCATAGAGCTTCAAAAATTGGATCATTGTTTGCGACGTTATTATGAATTTGAATGGCCGCGGCCACTGAGAGGCTTGACTTAATGTTTGGTGTTGATGGACAGTTTGCTGCTATATTTGAGCAGTTTGACGATTCTTTAATTGGTGTTTGGAGTTTTGACAGGTTCACAGGATCATGCAGCGGCATTGTCCTTTTCGGACGATTGGCATTGCCGCTCAGTCTAGGCGTACTTGAGTTTCCCTGTGTTTTCTCCTGTGGACCACAATGCAACATCAGACGAGACGGATTTGGAAGCTTTGCTTCCGATGCAATATTAGTTGTTATATATCTGTGCTGTTGTGTGGGAGTTTGCAAAAGTTTGAAGCTGACAGGTCAATACAACCAGCCAGCTTTATTGCTGTCGTGTCGTCCTTGCGATTTGTCAGCTGTGAATCTATAGCAGCAGCGTCGGCAGCGACCACTAGATTTGTTATTCTTTCAGTGGGGTTTGCCGCAGCCGTTTTCTCCTCGCATTGCACTTCGCCCCTCAACAAAGCATTTTTCTCAGACGCTCTCAATACACTGTTCTTTGACTTGAACAGGGGTGGCAGCATCGCACTGTTATGGAGCAGACTTGATGAATTGTACATGCCCAAATGCGTGCTCAACTGCGTATTTATTGGTGACTCTGCATGTGGCGACCCAAGCGCATCCTCTAATTGAATGTTCCTAATCTCATCTCCAACGATGTGAGGCGAACTGACACTTGCTGACGCCACATTGTGTAGCAAGTACTTACTCGTACGGACCTCCCCGTTGCTGATGTTTGATTGGGTGCTTTGAGCCTCAACAGTGCTGGCCTGCGTAGCGTCTGATACAATCATTATCTCGGCATCCGTTACATCGAACGGAGAAAAGTAAATGTCAGACGTCTCAGCACTCGTTATTAGAAGTATTTGATCAATCATAATATCGGGCACTGAATCAAGGTTTGCTAAGGTCAATAATACAGTAAAGGGCTGTATCGTCATAGCATGCTTAACCGAGAGCTGCTTTGGCCCGTCGTTAGGGTTTCTCGAACACCAACCAGACAATCTGTAGTGTGCGGATGTAAAGGCACAACAGCAGCAGTAACCGTTCTATCAAGTGATTCAACGTAAGTCTCAGCAGTAGGAACAGGCGAAGACACATCAATAATCTTTTGATTTAAGATAACCACCTGTTTGCTTACCTTACCGTCTGGCACCTTACCGTCTGGCGTTCCTTTTTGATTTGCAGCCGTCCATGGACTGAGCATACGCCGCTACTGGAGTGTTTTGTGGCGAGTCTGGGGACCAATATCGGCACCAGACATACGCGGATCAACCATGACTGCATCGTCACAGCCCGGGGCAGACCTGTGCGGACTGGGACTCAGTGCCGGACTCCGTGCCACGCTCCGTGCGGGAAAAGAGTATTTATTTAAATTTTCAATAGAAGTAGAAACAGGACAGGAGCTCTTCTGACTCTGTTGCAGTAGCTGCAGCTCCTCAAGACACACGACCAGCGATCTGGGCAGACTGGGACACAGTGGCGGACTCCGTGCCGTGCTCCGCGTGGGAAAAGAGTATTTATTTAAATTTTCAATAGAAGTAGAAACAGGACAGGAACTCTTCCGACTCTGTTGCAGTAGCTGCAGCTCCTTAAGACTCACGACCAGCAATCTGGGCAGACTGGGACTCAGTGCCAGACACTGCGCCACGCTCCGTGTGGGAAAAAAGTATTTATTTAAATTTTCAATAGAAGTAGAAACAGAGCAGGAGCTCTTCTGACTCTGTTGCAGTAGCTGCAGCTCCTCAAGACACACGACCAGTGATCTGGGCAGACTGGGACTCAAAGGATAAAATACCTGTTTCTCAATATCTACGCTCTTGTTTTCAGAAGGGGAAAGAGGAGCCAAAGGCATTACATCCTTGCATTTATGCTGATTAAGCATCCACTCCTTTTCAGCTGGATCTTCTTTCTCACTCTTATACATCTTCCATAACTCTAAAATGGCCACCATTTTCAGTAACTTCTTTCTATTATATGTAGCTTGCAAGCATGCTGTTATGTGTCACAATACTGTTTCTGACAACAAGCCGTTTTATTAGTCGTGCCCCTCACCCACTCCGCGTGACACTGCCTTATCTTGGGTGTATATCTTGGAAGTGTCCTGCATAGGTGTAAAAGGGGAGTGTCCCCCACCGTGACAAGTCAATTTTGACTGCCAATACTTACAAGATCTTTTATTTTTGTATTTACTTTATCAAATATACCACACTGATTGATTTGAGCAAGCACCATCAATCGCCACCCATTACCAGAAAACCAACTTTGTAACCAATTTAAAAATCTATGCAATGGTGTTTTTACTGTCTTGTTGTTTTATTATTGACACTTTAAGAATCTCTACTTTATTAATTATACATCTCCTTCAATTTGCATCCTCCTGATTGATATCAATCTATTAATTTAAATATATGATGAGCACCTTAATTGTTTACTATTGTTTTGTATCTCTTGATCTAGACACAATAAAAGTTTTAGACTGACATATTTATAACCACATACACATGTGCAATTTAAATATTTTGTGTACGCCTTCCTTTCTATATCTAGTAAATGTATTTCATCTCATTGTTTACCCCATTTTGGAGTTTGATACGCACTTGACCTTGCCTAAGGAATCCTTAAATAATACCCTGACTTGGAGTTTTAGTGCATACACGTCTGTCCTTCTTGAAACCAGGAATCGAGGTATCTATTTCTTTTCCTTCCAATTCCCAAAAATCATGTTACTTGTATACATACATTTACAATGCAGTCCCTCCCCCTATATTTGCCATTTTTGATGCTCTACTTATATCTGTGGCTCAGCTTGAGTCCCTCGGCATCAACTCTTCCCCAATCGACCAGTTCGCCTTCCGTCCGTGGGGCACCAACCGGACAGGAATTTCTCGAGAGGGGCACCTGCAAACCGATTCTTTTCACACATGTGTATTCCGCTGTGCATTCCAAGGAAAGCTCCACAAACCTCTGACTAATGGAAAAAGTCACCGATTGTTCTAGAGTCTAGATCTGGGCCCTGGTCGACTGAACCAGAACCATCCGCACTGTTACCAAAATGTTCTATAGCACTTTTAAGTGTCTCATGTGCTAGATGGAATTGCCAATAATGATCTCAGACCCAAATAGCCAGACAGACTCAAAGAATATGGCAAAGTACTACTTTATTGTCAGCTGGAATAAAGTAGGGCAATCTGGAAGCCAACAATATGTAGTCCATACACTGACACTTTAATCTTGATTATACAAAGGTTTCATGCATCAATGTACATTACCTATGATGTTATCCTACGTGGCAATCTGTACAACCTATTGAAGGGAGCGATAGGTTAAAAGAACATATATGCCTATATATCATATAATTATTATTGGAGTGGAAAGTTGTGCTTTCCTCCTCTAGATACGTGCATCGTACCTGACTTTTAAGAAGGAGGATGATGGGTACTTCTTAAATTCTACATTGGAAAGTGATCTCAAGCTGCAAGCTTGCTCGCCTCATTTGGGGTAGCTCCATTAGTAAGATAATAATTAACATGTTTTTAAGATTATCGTGTGTACTGTTATGTAAAAGTTTGTATAAATTGACTACCAATTGTTGTAATGAATTGCGCTAAAGGTCTAATCTGGATAAAGCTTACAGGTATTAGTAATATCAATGGATGCCCCTTATCTACTAGGCACGTATTGAACCACCCCTAAATACGTATAATACAAATTACAGCAGAATAACAGCAATGGGTTGCCCTTTGCAACATTGTATACCATGTTGCTACAAACACCCTCTGATTGGTTGGCATTCTCTCCCAACCTTGGACTTTCAGCTTGTTAGCAGCACCTAAGAAAAACGAAACTCACATGCAGAGAGCAATGTCAGATTACTACCGCCATGCCCAATTAGTACATCATCTCTCAGTGGTCAGGCCCCATTCCAAGGCTTCTTCTTTATAGTTGACCTTGCAGCCTGTTCTCTATTCTGGGCCTTTCAAGGGAGTCTAGGTACACCATTTTCTTTATCTGGAGCCTAATTAATTGTCCTTGTTTTCAACTTCTGAGACCACGATTTTCTCAATTTCTTCTTTTATCTGCTGCTATTTTATTTAATTAAGCTGGGTGTTGTTACGCCTCTTGGCATCTGGAGACTTGCTCACTCTATCTTGCATAGGATTTTTGAATCTTTGATTGTACAATACTTGGCTCTTGCAGATGTTTTCTTCTTCGCTTAATTTAAGAGAAATATATCTTACGCATAGGGCCTATCCTCTCGGCTTTTCTTTGTGCCTTGCGATTATTCCTTGAAGTGGCATCCTTTATCCCAGGCCAATAGACTCCTCTTTAGAATTCACACGAACCTGAGCATCTCCTGACTCTGCCTCCCTGGTCTGTCTCTGAGGTAGCTTGATTGGTTTCAACACGTGCCCAATGTCCATGGCCTTCTAAGTCACGCTATGTTTTGTTCTGCTGCACGCTTCTATATGTCTCAGCTCCTTTGCCTTTCTGTGTATGCACATTCACTTCATCTCTCCTTGCATATTTCTTTGGTGCATATAATTTCTTCGCCTTTGATTACATGTTTCTCTTATAACTCCAGTTACATCTTTATCCTTTAAGTATTTGCATATTGTTTCAGTGCATCTTTGTGTCTTCCCTTCACAAGGTCAATCTTCTCTCGTCAGATTTCACTTATAGTTCTTCGATATCCAATGATGTGTGCAGACATCCTTCCACCCGTTCAGTGTGAAAGCACATTTGATATACTTGTCTGAGTGCATATAGTCTCTTATACTCTCGATGCGTTATTCAGACAATACCTGATGCCCCACATAGGGTTCTTCTCCTGCTGTTCCAATGTGATGGAGTTGAGGGGGCAGGAGCTAGGATGACGTGTCCATCTGCACCTCTACACTTCCCCTACCCCAACTCTAGGTACATTTTTCCCCATCAGGATACATTATTTCTCCACTGCTGCAAAATGTCACTCATGCCCTATATGTGGGCCTACCTACATTGCTATTGCTACTTCAAACCATATTCACTTATCGTGTCCCTGGGTGCCCCACATCCCACTGCTATGTTTGCACATGTCTATTTCATTGTGCATTAGGAGTTTTTTTTCCTGAGTCTGAATAACTTTGAGGGCCTTGGATTAATGCGTGCATCCCAACAATGCCAGCCAATAAAAATCCTTTTTGCCATACCGCCTTTGAAGAATAATGCCAGCCAATGAGTGGCAAATATAATGATGTTGTGAAAATATTATTTGTGATGGGCTGTTCTCAGCGCGGGGTCATGTCTTTTGTGGAACCTAAAAACAAGACTGTAGGCATGAGTTAACAACCCTCACCAGGCATTCAAATAGCAGCTACTCTCAAGCCAGTGTTATTTTTTGGTAAAAGTCCGCTAATTTTGCTCCTTTGCGGAATTTGTCAGTGGGGAGCTGCTATAAGCAGACATACACAAAGGTGGCTCAACACTCCCAGATTTTTCCCATTTGCATGGTGGTGTGCATATGTGCAGAGCAAAAGGCGGCATAAACTTGGTTTACACTGTCTTTTGCCCAGCAAATTTCACTCCGATGTGCAAATCAGTAATTGCAATTAAACGCTGCCTGCCATGTGTCCATGGTAGGCAGTGTTTAATTGTTAATGCAGTCTGCAATAGCTGGCAGTGTGTACAATGGAACTCTATTGAGTACACCTGCTTTATGCTGGCACTTAAAGCCATCAGGCCCCTTAGGGGTTCCCAGCAATTGTGACAGCATGAAAATGCATTCCGGTGCAAATAATATTGGGGCATTTGTATGGCAGAGAGGAAGGGACACAAATGGGGCATGATGTTAATGGAAGGCATAAAAGCCTAGGCTTTACACCTTCCGTTAACATTACCCTCCTGATGAAAATGGTCTCCAAAGTGGTTTGGACATGTTGTATTTATGTGTTTCTTTTCATGGTGTTAGGTGTAGTGTTTAGGATTCCATGGAAGATTGTACGATGACAAATAAAACCGAGGCGTGAACTATTTAAGCTTTGGTTTTATTTATTTATTTATTGTTCATTTACACAGAGCTCACGGAAGGGCTGGGGAACGGTGGGAAAAAAACAACAGTCATACAGAGCCCTTGACTTTCTTAATGATACAGGCCTGCACAGAGCAGCAAAGTGCAGGGATACGTGGAAATAATACAAATAACAGTGGAGATAACTCTTTCATGTCTGAAGACAGTCCATACTTTTTCAAAGTGCCTTACACAAATAGAGTAAAAGTGGGTGGGGGTAGGTTAGAACAGACAGGCTACTATACAATGCTGAGTTGAAGTGGATCATAAAATCATATAGTGTCACAAACATAGATACAGCGGAGGGGGGTGGGTGGATGAAGAGGGCAGGGGAGGGAACTGTAGTGTAGAAGAGGTAGACTACTGGGCACAACGCTCCCAGTAGTTAGGGAGTTTGCAGGTATAGGGAAATGGGCAAGTAGGGGAGAGGGGAGAAGGGATAGGATGGGGGAGGTTGAAGACAGAAGGGTGGACAATACAACAACAATACAAGGATGCTAAAAGAAAAGGAGAGTGCTTGGGTTGAGGGTGGAGTAGGGTGGGGGGGAGTAGAAAAAGGGGGCAGGAAGTAGAGGCTGAAGATGGCACAGGGAAGTTCACATTTTGGCAGGACCGAGTGAAACACAAGTAGCAACTGGGCACAGCAAAGTTCGAATTTTGACGGCCAGAGTGAAACACATGTAGCAACTGGGCACAGCAAAGTTCGAATTTTGGCGGACAGACACAAGTAGCAACTGGACAAAGCAAAGTTAAAATTGTAATGCCTTGATGTTATGCTTTGCCAGATTACAATCTGACCTCAGGCTGTAATGTGATTCTTCATTGAGAGATTGAACTAAAAGCCACACGAATTAGAAAATCAAAAATGCACGAATTCAAAATTGAATGACTAAACCAATAGTTAATGTATTTAGTGGCGCAAAATTGCATGATCGTTAATAATGAAGGTTTTGGAAAGAAATTGCACAAATTCGAGGAACTTTCCATTCACGTGTTTGTTTTCTTCAATTTATTGAATAATATTTAACATTAAGTCCTTGATGAAATCCCATTGACAAACGTTTCGTAAAACAGGCCCTATAACTCATAGGGCCTGATTAACAAAAGCCTTTTCAATCGTAAAATCCCATGAAAAAAGTGCTTTGTAAATCAAACCCATAGTCACTTTCTTCCAATCGAAAATCCACGTGCCGCAGCGGCTATGTAAACACTGCATTAAATCAAACTTGTGTCGTTCATCAGGGCTATTATGAATATTAGTTTGGTAAACAGCGCCTGGTGTAATACGCCACCAGGTAGCGGCGCATTAGCATGCGCCCTCATGAGCCCTCATTACAAAACGAATGGGCTGGAGCGCGGTGATTAATTGGAAGTCACACTATCTCGGTCCTCTACACAGCCTCGTTCACTTTGCTTTACAATGCTTTGATTAAAGTTCATTCGAATTTACAAGTTTCAGTCTTTTAATTTACACTCTCATATTATTCTTTTACTAATTAAAAGCCGCATAAGTGTGCTAATGCAAAATCATCATTCATGTCTCATCTCAGTATCCCCCCGAGAACAGATAAAACACACAGAGGGAGAAAAATATCTTTAAGTGCTTTTGTATAAAATAAATATCATTACTTTAAAAAAATGTATTATTATTTGGAGCAAGATAAGACGTGGGAAATAAAGAAAGAAGCCACTTAACGAGGAGAGCACTTTAGCAGTAGAACTCTCTCCAAATTCGGTACCATCCATTTCGGAAACTTGTAGAGGGCCATTTTGTAAAGGATGGAATTGTATGAAAGGGACCACCAATGTCAACACTTATCTGCTGCTGCTGGATCCCCTCCATGAACGTTTCCACCCCTTGCAAAAAAGAGTGCAAAAGCACGCAATATCACCTTTTCGCCTTGCTTTTTACGCTTGATTGTGTAAAAAGCGTAATGCTGCAAACCACGAATGAAAAAAATGCAAAGCAGGCGGAATTCAGAGTGGATTCCTATGAAATACAAGTGTGTTTGGCAGATGCTAAAATCAGGCACATTGCATGGGAATCCATTGGTTTTACATCAGCATGAACAAGCTAATGCTGCCATAAAATCAATAGGCATGTGAGGCCAGATGGAAGTGTTTAATTCAATGGGATTTTGCAATTATAAAATATGTCTGTGAATCAGGCCCATTACTCTGCCTCAATATAACTGGAAAATCCCTTATAGGTTTAATATCTGGTGTACACATCTTACAGTTTTATGTTACATCTCAGTTTTAAACTCTGTACATTACAAACTGCTCCCCATATTAAGAACTTGGGGGGGTGGGGGGTAAAGACTTCCATGGGAACTCTCTGAAATGTTACACCTTATCTTTGCAAAAATGTAGTCTTTTTTATTCCTTTAATGTGTTAATAGTTTATATTAAACCTCACACATCCACGAAGAGACGCAGTAAAAACAATAACATGTCATTGTATTACTTAAAAATAGGTTATAATCATTTCTTCATTGTTGCATCAATCCAGTGCACAATTTCATTTAATTAATTACAATCTGAATTAAAGGATATGCTATTCAATGTGCCATCTGCTCTCATGTATAAAGAACATTATTAGTAGAGTAACCAAATATTATACAATCGCTTCTTCACTTGAAACATCACTACAATCAATAATGCCATCTGATATTTTATATAAAAAATACTACTTCATATTACTTAAAACCAGTTTACAGCATTCTATTTCCTTAGCATGACTTTTTTCTACTTGTGTTCACTCAGTCTCCTCTGGATGGACTGCTAGAACTGCAACAATGCCGATGTAATCGAAATCTGTTTACCACCAATCAACCTTTGCCAGAGATAATCGCTTAGGTATGTCTTACCATTAAATACTCACCACTCAAAGAAATATGTGTGTTCTTTCTCTAATTGCTCACCTTGTATTATCAGATGTTTCATTGGTTCACTCTGATTTGATCTGTCACATAAACGATATAGTCTTAATAGGCGAGCAACCTCTCTTTGGATCACAACACCTCTCCTGTATCAAGCCCATTTAGGCAGATTAAAATAAAGCCTGTATTTTTTCATCTTATCAGGGAATTTCTTTATATCTCTAGACAATATCTCTCGACAATATTTTACCTACTAAATAAGACGGAGAAACACATCAGTCATATTCGATTTCCTTATGTATCTAGCCACCCCCTAACGCCACAGGCTATACCTCAGTCACCAAAGGTATATCACTATTTTTTGTACCTACATCATGACACTTGTCAAAAAATAAAACACAGGCACATTTGCTAAACCATACTTGCAGGTCCTTGCCAATGCTCCTAACACGAGTTTGCTTGAAATCCGCCCATGTTTTTTTTTTTCAAATGCACAAACAACGAAAAAAAGCAAGAATATGAAAACGGGTCTGTCCAGTACTCATTCGGGCTCGAGGCAATTCTTACGAGCCCTATCTCAACCAAAAAAATCAATCACAAATTGTCTGCACAGCTATAACTAAGAAATATGCAAATATAGCCCTGAATAAAAGGACTGACCTGAAAAATACCTATCAGACAGAAGCAGGTTGCAAACCACTTTATGGACTTTTGCAGGAGATAGAGCTTCAAGAGAAGACTGCTCCTAACTCAGAACATCAAGCACAAGTAATCTCAGCTGTCTCTCCAGCCAAACTCTGTGCCCAGCAAGGTCCAACTGCTGAAAGGGAATTTCAAACACTTGAGCAAAGAAGATTGGAAATAGCAAAATCAGTTGCCCAATCTTTTAATTCTGAAGAAGTTGCGCTAAGTGCTCACAAAATAACATCTTTGCCTCAAGGGCCCCTACCAAAAACCCACTTATGATTCCACTACACAAGGACCTAACGTACATCCTAAGACACGTGCACTCCCATTCAAGCAAATGCAAATCAAAGATTGACAATACATTATCACAACTTGATCGTTCAGTGTAGAGCTAAGCTATATACAATGTATGACTTGAATAGAACATGTGTCTTAAACATATTTAGTGACATACAGAATCTTGAAGATATTGTATCCTCTGACATATGCCAAGTAGCGTTTTTGAATGATATTGATTTGTTCACAGCTAAACTGGGGAAACAATCTGGCATTGTTCTTAATGCCATATGGCAAGCAAGACAATCACTGTTTTGATTCAGCATTTTGCTTTAATCAATATCTGCCCATTGATTGGAATAATCAATCACAGCTAGCTAAGGAGCACAACCAATCAACAGAAATACCCTCATACTCTCTTCCATGAAAATGATATGCACACAGTCACCTTCACATTCATGTCACAAAGTGGAATCAACCATGAACGACCAATACCATTTTCAAACATCACCTCCACCCAAAAAATAGCACTCCAAGTTAGAATGTTCTCAGCGTTATCATTTAGTCAGCTGGAACACCAGGGGCCACAGACATCTTTTGAATTCAACATCAAATTATTTAAACAAATATGATATCATTGTACTACAGGAAAATTGGCTCTCTGACAACCAAATTTGGGATGGATATACGATTCTATTACTATCTGCTAAAATCCCCTTGAAAGGTAGACCGATGGCTGGCCAATTGTTAGCAACTAAATTAGCTGCATGTTTACAACTTGAACGATGGGCTGAACCCAACTTGCACATCCAGCTGGTCAAGATAAAAACACAATCTAAAATCATAGCTCTCATAAATGTCTATTTGGACTCGTGCAGCTATAACAGCAGATGCACTATACAAAGACATGGACATGCCATTAGATTTAATCAAGATGGACCCATCAATAGCATGCACAATGCTGGTTGGTGATTTGAACATTCACTGTATTTCAAAGACACCTGCAGCCAATATAATCTTAGTACAACAATGGTCCACTCTCATGGCTGACAGGCAGCTGGTCTTGCTAAATGGATAATCAGGAAGCTTTCATAGACTATGTCTATGCAGATAGAACCTTATTTGCAATTGCGGAAAGTTTCGAGGTAATCCGACAGAAGCACAGCGACCATGAATTGCTAACACTAGTGTGGAGTTGGCATTCACCACGACCAAACAGTGTACCAACTGATAACACTGACGAACTTGTAGTAACTGGAGGTCGAAATCGACTCTGATGGACCACAGACTGCTTAATAAACCTGCATAACTGCATTGTAACTGGATCCAATCTGCTGTCATCACACATAACAAAAACCGATGGTCGCTATGTTGCTGCACTTCAACTTCTTAGGCAAGAAGCTACCAGCCTAGCTAAACCCAGATATAAGCATAGACAATTACACGATCCTGAGCTGCAACAAAGAAAGGCAGATTTCTGCAAATCAAAGAGGATAGCTTACTTCCTACCAATTGAAGTTATACTTCGTAAAATAAAACAGCTAAATACCCAATCTAAGAATTGGATAATAGCCCATAAAGCGTTATTACTACAGAAAGATGGAGAAGAGATGCTTTGTGCTGTAGCAACTAAAAACTAGTCTAGCATTTGGAATTTATTGAATCTAGAAACACACAATCTCCTTTGTAAATCAATGCATTATTAGAGCAAACTTGGATCAAGCTCCTTATGCGCACCAGTTAAAACAGATAAGTCACAGACCGTACAATCAATAACTAATACCATCAGCCTAATTTTTTATCAAAACAATGGGCCTCATTACGAGTTTGGAGGTAGCCATGCCCTTAATAAGGGCATGGCTACCTCCAAACCAGTTCCGAGTCTGGGTTCCCTGAATGGGGAAATACCAGGCCATTCCGACCTTGGAGGGCCCGGTATTTCCCCATTCAGGGAACCCGGACCCGGTCCATCCCCATTCCCATTTGAGCCCACATAGGGCTCAATGGGAATGGGGAGCATGCTAACAACGGCCCATTAATGACGGGGCCATTGTTAGCATGCTGGGCCGCTCACGGGACCCGCAAAGGACGTCTGGTAAAACCAGGCATCCTGAGCGGGTCCCGCGAGCAGACCTCGTAATGGTGCGGTAAGGGGTTAACAGCTCCGGCACCTTTACCGACACCGTTAACCCCTTGCCGTCCTCCTTGTAATGAGGACCATTGTCTTTTTTTACATCACTAAATTGAGCTTGACAAGGGCCCCTGGTCCGGTGGTCTTACCAATTCTATGCTACGGAAAACACTTGACTAAAATACTCTATGCAATATTCAAGCAAGCGATACAGTCACAGACCATTCCTCCTTCCTGGCAGAAGTCAGCAATTGTTCCAATCTTTACAAAAGGAGACCGTCAGTCACCGGGCAATTATCGGCCTATAGCCCTATTAGATTCTCAGTGTAAACTATTTGCCAGTCTTGTCCTTAGAGACTTTAACCAATGGGTAACCACAAGTTACTTACAAGATCCTTATCAAACAGGATGTGTTTCCGGTTTAAGAACTAATATTAATTTGACAACAATAATAGCCATTAAAATGCACAGACTTTAAACAAAACAACCAATTTGCATGGCGTTCAATGATTTTAAAGCCGCATTCGATTCTGTCTCAAGAGAGCTACTAATGAGTAAACTCAAGAGAAGAAGGTTGCCCATACTCGAACCAAGCACTCATACTACAACTACATACCAACACGACAGTGCAAATTCAGTTGACACTAGAGGGCAAACTATGTGCCCACATCTCCACCTATAAGGGTCTGAAACGAGGATACGTATTAGGTTCAGCATTGTTTAATTTCTTCATTTCAGAAAGCTCAGCTCTGTCTGTCATATCCGACCCTCCTTGACTGGGTACAGAACCCATAGCATGGCTATTTCATGCAGGAGATCTTGTACTTTTATCAAAGTCTCCTAGAGGATTACAAAACCTACTGACTGCAATCGAAGCCTATGTCTCTGATATTTTTCTCACACTTAATATAGAGAAGACAAAAATCTTGCATTGTATTTTGAAAGCATCAGACAGTAAATATTTTTTGAGATGCTCTCTGCACGTGCGCGGCTCGAGTTCGTTAATGAGTATCGATATCTGGGCTTAAACATTAATGACCATAGTACAGATCTGCACTACCTGACTGAACTCAAAAGAAAAATGACAACAGCCACCTCACAAGCACGAATTATTCATGCTAAATACGGAAAATGTTCGTGTGCTCAACTAATAACCATTTATAATCAAAAGTAGCATAGACAGTCCAATACGGTGCAGAGACCAAGGCCTATAGATTAGAATCATAAGGGTTAAAATACGAAGGAATGTTTTGGAAACGAGTACTTGCCTTACCCAAATCTCAAACAATGTGAATAATCAGCTATGAGTTGGGTTTACTTTCATTTTACATCATGTATGCCTGGAAGCTATGCTATGCTGTCCTTGGAAAATGTTTGCTAAGCGAAAAATCGGAAACACTAGTACTGCACATCTTGTCTAGTTGTTTAAAGTGTTCTAAAAATACTTTTATAATAGAATGCAGGAAACAAACTATCACTGTTATGGATGCAGCCAATATCTCAACAGAATTGTTGCTATCAAAAAAACGGTGGTAGTACAATTGGATACATACAAGCCAATTATGCCTGACATGTAAATCATTTAAAGATAATCCATTTGCTCCAAAAAATCTTCGAGCCCCGAAATCGTATTTAACAACATTTCCAGGAACAGCGTATTGAAATGCATTCTTACCCTTCCGATTACGGGCCTAATTCACAGAAGCGTTTTATAATGGCAAAACCCCATTGGAAAACACTCTGTGAATAACAAAAAAATACACAAATGCAACAATTTATGTCGATGTGGCTGCAAACTTAGGCAATGTGAACGTTTAAAGCATTAGTTTACTGAATGCCCCAAGATAACAGCAAAACGAATTCAACATTTGAAACCAATTTTTTAAGATTTTAGAATCATGTCCTCGGATATATAGTGGAATCAAATATTTCAAACCAGATCAACAACGGTCAGAATTTCAATTATTACATTTCCCATGTTATGGAATTTAGCATAATCTAACTGATGCGTATTTTAAGTTTGATAACCCATTTCTTATTTTTAATTTTGATTCCTATGATTCATAATGTCGGTGTTTTATGTCATTTTATGTTGTATAATCATATTGTATTGAAAGGTTGATTATTTTATTTCAACAATAAAAAACATCTTTCCATGGGTTTGGAATACACCAAGCTACAGACCTATATTTCCCGCAGCAGTCCTCATTTGCTTATCATGTCAACCACACACTGAAACCGGTTTATAGTCATAATCTCGAATACAAATATGTCGAAAGTCATAATGTCGAAAAAATAAAGTCGAAAACAAAAATGTCGAATTTCTTTTTTTTGTTGATTTTTATTCGAAATGGGGGGTTCCCCCCAACCCCCCTTTTTTAATTTTTTTTTTATGTTTTACCCCTTTTTTTTACCACCAGAACCCCAAAAAAACATGTACATTAAAAAAAAAAACAATTCGACATTTTTGTTTTCGACATTATTGCTTCGACATTATTGTAATTCGACATTTTGTTTTCGAGATAATGACTGGACAACACTGAAACCACAGATTTAGCTTCAGCATATTTGTCCTTCATCCTAGTTTCTTCCTGTTCCATTTGTTTGTATCTTTACATGACTTGTGTGCACATGTATCTGCTTCTGCTTGCAATCCCCCTCTCTGGTTCCTTCTTCTTATCTCCCCCGAAACACTGTTCAATTCTTCAATATTCATAACTTCCATATTTGAATCCTCTCTGTCAAATGTTCAGTCCATTCTCAATTCTGTAGCATGACTTGCCCACTCTCTCTTTAGATTTAAATTTCATTCTTAAACCAATAGATAGTTGATCTAGCAGAGATCCCAGTAAGCTTGAAACAAAATCTTATTCTTTCAATGGAGAGTTTTGAATATCTTGTTTCTTCCGGAAAGAATTTCTTGTACAGTTATTTTCTATCATTGGCTCAAACTTAGGATGGCTAGAAGGAATTTCTGCCTGACGTTGGGGCTGTTCATGTGTTTGACCACCAGAGATTATCTCTGTACTTTTAGATGTTTCTAGAATGCTAGTCTCTACACTGCCTTTTCTCTTTTTACGCAATGAAAGACATGTTTCTATCAGATGGGTCTCAAACAGTTCATTCGGCACATCAGTCTTGTAGGAAAAACTATGTCTGGGTGTAGCAGTTAGTGTTGAGTTATTTGCATCCTCACACTCTCCGTCAGATCATAAACTGAGTTTGAATCCTTTCTATTTGAGTAGGCAGTAGTTTCCCCTTTCTTTTCATGCCCCATTCCTATTGGGCTTTTCTTTTGGAAACATTACTATGAGTGCAACTTGCAGAGAGTCACAAAGATATACTATTTGCCAAGTTTATGTGACATTGTTCTTTTTTAAAAAAAACAATTCCTTTGCGGATTGTATAGGGTGGAGATTAGTTCTGTCATGTGTGTGTATAGGACTCATTGGTTAACTCACAGACACAATTATATCAGAGGGAGTAATATTTAACATGCACAAATACAAGCAATGTGGGTCTCATTACAGCCCTTGCGATAAGCGGTTAACGCCGCCAGTAGAGCTGCCGGCACGGTTAACCCCCTACCGCCTCATTACGAGGTCCACTCGCAGGACCCGCTAAGGATGCCTGGTTTAACCAGACGTCCTTAGCGGGTCCCGCGAGTGGTCCAGCATGCTAACAACGGGCCCGTCATTAACGGGCCCGTTGTTAGCATGCTCCCCATGGGAATGGGGATGGACTGGGTCCGGGTTCCTTGAATGGGGAAATACCGGGCCCTCCAAGGTCGGAATGGCCTGGTATTTCCCCATTCAGGGAACCCAGACCCCGACCTGTTAAAGGCATGGCTACCTCCAAACTCGTAATGAGGCCCTGTATCTATTTGTTAGCTTGCAAATTGATTTTTGTCATTTGCAAGTTCCCGCTTTGTTTGCTATTGTTACCTTAATCTTGTATCTGCATTGACAAGCAATCGGGTAGGATCAGGTGGATCAGCGCCCTCAAGTCGACTCCACTTTTTTACACTTCAGTCTGCTTCGGGGAGGAAGTAGGTCTTTTATTTTCAGTATCAAAAACTGCACCAGCGTCTCCACCTATATTCCCTTTTTAGTCTGCCTTTGGTTCTGCCTTTGGACTCACACAGTTCCATGTTGTTGGTGGCTCATCTTGCGTCCTTCCAAAAAAAGAGAGCAAACGCTTTGATCGCACAACATCTGCAGCTCCAACAGACACTTTTCTCCATTTTGCTCCACTTGATGGAGGAAGTAGGTCTTTTGTTTCCAGTGCCAAAAGTTGCACCACTCTGCCTTCAATCCAACTTCAGTCCGCCTTCTGTCCTGCCTTTTGACTCACACAAGTGATGTCAGAAGTCGAATGGCAAGTCATGGCATAATGACTCGGACTATGTAAACCTTTAGCACACCTCCCCTGCATGTGGTCAGAATCTGTCCTACAGCCAAGCTACTAAGATGTACCACACCAACATCACATTGTCTGGCCCTGTTGTAGTATAGAGAAGATCCTGATGGCAGCTGGAGAGAGAGTGAGAGTGAAAATGAATTTGAGTTCAAATTAGTCAGCAACACTTGTGGGAGCATCACTCCAAAGTCTATTTTAGCCCACCGCCATTCTCTGAGCATCAAGGATGAGGTTAAGGAGAATGATTAGGGGCACAGAATTATCCTGTTCAAGGATGGTGCTGATGACTTTTTCATTAAGGTTAGCTATACCATTGTCCAACTGATCTGTTTGGACATCTTGCTTCTCTGACCAGAGGACATGTCCAGTTTAGGAAACACCATTCAAGGTCAGGAGTGTCTGGCTCCTTGCAGACACTCTGGCAATTCTAATAATAGCTATAAACCTTACTGCTTATGAGTCTTGATGTAATGGAGGACTCTCAGGATGGCAGACCATGAATTCAGGGAGCTCAGTGAGAACATGGCTACACCTTTTGTCAGCAACAAGTTGCCAATCATCGGCACTGTTATGGTGCAGTCTGTTGGAGATTTCATCGAAAATATTAAGGGGGAAACAGCTGTAGTCACGTCTAATTTGGAAATGGCTACCTGGGGTGACAATGTAGTCCTGGAGCAACCCCAGGCCATAGAGCCTGGGTTGTCATCCTAAGGCAAAGTGGGGTCTGAAGACAATGGACAAGAGTCCATTGCTATGAATAATGATGAAGTTATGACTATGGAGAGTGACACCGAATCCCTGGGGCTTTGTGAAAAAAGGGGGGGGGGTCATTTTGAGTGGATATCGGATGGCATGTCAGCTGGTGGGTATATTCCAAAGGGGACAGGTCTAAAACCTCCATCCTATTTCATTCCTTTGTCGTCTATGGTTTGCCCAGAGTTTTTGACATTTGAGAACAAAATATTATGGGAGACTACCAAAAATCAGTATATTGATAACCTGACCAACAATTTGAGATTAGCCCTAGCAAATTCGGAATCCCACCAGGACTTTGTCATAAAATCAGCAGACAAAGGTGGATGGATTGTACTGGTGGAACACACATCATATCAAGAGGAGGTACAGAACCATTTGGGGAACAAAATATTCTATACGAAATTGGACAATTAACCCAGCAGCAAGATTGCTAGCCAAAATAGATAGCCTTGTGGCACATGCCTGGATGCAGGATGGATTAATGAGGAAGAAAAATCATTCCTGTGAAAGACATTTCCTGCAATACTGGTGTTTTACTGCCTCCCAAAAGTGCACAAGAATGCAACACAACCCCCGGGATACCCATAGTTTCTGCCATTAGTTCCATCCTGGAACCTTTATCAATGTATGCAGACTTATTCCTGCGTCCTTTCATACAAAAAAAAAAAACCTTTGTCCAAGATATGACATCTATGATCAAGATCTTATCAACCCTCATGGTTGAAGAGAAAGACATATTGGTCACCCTCGACGTGGAGGCCCTGTAAACCAGCATACCACAGCTAGCGAGTATTGAGGTCATGCTGCAAATTTTGGACAAAAGAGATAGGGCCTCATTACACGGTAGGCAGGAGGGATTTAACGTTACCGGTAATGGAATACCGGTAATGTTAAATCCACATGCCAATTACGGTGCCACTAATAGCGGCCAGTCTGTGTGCGCGCGACCCTCCATCCCGTAAATAACGCCATGCCGCTAATAGCACAGCATCACAAGGCAAGTGGACATGCCAATAGTGGCATGGTAAAGCCCCCAAAACCCCTTACCGCCATGGCGCTAATACCGGCATCGCGAACCACCCGTTAAGAGAACTGAGCAGTGTTCCCACCTGCCACAGGTGGACACAATCAGCACAGGTGGAGGTAACGGAGACTGTGGCAGCACAAAAGGAGCACACCACACCCCTTCACACACCAAGATGGTCCCAATACTAGCAGCATTACATGGGCTGGAGGACATGATTGCAGCGCAGCAACAACAACAACAGGCATCACAGATGAGACGCAGGAGGAGGAGGAGGAGGGCAAGACAGGCACAGCAAGCACCACCATGGCACCTAATCATACGACAGAGGCACCCACCAATCCCCAGGATCAGAGCCAGTCCATTTAACCTAACCCCTGAGCAGATACACACCCTTTACCATCTGGACCTGGATACCATCACCAGCATTGTGGACATGATACACAACAACATTGTGAGCCTCATAGACATCCAAACTGCCATCCCCCCTCTACTTAAGGTGGTGACTGCGCTCCACTTCCTGGCCACAGGCACCTACCAACATACAGTGGGGCAGATGCACGGCATCTCACAACCATTATTCTCATGCACGCTGAACCAGGTACTCGATGCCCTCCTGAAGTATGCACCTGAACACATATTCATGCCACGGACTGCCCAGGAGATTGCAAACACCAAAGTTGGGTTTTATTCACTGGCAGGCATCCCAAGTTGCATCGGGGCCATCGACTGTACCCATGTGGAATTGGTGGTCCCACATCACAATGAAGTAGTCTACCGAAACAGGAAGCAATTCCACTCCATTAATGTCCAAATGGTATGTGACGCCAACAAGATAATCACACATTGCTGTGCCCAATTTCCCGGATCAACCCATGATTCATGGTCCTGCGGAACTCAACTATCCCATGCTACATGGAGCGACAAGCCGGACAACGTTCGTGGCTACTTGGTGAGTAGCAGGGCAAGCACATGGCAGTGTGATTGGTGGGAGGGGAGAGATACTTACTCCAACTGGGTGTGATTGGGAGGGAGATACATACTCCAACTGGGTGTGATTGGGAGGCAGATACATACTCCAACTGGGTGTGATTGGGGGGAGGATACTTACTCCAACTGGGTGTGATTGGGGGGGAGAGATACATACTCCAACTGGGTGTGATTGGGGGGGGAGAGATACATACTCCAACTGGGTGTGATTGGGGGGGGAGATACTTACTCCAACTGGGTGAGATGGGGGGGGAGATATACATACTCGAAATGGGTGTAGCTTGTCGTCCGTCGGACAAATGCACATACAGATGTACGCCAATTTCCATCTGGGAAGGCCGCAACGTACTTGAGATGAATGGACATGCAAGTATAAACTACACAACATAGATGACAATCCAGGTCTAGAAACATTAAACATCCATCCACATCCACATTGCACAACATTCCACCCCACAAAATACACAAATTTCATACATACCGTCAAGATAGTCATACAGAATTAGCGCAGCACAGCATCAATAATGCAATGTGCCCTTGAATGCATGCAAAGGGATCACCCCTAGCCATAGCATTGCACCACGCACCTATAGCACCACTGAAGTGATGCCTCTCAGCATGGCAACATCAATGTTGGAATGGCACTACACCAGCAGTGTTCTACCAAAACTGCCTGGGCCCAGGGACACCTAAGACCTGGCCTCACCAGGACATGTCAAATACTGTTGGAGGCATTAATGGGGCATGTCTACTTGCAGGGTCGAGCTCACCTTTGCACATTTCAGTCACACAGACCGTCTGCATGTATGCTGTTAATTGTGTACTTCAATCACAATGCAAAGTCAATTTGTGTGATATGAACAGGCCGCTCTTGAGGTGAACAGTAACAGGACCCCATTCGTCCCCCCATACAGGTGATGCCGGCTATCCCCTGAAGAGGTGGCTCCTCACCCCTGTACGGAACCCACAGAACAGGCACGAAGAGGAATACAATCGTGCACATACCCGTACCCGCATCGTGATCGAGCAAACTTTTGGCATTTTGAAGACACGGTTAGGTGCATTAGCAGGTCTGTTGGCGCTCTCCTGTATGGCCATGAGAAGGTGGCCAAGATCACCATGGCATGTGTCATGCTGCACAATATGTGTATCAGACGGAATGTGCCACTGCCCCCTGACGTTGAAATAGAAGCACCTGATGAGGATGATAATGGTGATGAGGATGGAGGTGAAGGGGATGCAGGTCATGCAAGAGGAGATGGCCAGGAGGGACGTGCTGTGAGACAGCATCTGATCAACCAAATATTCTGAGTAACATGGTTTCTTACTGTCACATGGATATGGGTAGTAATGCACTGGTGTCTGTTTGGATGCACACAATGGACCCTGTCATCAATAAAGTACACATACACAATGAAGAAGTCCAAGCCTGTGTTTTGATCAAACACCAGTGTATTAAGGAACGTAAAGATGAAAATGTGCTTGTCCCCAAACATCCCACCACCCTTCACCCCACCCCCCCACAACAGTCCCATAACACCCCTCTCCCCACCCACCACAACAGTTCCTCATGTGTCTGCCACAATATTTCCATCCAGTCATGCACGCGGAAGCTTGACCATGCACTCCCTTTTGGCCATTGCCAACACCAGCATTGGGAGGCTGCCTAGACATGCACCTGGTGGTGCGTGAGGAGCGACGGAGGGGGCTTGTCTGCCTCAAACTGGCGGATGAGGAAGTGGCTGACTGTCCTGGTGGTGGTGGTAGGAAGTGGCGGTCCATTGCGTCCACTATCCGCGTGAGGACCTCCCTAAATCGGACAATCTCCCCACACAGCCTGTCTGTACAGGCCTCCATCCCCTCCCTGGAGTGCCTTGCTGTCTCTGTAATCTCCGCCCTGAGACGGGCAGCCTCCTCCACATGCTGCCCAACCAGCACAGTTATTTCCTGTTGCAGCTGGCTGATGTTGGCCAGGTCGAGGGCAGTGTTGGGTTCTGATGGTGTGGCTGCTGTGCCCTCTGATGCAACCAGGTCAACAGTTGAAGCCACCGGGGGGCTACTAAAACCTCCCATGTTGTCCTCGCCAGTGACATTAGACCCAGGTGTCTGCTGTGGTGATGGCTCGGGGATTTCAGGGGGGGTTGGGGTGTGCATCTCCATGTGGAAATCGGTTGTATCCTCCACATCTGATAGTGGTACAGTGGCTGGACAAGAAGGGGGATGGCATTGGTTACGGTTCTATGTACTTAATGCAGTATATATCAATAATGCAGTTGTGGGCATTCATTGTTAAGGATGCAGGTGATGTGTCAGTTCAGTGGCTCATCCATGCATGGTTGTGTGTGGCACTTGTCTCTGGTGATGTGTGCATGTGTGTGTGTTTGGGTCTGACACTGACATGGCCAGGGTTGGATGCATGTGTGAATGTTTGGCCATCCATGAGGTGATTCTGGGCTCACATTTGGGGGGACCAGTAGATTCACATTGCATGCTTTCATGTGTACACTCACCTCCATCTGAAGTGGTTGCCGCGTCATGCTCCATTGTCCCGACTCCCTCAATGGATTCCACTCCAATGAGGTTGGCGCAGGTCTCCTCCCATTCCTTCAGTTTTATGGGCGAACCAGATCCACCTGATGTGGCAATGTTGTGGTTTTCTGCAAGGATGCTTCTCACCCGGAGTCTGAGATCATCCCACCTCTTTCTGCACTCACGCACATTGCGGGTGGTGGTGCACACAGCACTGACTTTCAAGGCGACCTCAGCCCAGATTGCCTTCTTTTTGATGAGTGTCTCCCACCGCATGTCGCTGGCAAAGACCACAGCGGCATTGTCAGCTAGGGTCTCGGTGAGCATTAATAGCTCCTCTGTGGTAAATGTTTCCTTCCGCTGCCGGTCGGCGTTTTTTTTTTACAGCCTTAGGCATGTCGAGGGTGTCCCTGTGGATTTCCTATTGCAAACTACTCAGAACAGGTCCAGGGGACCGAGGATGACAATGGATTGTTTTTTTAAAGATGGCCGCCGTGCTCTTTCCCGTTCCTGTGCGATAACGTTGTTTCCGGTTCCGCAATTTAACGGTCACCGCTAGAAGCGGTGACCGCTATTTGCATGCAGCGTGAGGGCGGAGGTGCTAGCTGCACTTTCGTCGAAGCGGTAAGAGACTTTTTGGGGACTTTAGCGGCATGGCGGTAGGGTCATTAACGGCATGGCGCTATGCTCGTGTCCGCGTACTCGTAATGGTACGCTATTAGCGCCCTCATGCGAGGGCGGACACGTTAAGAGTGCCATGCCGGTAATTTAAGATTTTTAGCGCACAACGGGCCTCATTACGACCCAGGCGGAGGACCATGGTGCTATAAGCCATAGGGCTCAATGGGAATGGGGAAGGCGCTAAGTGCGGTGCCGCAAATTGCGGCACCGTACTTAGCACCAAGGTCCCTTTGCGGGTCCCTACTTTAACAGCTGGTAAAAGCAGCCGTTAAGGTCGGGTCCCGCAAAGGGACCTCGTAATTAGGCGCTAATAGGTTAACGGCGCTGCAGCCTTTTACGGCGCCGTTAACTCATTAGCGCCTGGGTCGTAATGAGGCCCAACTTGTAATGAGGCCCATAATCTTGAAGTTCCAACAGATTTCATACTGGATGGTATCCGCCAGGCATTAACTGAATTTTTTTTCATGTACAAATGTACGTTCTACAACCAATGTCATGGAACCAGCATGGGAGCTAGGTGTGTGCCTGATATTGCCAACTTGTATATGGACCACTTGGAGTAAAAATCTGTCTATAATGAGAGTAACCCTTTTGCCATGCATCTAATTTGCTGTTATAGATACATGAACGATGTACTCCTAGTTTGGAAGGGCTCCCTCGAGTCTCTGAAGACCTTCATGACCTGGCTTTATTCATTTATTTATTTATTCATTTTTATAGCGCACATACAGCCCGGGGGCACCGTGGCACTGTTACTTGTGGCAGGGTTAGTTACATAAATCACAGGGTGTGCTTCACAATTGGCATAGCATAGAGAGGATCCAAGGGGGCCCTGTTGGCAGAGAAACCGAATGAAACCCTGTACTTCATGGACACTGGAGACAATGACAAAGGTGCGCATTTTACTAAAATTACTTGTTTTCGCCTTTGTTTGAATTATTGTATGGCACATGAGTTGTTGCTTTTGCTTCAATTGCCAGTGTGACATTCACAGAACGGCTATTATGTCATTACATTATGTTGGTTTATTTGCATTGAACTTTAGGCCTTTTGATCGTGATGCTGACTGTTAGCAAGTGCCACACTTAGAATTTGATAACATTAGCCTGCGCTGTATCTAGATAGGATTGAAAATGTTAGCATCTGCCACTTAGAATTGATAACATTAGCCTGCGCCGTATCTAGATAGGATTGTGAATGTTCGCAACTGCCACACTTAGAATTTGATAACATTAGCCTGCGCAGTATCTGGATAGGATTGTGAATGTTAGCATCTGCCACACTTAGATGGAACCTGAATGTTAGCATGTGCTACATTTAGAATTTGAGAACATTAGCCTGCGCCGTATCTAGATAGGATTGTGAATGTTAGCATCTGCCACACTTATGACGGAACTATGTAGGTCAGCATGTTAAATGTCATATAACCCACTAACCAATATAAGCTCAAACTCTCTGCATACTTATATCACTGAAAATCTCACACAACCATCTCTCGCACAACAAGCTGCACAAACTTCACCACACTGCAACACATAAACTGCACCAACAGCAAACGCGGACTGACACTGATCCAATACTTCCACCAAAGCTCAGCACCTGGTGCCCATCGAGTTGAAGCTGCCAACAGTATACCAACCCTCTCACTATCCTACTCCCTCTTCACTTTACTAACCCTTCCCACATTCTCGTTTACAGATCCGCCAGAGCGCCTGGGGACCAATTCCATTGGTGACGGTGCACTATATAACAACCTTTATCATAACATAACATAACATAACATAACATACTCCAACAGAGCATAATACAGGGTACATACTTTCTGAGATCCTCCCTATATATAGGGATTTAGGGCTTAACAACCATAATGCACTTATAAACTTCATCATGCACAGTGATATGCATAGGATGTCTTTTTTAGACCTTGACATTAATAAAAGTGGGAAGAGAAGAGTTGGGACCACCCTGTTAAAAAAAATACCAATAAAAACACCATATTGGCATATGGGAGTTTGCATCCATTACCATTAAAAGAGAACTTACCTAAAGACAATTTCTGTGAATACGACGGAACTGTAGCACCATGCCGGATTTTGACATCAACAGTAAAGACCTTAGCAATAGACTACAACAACGGGGGTACCCCCCACAAGTGATTTGAAGAGCCCTTAAGAGGGCACGCTACACAGATAAACAAGTATGCCTGACTAGACAATATTAACAAAAGGCTGAGAACATCACCCGTGTCACGACATTCACCCCTATTATCCATTTGTAGAGACAAACTATCCTCTAGAATTGGAATATCTAATGCAAAAGGTTTGCATTCAAGAGAAGTAGAAACCTCAAGAACAGACTGGTGCACACATATAAGGAACCACTGAACAAGTTCCTATCCCAGACCACCTTATGGTAATTACTGCCAGTTATGGGCCATTTCAGAAGTGGAACATGTTCAGTGTGCACACTTATGAAAGATATCAAAGAAATTGACATGTACGGGATCAATTGGAATACAATACCTTTACGAACTGCCTTACAAAATGGGCCATTTATGCCATTAAATGCCCATGTGGGCTAACATATATTGGCAAATCAAAAAGAGTGAACCGGCAACGGATCTGCGAGCATCGGTCCTACATTAAGAACCAGGTAACTGACAAACCTATGGTGGCACATTATAAGGCCAAATTACACAAACACACCTATTTGTTTTGGTTTGTCATTCAGACAATAAGATGACATCCCCGAGGCGGAGACCAAGATCTGGCTTTGAGAAAATTAGAACAAAAATGGATTTACAGATTGGACTCAGTAAATAAAGGTTTAAATACCTTGATTGAGTGTGGTTTGTTCCTCCTCTAAGAGACTACTTTTGGAACATACCCCTTGGATCCTTGTGACTCCCTAGAGGTCGTGATCAAGGACCTAGGATTAACGTGCAAGGACTTTTCCATTACCTGTGTGCCAGAGGCTTCCAGTTTCAAAGAGAACAGGCTCCTCAAACAACATTGCCTTGCCCTAAGTGATAGTTAGTAAGCACACACCACAGGTGAGGTTGAGTGCATCTAAGATCACCACATCCCCATTCATTTTGATGAATATTTTGGGGAATTTCTTCAAACTCTCTGCACCCCATTGTTTGAACCATGTCTCTGTGTAGATGATTGCATGGATAAGAATGCGCGATTTGTGTGACAAAGGCATTAGTGATTATATTTCTTTTGTTTCGCAGGCATCGTAACATTATTTGCAGTTCAAATATAGAACTACATTTAGAAGGTTGA
The DNA here is from genome assembly GCF_040938575.1 of Ambystoma mexicanum. Taxonomy (NCBI): domain Eukaryota; kingdom Metazoa; phylum Chordata; class Amphibia; order Caudata; family Ambystomatidae; genus Ambystoma; species Ambystoma mexicanum. The sequence goes on along the minus strand of NC_090937.1, from coordinate 898,770,089 downwards.
ATTGTCGCCCCTCCAAAGATGGCACCCAACGTTAGCTAAGCGTCCCGGTAAGTATGCGCACACAAACACGGAAGTCTTTCATTCAATTTTCAGCACCAACACGGCAGCCAAAGAGTTCCCTACAAATGTGGTTAAAGTCAGAATATCACCCGTAGCTCGGTTGGCCGCATTTTAGCAAAGTAAAACATCTTCAACCTGCTGCCCTGAACCAGTGCCCAGTAAAATGCAATGAAAGGTAGTGGACGCAATCACCAGCTGGCGGCTTTAGTGTCTACTAATCGGTTGGTCCAGATACACTCAAAATTTGACCTATACGACACAGCAACTAGTTGTAAAAAAGAATACACACACTATAGTGTGACTAGGTTAATTAAGGGACCTCCCACTTTGTTTTCCTTATAGACCGATGATCATGGAATAAATCCTGGGATTTCTGCATAACACACCGGTCTAAGCTCAGTCGTAGAAGAGTCCCCTGGTACAGGCACAGTCAAGAAAATATGTGCTTTTTCTGGTGCCACAAAAATGTAGGTAATTTCCTTCCAGGTTTTAATGAAATGTGCGGATACCAAAGGGAATGTAGATAATTGGGGTCCACCCCTCCCTTTTTTTGGTCTCCAGTCATACGAAACTCCCAAACACACTGAATACTAAGGTGAGACAAATAAGCGACCCAACACACGAGGAAGTAATGGAAGGTGAGTGGTGAACTATAGCATAAAGATAGTGCACAAATTTGGTACCAATGATGGTCATGTTTTAAAATAGTTTAATTTGTTTGTTTGTTGTTTGTAGTGTTCTTTAAGACTGGTTCCCCAGAACCGGGATATCGGATCAGTGTACATCGTATTTTGCTGGTGGTCCGGAGAAGTGCTCAGAGGGAAAATCCATAATGGGAACTGATGCAAGACACAGCTCGTCTTTTGTGCTAGAAACACAAATGTGTCAACCTGCTTAGGGAAATTATTTGATGCTTAGCTATGTTAGTGTGATTGTTTTGACACTGATATTAACCCCCACACTCATACTGGGAATCTGCATTCATTTCTGGACTGTACTCCCGAATTAGCTATCAGGACACCGCATTTGGCAGTGGCCAATTTGTTCCAATATATCTGTGTTATACTTTGTATATATTTTTGTTGCACATGCGTATGAATTTTCTGTATATCTTTTTGATTAACATGTGAATACATCATTTTTAATGACCATGTAGGTTCCTTGACCATATGTATTGTTGAATAATATCATACAATGTCAGTGTAGTTTACACCCTCCTTTTGCCTTTGTGGAAGGGTGCAGTGGCCTGTTTCTTGATACGTGTTAGCTCCCTCAAGTGACAGGCCCCCATGAACAAAAAAGAGGGATTTCACCCCAATTTCTTCTGGGGTATATTTTTAAAGCAAGCGTTTGTATTTTGTAGGGGTGTGACAACTAGCCCGGCATTAAAACCATGCATTTCTGTTTGTGTCTACAGACTCTTACTGATATAGTGGATAGCAGTGAGGAGAGCCAAGTTGAAGCAGAGGCTATCATTACTTATTGCTGTTCAAATCAAATTGAAAACCCTGGGGATCATGATATTAGCTCTGTAAGGAATGTATTTCGCTAATGGAAACCAATAGTGTTAAGGATGATGCAGACACTATGGCTGTGACCTGGGTTGATATACTTGCCATTCAGGGATTCACAGCAATAGTGGTGAAGATGTGCTTAAAACAACACTTTTACATATGGTGCTCTGGGTATAACATTGATGATCCCCTGCATAATGCTCATGAATGTTTGAAATTGATTTATACATATAAATTGCCATGTAAAATATGTTACCTGTTGAGCCTTAAATGTATTGTAGGAATGATGCACCTAATATAGTCGGTAGCCTGGCTAGGGGTTGGGAAATGGACTGAACGATGGGTGTCTAAAATGTTATGGGCGATACAATCAGCAGATAAAGCCCTCTTGAAAATGAAGCAGCTTCGATGGGGGTGTCTGATGTATGTTAGAAGCATCATTAAAAAAAAACTGTATGCAATGGGGGTGAAAAAGTATATCTGAGCCAGTATGACAGATGAACATGCTTCTGGTCCTGATCAATGACAGTTGAATAAAGAAACAGAAGGTAGCACAATTATGTTATTACTAATTGCAAACTGTTTGTGGGAAAGAGCAGGAAGCATTGTGGTGTCACACGGGGAGGAGATGGGCTGAAAGGGAGATGATCTGTTTGCTCCAATCATCTGTAACTATGGTATGCCTTGCTATAGGGGTATAACGTAGTCCACCCAGTTCGCTTTTTGAGAACCAAGAAGATGCGAAGCTTAAACTGCAACTGTATCTAACTGAGCAAACAATGTGTTAATCTTATAAAAGTACTGTTCACTGTGAGCCAGTTTGTCAGCTCTCATCAATCAGTTCTGTTCCACTGTGCAGTATGTTGTGTGCTCAACCACCTGCAATAAACAGTGTTACTTCTTGCCCCATGTGCGCTTCTTTTTGGACTACTGGAAACTTATTCATTACGAGACCTAGAGGACTCCTGATACAGTGGTATGAGCAGAACTACAGTGACAAGAGTTTTATTTTAGGTGGTGTGGCTCACAGGGAAGGTCTTTGATATGATATGATTGTTTATTTATATAGCGCCTATACACAATGTGTTCCAAAGCGCTTCAAGGCAAGGGAGGGAACAAGGGAAAATACAACCACTTTCTTAAAGGCCATGACCAGTAAGGATGTGAAATTAACTATCGTACGCGGCCTGATGACATTTCAGATAGTGCAAGAGCTAAGACATAGATAAGGATGGGAGGGGGAGAGTGGGAAGTAAATGGAAACAGACAGGAGACTACCGTACTAGACCTGACAACATTTCTGGTAGAGCCGGAGAAAAACAAAAGGTGAGGGAGAGGGGTGCAGAAAGGGAGGGGAGGAACAAAACAAGCGACTATCATACTAGGCCTGACAACATTTCAGATAGTGCTGGAGGGGTGGTGGGAGTTAAAAAACAGTAATGGGAGGGTGGAGGTAACAGACGAGGTTGCTATCATATTAGGTCCAGGGACCATTCTGATACAGTAAGTGCATAGAAGAAAGTAAGGGGAGGAGATAGGAAAAGGGAGAAGGGAAAGGAGGAGAGAAAAGAGAGTAAGCAGTCAAAAAGAGTGGAGAAGCAAGAGTGGAGCGAATACAATTGCAGAAGTCAGTAATAACACATAGGGCCTCATTACACGTTGTGCGCTAAAAATCTTAAATTACCGGCATGGCGCTCTTAACGTGTCCACCCTCGCAAGAGGGCGCTAATAGCGTACCATTACGAGTACGCGGACATGAGCATAGCACCATGCCGGTAATGACCCTACCGCCATGCCGCTAAAGTCCCCAAAAAGTCTCTTACCGGCTTCGATGAAAGTGCAGCTAGCACCTCCGCCCTCACGCTGCATGCAAATAGCGGTCACCGCTTCTAGCGGTGACCGTTAAATTGCGGAACCGAAACAGCGTCATCGCACAGGAACGGGAAAGAGCACGGCGGCCATCTTTAAAAACACAATCCATTGCCATCCTCTGCCCCCTGGACCTGTTCTGTGTAGTTTGCAATAGGAAATCCACAGGGAAACCCTCGACATGCCTAAGGCTGTAAAAAAAAACACCGACCGGCAGCGGAAGGAAACATTTACCACAGAGGAGCTATTAATGGTCACCGAGACCCTAACTGAAAATGCCACCGTGGTCTTTGCCAGCGACATGCGGCGGGAGACACTCATCAAAAAGAAGGTAATCTGGGCTGAGGTCGCCTTGCAAGTCAGTGCTGTGGGCACCACCACCCGCAATGTGCGTGAGTGCAGAAAGAGGTGGGATGATCTCAGACTCCGGGTGAGAAGCATCCTTGCAGAAAACCACAACATTGCCACAGCAGGTGGATCTGGTTCGCCCATAAAACTGAAGGAATGGGAGGAGACCTGGGCCAACCTCATTGGAGTGGATTCCATAGAGGGAGTCGAGACAATGGAGCATGGCGTGGCAACCACTTCACATGGAGGTGAGTGTACACATGAAAGCATGCAATGTGAATCTACTGGTCCCCCCAAATGTGAGCCCAGAATCACCTCATGGATGGCCAAACATCCACACATGCATCCAACCCTGGCCATGTCAGTGTCAGACCCAAACACACACACATGCACACATCACCAGAGACAAGTGCCACACACAACCATGCACGGATGAGCCACTGAACTGACACATCACCTGCATCCTTAACAATGTAGTCCAAATGCCCACAACTGCATTATTGATGTATACTGCATTAAGTTCATAGAACCGTAACCAATGCCATCCCCCTTCTTGTCCCCGACAGGCTCACATACAGACAGTGAGGTTGCTGGCAATGCATCTCAGGCACCCGCTGCGAGTAAGAAAACAAGGGCACAGGACACAGAGGACACCCCCACGAAATCAAGGGGCAAAGGTAGAAGGGTCCACATGAAGAGTGTCAAACATCAGTGGAGCGCCACTGCCAAGACACAAGTTGCCACACCACCAACAACTGCCCCACCTCCGGAGGTGAACCAACCACCACCGATCCCAGCCATGGAGGGCCCACCCTCAGCTGCAGCTAGTTCTGCAGGAGAGGCGGCAGCCACTGCACCACTATCAGATGTGGAGGATACAACCGATTTCCACATGGAGATGCACACCCCAAACCCCCCTGGGACCCCTGAGCCATCACCACAGCAGACACCTGGGTCTAATGTCACTGGCGAGGACAACATGGGAGGTTTTAGTAGCCCCCCGGTAGCTTCACCTGTTGACCTGGTTGCATCAGAGGGCACAGCAGCCACACCACCAGAACCCAACACTGCCCTCGACCTGGCCAGCATCAGCCAGCGGCAACAGGAAATAACTGTGCTGGTTGGGCAGCATGTGGAGGAGGCTGCCCGTCTCAGGGCGGAGATTACGGAGACAGCAAGGCACTCCAGGGAGGGGATGGAGGCCTGTACAGACAGGCTGTGTGGGGAGATTGTCCGACTTAGGGAGGTCCTCACACGGATAGCGGACGCAATGGACTGCCACTTCCCACCACCACCAGTCAGCCACTTCCTCATCCGCCAGTTCGAGGCAGACAAGCCCCCTCCGCCGCTCCTCACGCACCACCAGGCGCACGTCTAGGCAGCCTCCCAATTCTGGTGTTGGCAATGGCCAATAGGGAGTGCATGGTTAAGATTCCGCGTGCTTGGCTGGATGGAAACATTGTGGCAGACACATGAGGAACTCTTGTGGGGGGTGGGTGGAAGGGTGTTATGGGATTGTTGTGGGGGGTGGGTGGAAGGGTGTTATGGGACTGTTGTGGGGGGTGGGGGGAAGGGTGTTATGGGACTGTTGTGGGGTTTTGGGGATAGGGTGTTATGGGACTGTTGTGGGGGTGGGGGAAGGGTGATGGAATGTTTGGGGACATGCACATTTTCATCTTTACGTTCCTTAATACACTAGTGTTTGATCAAAACACAGGCTTGGACTTCTTCATTGTGTATGTTTACTTTATTGACGACAGGGTCCATTGTGAGCTTCCAAACAGCCACCAGTGCATTACTACCCATATCCAGGTGACAGTAAGAAACCATGTTACTCAGAATATTTGGTTGATCAGATGCTGTCTCACAGCACGTCCCTCCTGGCCATCCCCTCTTGCATGACCTGCATCCCCTTCACCTTCGTCCTCATCACCATCATCATCCTCATCAGGTGCTTCGATTTCAACATCAGGGGGCAGTGGCACATTCCGTTTGATACACATATTGCGCAGCATGACACATGCCATGGTGATCTTGGCCACCTTCTCATGGCCATACAGGAGAGCGCCACCAGACCTGCTAATGCACCTAAACTGTGTCTTCAAAAGGCCAAAAGTCTGCTCGATCACGATGCGGGTACGGGTATGTGCACGATTGTATTCCTCTTCGTGCCTGTTCTGTGGGTTCCGTACAGGGGTGAGGAGCCACCTCTTCATTGTTGTGCAATGTGGATGTGGATGGATGTTTAATGTTTCTAGACCTGGATTGTCATCTATGTTGTGTAGCTTATACTTGCATGTCCGTTCATCTCAAGTATGTTGCGGCCTTCCCAGATGGACATTGGCGTACATCTGTATGTGCATTTGTCCGACGGATGACAAGATACACCCATTTCGAGTTTGTATATCTCCCCCCCAATCACACCCAGTTGGAGTGAGTATCTCTCCCCCCCCAATCACACCCAGTTGGAGTAAGTATCTCTCCCCCCCAATCACACCCAGTTGGAGAATGTATCTCTCCCCCCCAATCACACCCAGTTGGAGTATGTTTCTCTCCCCCCACCAATCACACTGCCATGTGCTTGCCCTGATACTCACCAAGTAGCCACAAACGTTGTCCGGCTTGTCGCTCCATGTAGCGTGGGATAGTTGAGTTCTGCAGGACCATGGAATCATGGGTTGATCCGGGAAATTGGGCACAGCAATGTGTGATTATCTTGTTGGCGTCACATACCATTTGGACATTGATGGAGTGGAATTGCTTCCTGTTTTGGTAGACTACTTCATTGTGATGTGGGACCACCAATTCCACATGGGTACAGTCGATGGCCCCGATGCAACTTGGGATGCCTGCCAGTGAATAGAACCCAACTTTGGTGTTTGCAATCTCCTGGGCAGTCCGTGGCATGAATATGTGTTCAGATGCATGCTTCAGGAGGGCATTGAGTACCTGGTTCAGCGTGCATGAGAATACTGGTTGTTAGATGCCATGCATCTGCCCCACTGTATGCTGGTAGGTGCCTGTGGCCAGGAAGTGGAGCACAGTCACCACCTTGAATAGAGGGGGGATGGCAGTTCGGATGTCTATGAGGCTCACAATGTCGTTGTGTATCATGTCGACGATGCTGGTGATGGTATCCCGGTCCAGATGATACAGGGTGTGTATCTGCTCAGGTGTTAGGTTAAAGGGACTGGCTCTGATCCTGGGGATTAGTGGGTGCCTCTGTGGTATGATTAGGTGCCGTGGTGGTGCTTGCTGTGCCTGTCTTGCCCTCCTCCTGCTCCTCCTCCTGCGTCTCCTCTGTGCTGCCTGTTGTTGTTGCTGCTGCACTGCAATCATGTCCTCCAGCCCATGTAATGCTGCTAGTATTGAGACCATCGTGGTGTGTGAAGGGGTGTGGTGTGCTCCTTTTGTGCTGCCACAGTCTCCATTGCCTTCACCTGTGCTGATTGTGTCCACCTGTGGCAGGTGGGAACACTGCTCAGTTCTCTTAACGGGTGGTTTGCTATGCCGGTATTAGCGCCATGGCGGTAAGGGGTTTTGGGGGCTTTACCATGCCGCTATTGGCATGTCCGCTTGCCTTGTGATGCTGTGCTATTAGCGGCATGGCGTTATTTACGGGATGGAGGGTCGCGCGCACACGGACTGGCTGCTATTAGTGGCACCGTACCTAGCGGTGCCGCTAATAGCGGTGTTCCGGGTCGTAATTGGCATGTGGATTTAACGTTACCGGTATTCCATTACCGGTAACGTTAAATCCCTACCACTTACCGTGTAATGAGGCCCATAATTTTGCAAGCCAGGATACAAGATGAAGATGGGAATATATATATATATATATAGAGACAAATCGATTTCTATGGGGAAACTGTTCATGGTGTTTTTATATTGGGAAGAGAACTAGAAAGTCATCAAAGACCAGATAGAGTAGACAAAGTGTTAATGAGTGAAGGATGAGGCGCTAGGAAGCAGATTTATTCAAATAGCTGGGGTTGCCTGTGAAAATCAATGATTAGGGGGATGCTGGTTCTCTAGAGGTCATTGGTGCATAGCAGGAAAGTCATGGAGTCTACAAACTTTTACATTATGCTTGCCAGCAACGCCTCCTCAAATACATTCCCTGTCAACAAAATATCCAACTTTACTGTGAAGCTGGCCAAACTCATAAAATTGAAAGGGCAGAGGACAGTGGCACTCACAGAAGTTCAGGCTGTCCAATCGTGGGATACTTTAGTCAGTGGTGAAGTGACATTTATCATAAAATGAAAATACCCTAAAAGGCGTCCACCGGGGTGGTTTGCTGTGGGGTATTACCCAGATATACAGGATTTTGTCAGAGCCATCAACAAAGCATATTGGTCATGCCTGAGCATGGTGATACAACGTTATATCTAGACCTGCACCAGCAGAATGTTTTTCTGCAGGGACCGGAGACGTCGCTCATGCTTTCAACAACGAGAAGACTGCATAACAAACTGGGAACCAAGCAACACGCTGTAAGTCAAGAACCACTGGATAATACCCAAGCCATTGTTACTGGAGGATTTTACAGTTCACTGCTTTACAGCAATATAGTGGAGTATCAAAGGGTAGGCATAGCTATGCACCGGTATTTAGAACCGGGGAGAGCAGAGGAAACAACGATATTGTGGGTATTCAATGCAACAAAAATGATTACATCCCTGTGTGTAAAAAACATTTTGACACTGTCAACATACAGATAAAATACGATCAAGGACAGTTTGTATCATGTAAATATGGACAAATCTGACTGTGGCTGCACTTCAGACTTTCCTGGCGAAGTCAGAATGACTAATAAAACAGAGTTACAATTGCTGTGGTGAAGAACTATGGGAAACCAAGGACTATATGGAATATTACAGGAGTCAGGCTGGCAATGGCGATCAGCTGTATTTTAGCAGGTGTCCCATAATGTATAGAGAGGGGGTCGGTGGTATCTTTAGAAGTCTCTTCAGACACTCAATGTCCATCATATGCCGCTGCTTTAAATTAACTAAACAGCACGTGAAAACAGCTGCCACCAATATTGCAAAAGACATGATGAGAGTGTTACAATGGCAGTTGCCAATCAGGTCGCCAAACAGAAAAAGGCAGAGCAGGACAGATCAGGCTTCATTTATAGACCTTGCAGGACTGTTAAGAGAAAGAGATCCAAATTTCATCTACGCGGCCCCCCAAAGCCCTCCAAGAAAAGAAGTTTGCAGTCATGATGCAGGCATCTGATTAAGAAGAAGCGTGTTACCCATAAACAACCCCTAAAAGACACCAGTGCTATCTTCTAAAGTCCAATGGTCTTCCTACAGAGAGTCTCTGGGGAGTGTGTGAAATTGGAGCTTGATCTCTTCAGCATACCCCAAACCCAGACTAGCATTGTGATGGTGACTGTTTTTTCATGGAAATGTTTCTGCAAGCCCCCATAGAATATTTTTTATCAGGTCAACAGAAATGTGTCTGGATTTGAACAACACATTGATGAATCTAACCTGTAAAATTGCAGCAGCTGCACTAGTGCCTACAAACACATATACCATAGCCACCAGGCTCAACCATGTGGCTGTAACACTGGGTGATCGAATGATAACACAGAGTGATATTATGTATGCCTACAGGGCTTATAAAGAGGGCATATTAAATTATGGCCCTGATGACCTGGATAGGCAGCTCTTGGCTCGTCTCTTTTACTGTGACACTGTGGAGCTGTTTATCATCACTGCTCTGATTGGTGAACGCCACACCAAAGGAAAATTTGATTTCCTAGGATGTCTAAATGCAGACCTGTTCTTCCAGTATAAACTGTTCAGTAACGTTGTTGACATTAAGTAAAACTATCCAAAAACAAGAATGCTTTCTGTCTAATGAGCAGGGATGCTGAATTATACAAGCTTGTCGTCATATTGGCTAGCTTGCTAGTTAAAACAGGTGAGCATCTCCCCGACCATTAGACTACTACAGGCAGAGGCATTGCAAATATCTGGTGGAGAGGACAGTCCTTAAAGTCTTCAACATTCCTACCAGTAGTCGGGATACCATCCAAGACAACCTGTTCCTGAGACAGCTCCCAAAAATAATCATCATGGGGATTGTTGAAACAGTGGCGCTTAGGCACATAGGATCGAAACCCCTTTGACTTCAAACACTGTAGCATGAACTATGCAGAATTTCAAAAGGTTGGGTTCTTGATCCTTGTCAAATCATAAGATCCTAGCTTTGTAGTTCCAAACATAATCAGGGAGTACATGAGGCTGGTGTCTAATACAGAGAAGCACATGCATGATGCGCCGGTTGCACTCACAAGGAATGACTATCCCCCTAGCAATACGCTACTTGCATTCGATCTAAGACCTGACAATGCATCAGCGGGTATTGCAACCTATTGAGGAGTGGGAATATATGCGCTGAGATACAGTTTAAAAGGAGCCTTATATTGACGCATTCGCTCAGAAAACATTTCATGGTGTGTATACAAGTGATACATGTCACATGCGACTATCCCACACACGTTCGGTTAGCCTGATGGTAAACACTGATTCACACACATCGGGTGGAAGACATAGGATAGCTTTGTGGTTGGAGGGGGATATGCTAACAGTGTTTGATAGCCTGGCACACTTCCTGCAACACCTCATAAGGCAGAAGTTTTAACAGATTATGTGGAAAACAACACATTATTTATGTTATACCACCATGCCAGTCCAAAACTCTAAAGCTATTACCTGTGGACAACACTGTATATTCTTTATCAGTCAAATGTCAGAATAGATATCACTGTCAGCTGTTTTGAAAATGTACTCAAGTAATCGCCAGCAAAACAATCAAACGGTGAAGAGATTCATTTAATAACAACAAAATCACACAATGGGCCTCAGAATAAGTTTACCGGTCCGGAAACAAGGGTGCAGCGGTGGTCACGGTAGGCAAACCCTTCATGGAAGCACCGGAACTGTTAGCAATGGTGCCAGTGTTCCTAGTCCCCACTCCCATAGAGTCTGATAGGACTCTATGGGAATGGGGACTTACATTTTTCCGGCGCCTAACTCCCCAGGCCACCAGACTAGGAATAAGCTGGTGGCACCAGGAAGTCAGGCACCAGTAAATTGTTACGGGTCTGGCAGCAACCCTCCAGTAGCACCAGCAGGGTTACCGCTGGACCCGTAATGAGGCCCAATGTGTAGAGATCTCAGCACTTTTTACAATGCAAATGTGTGTGTTGTATTGAGTGTTACATATATGAATAAAATATATATTTTTTAAAACAAGTGTTGTGTGTCATTATACATAATAACAATGACTACACAATAATCAACCACTCTGTTTTATTAATTGTAAAAATATGTATTTATAAAAAGAGTCATATTTAATACATAAAGGAAAAAAATGTTATACCACAAGCATTTCAATACCAAAATAAAAATAAAATTATACACATACAAGAGTGGTTCTCATTAATCAGACAACAAATTCAAACGTATATGTTTCCTGCGAGGCCTAGACACTTCAGAGGTATAGGCGGCAAAGTCATCTTAGTAGCATGGGGGGTGGGTAAAGACTCTGTAAAGGCCCAGGTGTTCCACCTCGCTTTAGGAATGGACTATTAGGGTCTTGCTGCAGGTGTATCTAGAGGAATATGTTGTTTTTGCGGGGGTAGCATGGGCATCACTTTTTAGCCTCTCCAGAATGTGTTATTGGGCAATATTATCTACAACGGATGTTGGGATACTTAAATCAGCAACCAAATGCATGAACTTGTTCAAGCCAATAGGGGATTTTTTTATATAAGTGGCCTGTCATATTGTAATGCCTTGTACTGTATTATGGAGGTTCACATCCCGTACAACCCTCCACCCTATCAGTCCACAACATCACATACTTTTCAAGCTCCACTTTATGTAGTAATAGTACTGCATTAGATTTGTTGCACTGGCCAAGTGTATTCACCACATTCGCCATATGTGGGTCTACAGCCGGTAGATCCATCACAGTGCTAGATTAATCGGATGGCATGCATAATGTTTGTTTCTTTCCTGCATCACTGTGCTTAGCGTGATTTAAGTATTGATGCAGAATATCTGCATATAAGACTGCTGTATCATGTGCCACTAAATCAGGCCTGTTTAAAACATCCTACATTTCTGAGTCGTGCCGCATGGTGGCAACCTTCAGTACATCCCAATCCTCCAGGGGCTTGGGGGCTGTCAGACTTTCTAGCTGAAGTTTGTCCATCAAAAACATTTTGGGAGCGTACTCCATCACTGAACCCTGACCAATCTGGTGATTAGCGGTAGGGCCATGTCTATGTGAGATCCTATAAATTCCGTGGCCTGAGAGACCACATTTCTTTTTTCCTGCATGAATAGCCACTTATTTAGCAGTTGCTTGATGACACCCTTTTTTTTAACACACTTACTTGGTTGTGTTTTAGGGGGATGCGTCACCTCAAAGTGCTTTCAGCAATCTCTGAAATAGTGGCCACCAGATCATCAGATGCCGTTGCTAGAATGCAGACAAGTACCTGAGGTCATCCACTATCTTATTTCATAGGTATGGGATTATATGGAAATCCAAATCTGACAAAGACAAACTCCCATACCATACTAGTGTATCACCAGATAATTTGTTTGTAGTTTGTAGTTTATATCACACACTGTAAATTACTTTAAAAAATGTTATTTCAACTTTTTCAAAGCAGGTTTTATGCATAATGTGACAAACAACTATGACACAAAAATGAATTATATAAAAGGAAAAGGGTATCTCACCATATTTCATTCACCTCAGTCATATCTCTCACATTCCCACCCATACACAGTACTTGACACATTCACCAGAGACCTATAGCATATCATTTTCAACAGATGTGCAAACAGCATTAATGTGCAAATGGTGAAATAAAGTGCAAAAGAAGTAACAAGAATGTAAACAATCACTGTATATATTCCTGTCTAGCTACATCAATTAAGAACAATTTTCCTAAAAGCAAATTTTTGCCAATATTGCAGCTCCAGATTACATGAATATGGCTCAACTATTTCTTCAATCTTCTTGTCATTAAACACTACTAGTAGTTGGCCTACTCAAGTTTTGGGTGTTGAGTTAAATGTTTTACAGCAGACCTAGCCGTCATCAGGGTGTCAAAATATTCAAACATACTTGTTGAACACAATTCTGTGATGGTGGGAAACAGAGCTCCTGTGTCATCACATCAAAAGTAGCGCAACTGCCAAATGGGTGTGCATGGACAGTGCCCAGGCTAAACCGGAGAATGCAAATCTATCATATGTCAAAAATTGGTGTGTTGGCTCCCCCGTTGTTTCACAATTCCCAGGACTACTCCTCCCTCTTTATTCGGCAACTCCAATGCCAAACCATGGTGAAAACGTCAAGTTACGTGTCTTACTTGAATTTCATTGTGAGTGTAGCAGTGGTTATAACTCTCCTACGTATGTTTGTGGGGTCAGAGAATCTCCCCTGACCTTTTCTTTGGGGTACATATGACCAATTCACATGGTGTGATCTGCCTACCACAGTACGCTCCGGTGCAGTAGAGTGGCAGCTCGGGAGTATAGCTAGAATGGCTTTGCGTTGATGAGGTTTGGAGTATACAGGCATTTTGAGCAGCGCAACCTTTCTCCATATGCGTGCCAGCATGTTGAAAGTACAGCCAGCTACTGACTGCCTATGGTGGTTAAGGGTGTTTTTATATGTCTTTTTAGGTGTGTAAAAAGTGGATAGACCTGGTGGGAATATATCGGTGCGCAATCTATAATTCTCTAGAGCGGTTGTTTTTAAGTCAACCAGCAGATGTCCTTAGGGCTTACTGGTCACATCTTCAAAAGCCTCCCTGAAGAAAAGCGTTTTGGACGGATACATCTGCAAGCTATCACTGCAAGTTGTTGCTTATCACGGGGGTTTGAAATAACAGCATCAAACTAGCATTTATCTTTATACATCTGTTGCTTTTAATGTTGTTGAACAGGTACTGCACAATATAACAACTGCCTAGATTGTGAATAGTAAAGGCTTTTTGTAGTTCAGCGCTCTGTCACCCACTGTCATCAAATCATTGGCAATGAAAATATTCACCATGCTTGGCGGTAGTAAACAATCATTGTTTAGACTGAGAGGCATACCTTCTACACATCCTAGATGTTGTTGCAAGGTTATATAGAGAGGTTGCCAGCAGCTTTACAGCCAGACAATATTTGTGGGTTTATTTGAGACTATTGTGTGGGCATTTTCTAGATGTTTTCTGACAAAATAACTCTTGCCGCAGCTAGAAGGGTAATATAACACACATACAAATGGATGTTTTAGCCTGGTATCCATAAAACCAAAAAATTACTAACTGTAGGGATGCATCAATCCACCCGCTGCCAACGTCCTTTTTATCAAACATGACACTGAGAGTCTTCTGGTAATCTGCCGCAGCTTTTCATCGCACAGGATACACAGATGTTTAACAGTGATAGTCCTTGGGGTGTTACATGCATCTCCCTGTACAAAGGACTGTACAAGATCATTCAAAATGACAACGTTTTTATCGGCTGTATTGTTAACTTTCAGTATTATGCCTTTCACTTTCATACTGACTTTCCCAAATGATGTACGATAGGCACATATTTTCAGGCCTATGGATAGAAATCCGACAATTTATTCACCTTGGGTTAACTCTGAGGTTAGATTCCTTATATAATCACAGTGGGTGCGTTGACATCCCTGGGGTGGCTGACAAAAATAACACTATCATTGTTGTGATACAGAACTCTCTCTTGTAATTGCTCCATCACACCATACAGCTTCAAGCACACGTGAGCTGTTGTGATCGTGACTATGAATATATTTGTATTGTTGGAACTTGTTGGATATTCCATGGCATATCGAAATCATAAACATGCTGTTTCATGATCTATGAACACGCAGCTGCTCACAACATAAGAATTACTGAATAGAAAAGCGTGAAGTACTTTGGGCTCTGTGATGGTGGTTGTGTTTGGCAAATTAACTCCTTATGCAAACCTGACCCACAGTGAATTAAGGCATTGTTTTGCCAGCAGCTGCAGAGCGGTGTTGTCCTCAATGTGGTTCATATGCAAGTGTATGCCTTCATGCTTATTATAATCATCCACATTGGCTTGATAAGAGGCATAGTCCATATATTGCATCGGGAAGTCTAGGGTTCTTGTTTTTGTTGGAAGAACCTTTGAATATAGGCACAGAAGCTCAAGGGTGATTGTTTTTAAATGCCATCTCATGTATGGAGCCCAAGCGACAGCCCTGTTTTAAAGCGGTCTGTAATTCAGTCATACATCAGGTACCTGTCAGCCTCCACTCTTCATATTTGCACCTAAATCTTTACTGTACTTTTAGATGCATGATATGATATTTAATTTATAGCGCGCCCATACACAAGTGTTTCAAGGTGCAACGAGGCAAGGGAAGGGGACAAGGGAGGACAATACAACAATCTTACTAGGCCTAGTGAAATTGAGATTGCCTAAGTGCAGAGGAAGTGGAGGGGGAGAGTGAAAAGGGCAAGAGAGGAGTGGGAAGTGCTGAACATGGGATATGAATAACAAAAGTAGTGCAGCTAGCAGGTGGCAAGTGCAAGAGATAATAGCTGACAACTGGTGTCTAATAAGTGCAGTTAAGTGGACTGTATGGCTACAGATACAGAACCAAGTGCAAGGGTTGCCAGGAGGCAGAGCAGTTGTACAGCTGGGTGGGAAGGGACCTGGGCCCGAATTCAGAGGGTAGCCAGGTGTCCAGTGCAGTTAACAGACAGAGAACAGCAGGGGAGAGAAAGAGAGAAGGCAGAAGCAAAGAGGAAGGTCTTGAGGTGCTTCCACAACTGAAGATGGTTCTCTTCAAGTTCCAGGGATGCCGGAGGCTGTTCCAGAAGGAGGCCCCAGCTGGAGAAATAGATCAACCACCAATTCATTGCTTGGAGAAGCGATTGCCCCTGTGGGAGTTGGAGGTATTTCCAAAGGGAGAGTTTAAGGTATTGCAGACCCAGGCCCCCGAATGCCTTGTGGACAAAGCAGAGGGTCTTGAACTTAATCCTTGCAGTGACTGGGAGCCGATGAAGAGATATCAGGGCTGTAGAGATATGATCCTTATGCTTGAGGCCAAGGACAAGTCTTGCAGTCCTGTTCTGGGTGAGTTGCAGAGGGCAGAGAGTAGAAACAGGCAGATTTAGTAAGAGGCTATTTAAGTAGTCCAACCTAGAGAGAACCAAAGCCCTAGAGACAGTGAGCATCTGGGGGAAGGTGAGGAAAGGAAGAATACCTCTGAGAAGGTGAAGTTGATAGTTTGACTTCTTGGACAAGACAGAGCTGTGAGGAGAAAAGGAAAGTGTGAAGTCAAAGATGACCCTAAGGTTCTTAGCTTCACGGGTGCGAGCAAGAAGAGGGCCAAGACGGGCCTGCCAGTGACAGGAAAGGAAGGTGCATTTGTACCGACGAGGAGGATCTCCATCTTATTAGCATTAAGGCAGAGGTCGTTGGTGGCACACCACTCCTGGATAGTAGACAGACAGTCAGAGATGAGAGAGGGAGAGAGGGAGAAGAGGCTGCATTCATGGGAGCCTGAAAATAAGCTGAGTGTCATCTGCATAGCACTGAAAGTTAGACAGAGATCAGCAATGCAGTGGGCGAGAGGTGCCTGCTATTGATTGAATGACAAAGCAGTAACATCAGCTTGCTGTCACATCTAAAGGGCAACACAGGTAAGTAAAGGCCTCAGGGTGAGTAGAACTCACACCTGATTAGACCAAAAAAATTGGTCTATTTCCCCAAAGCTGTCACAGATGATATTGGGGTATCCTACAGGATATGGTTTATCACTATTCACAGCCAGGTATAGACTAGTAAAGTAATGCATTTGCTCACCCTCTGAGATGTGGTGCTGTAACTTCAAAGCATTTGTACTAACTCCATACAACAGATCACAGGATTGTAGGTGGTTGAGCAGTTTCTTCTCTTTAAGCAAACAACCCACTTTCTGATTATTTTGCTCCATTGCACGCCATACATGTTCCCAGATACTGATGACGCAAACATCCTGGCTAGCTAGGAAAGTCTGTTTAAACAGGGTGAGTCTATACAGCAGCTCATAGGTAGTACCTGTGAAAGTATTGAAACCCCCCTGCTGGATAACATTCGGGACATCCATGATAAAAGCAGCCATTGAATTTGTAGGCTGTTTCAAGAACAGTATTTACCATAGTGTTTCTCATCACAGCCAGTTAGGGCATGTTGTATAGCAATGTGCTCAGTCCCTGCGATTTATAAGAGTCACTGATTAGATGCCGTGGAAAAACATTTCTGACGGCTGTGGTATGAATCCTGGGGCAGCAAAACAATTGTTTCAGGTTTTAGATACAGTTGTCTGTAGCTATGTATAAAACTAGCCAGAGTAATACTTTCAAAAGGGTCAACATATGATAAGTATAAACCGTCCCGTATGGTTGTTTCCTGATGGGTGATTTCCATGATCCTGTCTCTGAACAAATTTACAATGTTGACATCTTTTTGGCAGTAGGCGCTTAACTCCTGGCAAAAGTCAAACATGCTACATTCATTCACCTTATACCATGTCATGGACTGGTCTTTCTCGCTAGGCACCATGTATTGAACGCTGTATTGATCCGGTGGTGGGAACAGACCTGCGTGGTTCTGATTAGCTGCTGTGTTGAAAAGGTATGGAAAGAAGCCCTCTGAACCACGGAAACTAAACGTTTTTGGGAGTTTAATGAGATTCATGGGAAGCAAGTTCTAGGAGTCAATAAAGCATATCTGTAAAGGTACCACAAACATGGCCATAAGCTTAGTACCCTGTGTGATAAGTTTCACTTTAATTTGTTCCTTCACCGAATGTCAGAGTATAAAATACCCATCATACCCTTTGGCATTATGAGCTAAAAATGTGTAGCACATGAATTGACTTGTTACAAAGGGGATAACAAAAATATTCACTCACAAATCACTCTCAAGCTCTAAACAACTGTTGCCTGTTAGATGCCGGACATACATATAATTCAGCTGGTGAGTTATATTCTCCTGGTGGGACTCCATGTCATACACAATATCATCTTGCTTTTATTTTGAGGTGTACCAGTCATCGCATAACACAGGTGTTCATCCTTGTTGACAACGGGCACTTTACACACCTGACAGATTATCCTTTTACACTTGGGACTCTCTGAGAAAAATCTCCTGCACTTGGGACAGTCAATGCGTGGCTTGCACATGACAGGCCCCGCAGCTGATTTCTCAATATGCGTGTTTAGACATGCCCACGACCTTGCAAAGGTGTGAAATTGTGGACATTTTGAAGGTTTCTCATTCATAGCTATAAACACATGCAACAGTGATAACGACACCTATGTTTATGCTTGTTGTTGAAAATAGGGTGACAGTGATTACAGAGGTTTTTAGCCCCCAGGACATTTTTAGATGGGTAATACCGCAGCAATGGTCATTGTGGTGTAAAACATACAGCATGTTTCTGGCTGTTGTATCTGTTAGCGGGAAATACTGCCATACGCTGCTGTTAAGGTACAGTATTTTGATAGGTCTATCAAAATACTCGTCAAAGAGAGCCAACTGTCCATACCCTACTGGTGTATTCATCGGAATACCCAGCTCTTCCTGGACTTTCAAAAATGTCTCACGTATAATGGCATCTGTTGTTCTACTGTTCGATTAGACCTATCTGACCAGATGCCAAACATAGATTTAAGGGCCTGTGATAAAAATGTAAGAACCATCGGCTTTCATATTTTATAATATGCCTGTGAATAACTTATCTTAAAGATTATAAGTACCTGCACAGCGAGCTCTGCCAACTAGTGCCACTATTCTTAGCAGTGAAAAATACATGATCTCGATCTTACTCTGCAGGAGCCTCTGCAGAGTCTCCAAAAATTGTAAAATGCAGAAAGCATCTTGCAGGGATCACCCTAAGCGTCCATGCATATCTGTATGAAATTGTTGGGTCTGGCAATTTGCAATAACCACCAGACCAATGTCTCCACGGCTTCTGTTTTAACTGCTATCCTGTGTCCTAAGGAGCGTAATTGGTACAAGTTCACAAATCTAAATCCTTTGTAATGCTCCACAGCTGCAAATGTTTATAAGCCCTTTGATAGGTCATCACTGTCTTCAAATACACAGGAGCATCTGGGGGCTGCTGGGTTTGGGAGGTGTAGGGTACTAGGTCAATCATGTCTGGATAGGACCAGCCTGACCTTCTTAATGATTTTAAATTACTGCTGTTGCTGACAAGTCAGCCGGTCTGGAAACAACAGTGGCGGTAAATCTGCCGCCACCGTTGTTTCCGGACCGGCTGATTCCGAGTCCTGCAGGCGGGAGGTGTCACTGTCACTCCAGCCAGGTCTGACCTGGTGGGAATAACACCACCCGCCTTCAGGCGGACATGGAAACCCTGGCTCTGTCATAGACGGAACTGGTATTTCCATGGTCCCCATCCCCATGGAGTCCTAGGTTTTTCCGGCACGGCTACCGCCGGACTCGTAATGAGGCCCAATGTGTAGGATACTAAGGAAAGATGAATAAAATCCTCCACAGTTCCTAAAAACACTTGGGCATGTCCATGATCCACATACCCGACTTGCTGAAAAAGGTTAAAAGAAAGAAAAAGTAGACATGTCTCAAAAAAATGTTGAATGAAAAGTGTATAGTACACAAAAGGAAGAGTTACTGGGCCTCATTACGAGGTGGGCGGTAAGGGGTTACCGGCACCGGTAAGGGCACTGGTGCCGGTAATCCCTTACGGCCCTACTACGAGTTCCCTTTGCGGGTCCTTCCTTAATGCCTGGTTTTACCAGGCGTTAAGGACGGGACCCGCAAAGGGATACCGGGGTCAATAACAGTACCTACGGGGGCTTAAATGGGAAAAGGGAACGGCTCTGGTGAATGTGGAATTACCGGTCCCACCGACCTCGGAATGGACCGGTAATTGCTCCATCCACCAGACCGGAGTCGGTAAGATTTTGGAGGCAGCCATGGCGCTAATACTGCCATGGCTACCCCAACTTCGTAATGAGACCCACTGTCTCAGTGTTGTACCTAGGATATACAGCTGACTGATAGGTTACACTTTGCAGGGTTCAGTAAGGGGACCATTGATTTGGTTCAGACCCCTCAAGTAAACTGCAATGCAATGACTTCTATTACGTCATAGGAGGTCAGAGAAATGTCAGACTTGAATAGCAATCAGGTAGTATTAACAGGCGCAAAAAACTAAAAAGGAAATCAACCAGTCCTATTTTCTCAAAGAAAAATATATATGATTTAAACAGACTACAGATGATAAGCAAGGTCTGGTGTAGAACAGCAATACATGAGTTGGTATGGGTGTTTGTCCCTATAGAGTGCAATATGATCACTAGCCTATTAGACGTGTCTGGCTGCGTCGCCAAATCTGCAAGCACCTACAAAAATTGCAAGATTTTGCTTTCAAAATTGGCGTGTCATGCTCTGCCTATTGTATTCACTTCTTCCATATAATTGAACAGTGACATAACTGCAACAATTACAACAGAAATAGGTTTAATTCTTCACAAGGTCAGCCGACACGTGTTTCAACCGAAGTCGTCTTCAATTCTGACAAAACCATGGGCCTCATCACGAGTTGGGCGGTAACGCAGGCGTTATTAGCGCCGGCGTTAATAGCCCTACCGCCAAACCCCCCGGCGCTAATAGCGCCGGATCATGGGTATGGCGGAACGGGTATTGCGCATTCCCCACTGAGCCCATTCGAGAATTCCCCAATCCCCATTGGACTCAATGGGGAATTTTCGCACTCTTACTGCCGGCGGATTGCCCGCCGGCGGTAAGAGCACAAAATTTCAGTGGATTTCCTCCCAGCTCAGAGCTGGGGGGAAATCTGCCAAACCCGTGATTTGGCAGACCCTTAAATGCGGTGGTAATAGCGCTACCGCCACATTTAAGGGTTACCGCCAAACTCGTGATGAGGCCCATAGTGTACAAAATTTTAAATGATGAAAAAATCAAAATACTTTACGAGTTCAAAATCATAAAATAACAGTACATGAAGAATAGGTTGATTTAATCAAAGATGATAAGATATATAGATGGTTTACATGCCCATGTTTGTTCGATGTATGTAGAACATATGCAGAGGCAGATAGAACAAAACAAAAACACAAGACCTTAGTTGGCCACAATTGGCTTTCAATCTATAACATGAATTGGTAAATAAATGTGCAATGTGATAGCCCCATTTGTAACGTGGCCAATGAACATTCTAGTGTCAATAATTGATTTATCTCCGAGTGTGGTGCCTTTACATCCTTGTATTCCCTTCACCAGGGGGTCATTACGAGGTTGGAGGTAAGGGATTACTGGCACCGATAAGGACACCGATGCCGGTAATCCCTCACCACCCTATTCCGAGGTCCCTTAGCGGGTCCCTTCCTTAACACCTGGTTTTACCAGGCGTTATGGAAGGGACCCGTTAAGAGACTTAAGAGCTAATAACGGTACCGCAAATTGCGGTACCGTTATTAGCTCCATCCCCATTCCCATTGAGCCCTATGGGGGCTCGAATGGGAATGGGGAATGGTTCCCGGAATGGGGAGTTACCGGGTCCTCCAAGGTTGGAATGACCCGGTAAGTCCCTATTTCAGGAACCCAGACCCGGAATGCGGTAAGGGGGTAGCCACGGTGCTAATATCACCATGGCTACCTCCAACCTCGTAATGACCCCCTATGAATGTATGTGTATGCACCCATTAGTGTCATGCTAGGGTGCCCAAAAGACTTCCCCATGCGCATTTTTTAAATTTATATTGGGTTACAATTGCGTCTTTCCATTGGACCAGAAAAGCGTGATATTGGTCTAGAAAATTAGAGGAAATATATGTTTGCAATTGTCTTTTGAATAAAGGTGTGACCACTGAAACGTGGTCATTAGCAGAATAAATAGTGAATAGATGAAATTAGTAATCAGTAACATGCTTACCACTATGTATTCGATATTGTACAAGGATAGATCCTTCACAAACTGTTTTTGATGTCACAATTATATGGTGGCATCAAATGGGCAAATTCTGTAATCAAATGACATGTGTATTTACTTGCAAATCCTGCATAATGAAAGATTATATTCAGGTCTGTGATGTTAAAAATACCCACTACCTCACCACTGTTATATTGCGCAGTGATAAAGTAATGCGGTTGGTTTGCAGTCACATCACACGCATGAGTGGATGACAGAGGCAGGCCCCGTGTCCCTGCATGCGGCTCGCTACAACCATACCGTATTTGTAAACAAGCCATGTTAGAGAGATTAGAGAGATTAGTGTAAATGCTGCCAATCTTTTAAAAGATGCCACAAGCTGCCGGTAATGTAATGTTGGTGCATGTATGTGTCCAACAAATATGATGCAAAGAATATGGGATTTAATAATAAATATCATTCAACTGATGTTATCCACTAAAGGGACCATTTCAAATTGAAGAGTATAAAAATGAAGGTAAAACTAACCTTATGCTTGAATGAAATAATGTGGTATGTCAAGTGGGCATAAGTGAGCGGTGTGATGCTGATACATTACGATAGGTGTAATCCACTGTTGCAATCGCAAGCTCATATTGATGCTATTGTAAAGTGCTATTACATCTAGAGAGGCCAGCAAATATCCCTCCTGCCAATGTAAACCCAAGAAAATCTGCAAAACATGTGTAGTATACCTAATGTAGGATGTCATCTTGAGAAAATGTTCCTTAAAGGCATTATTCAGGTATTGTGAGATTCCCTCTGTTGCCCAACCAATCCCACTCATTATGGGTGATACCTCTGGAAGAATATTTTAGCACTTTTGGATCTTAGGCAAGAAATATATAGTGGGCATAGTTGGCTCAGTAATGAATAAGAACTTTTTTTCTTCATCCGTGAGGTAACCTAGATTGTGCCATGTGTTTATCATTGCCTATGTGTCTCGAATAATGTTCTTAGTTGGATTAGAATCTAAAATTCTGTAACAGTTCGGAGTGGCTAAATGTTTAATGCCCATGTCTATGTAATCTTTTGGATGACAAAGTTGCCTCATTTGTCTGCTTCCTTAATGACAATGGTGTTATCCTTTGCCAGTTGGTTTAGTAAGCTTAGTTCCTCTCTGCTCAAATTGGAGAAACATATTTTTCTCTTTTGAGTATCCCTGTTCATGTACACATGAATATCATGTATTATCACTTGATGAAATGTCTCAATGACATTGTCAGTGCCCAAATAGGGTGTGAATTTGGATTTATGGTTTCGTTCAACTATTTCAAACAGTCTGTCTTGTACACTCAAATCACTAAATATCGTTGACTGGTCTGGAGGGATATTCTCCTGTAGACACAAAAGAACCCTTGTAACTTCGATGTCCTTCATGGTGAGAGTACTTAAGGGATTAAGAGATGGTTTCAGGGTAAAACACACAGTCACCAATCAACAAGGGCGAGGCAGCACATAGTTAGAAACTGCTAAAGGGTTTCACAAATGTGCAACCTGTACTATGTGCGGGTATGCATATAAGGACAGCATGGAATTCATGTACCCCAACAGGCTTACCATTTCTATTAAAGAATGTATTAATTGTCGCACAATTTTTGATGTTTATGCAGTAATCCGTGTATGTGGTAAACTATATGCTGGCAGTACGATCAGACAACTCTGTTTTTAGAATGAGGGAACATACTGCCAGTCTGAACAGTTAAGATCCTAAAGTTCCACTTGCAGTACACTGTCAATTTGAACACCAATTTGCACACAAATCTGATTTACTTTTCATTGGATTAATGAGAGTAAAGAAAGGAAAAAGGTGTGGTAATGTTCAATTAAAATTAAGGCAAATGGAAGCAAAACACATCTGTTACTTGCGTTGTACAAAGGTCCGTCTCAATACTGATCATGAGATGTATGACTTCTTATGACCTGTCTAGTACAGAGAATGATGCCATCACAGTCTATCTATTATGAACTATATATTCGAATTGTAACATCGAAAACAGTTTGTGAAGGATCTATCCATGTACAATATCAAATCCATAGTGGTAAGCATGTTACTGATTACTAATTTCCCCTATTCACTATTTATTTTGCTAATGACCATGGTTGAGTGGTCAAACCTTTATTCAAAGGACAATTACTTGTCCTTTGAATGTATTTGGTTTTAAATGTATTTGGTTATTTATATAGAGCTCTCTCGCTACTTGTGTAGCCTCAATGCGCTTTTTTCTTGGTTGAACCCCCTTGGTGACCGTAGTCGATGTGGTTGGAGATTCTAGGGAGTTTAGTTTAGGAGATACATACGTGCATGTTGCCATTCTAAGACTTTTGTGGCTTGCAAGGCTCCACTAAGCAGACCAAGAGAGGTCAGACACATGGGTGGGTGCTGTTGAGGGTTAGAGATAGATTGCTA
Organism: Ambystoma mexicanum; assembly: GCF_040938575.1. Taxonomy (NCBI): domain Eukaryota; kingdom Metazoa; phylum Chordata; class Amphibia; order Caudata; family Ambystomatidae; genus Ambystoma; species Ambystoma mexicanum. The sequence goes on along the minus strand of NC_090937.1, from coordinate 898,745,828 downwards.
TTGTTGAGAGAGTCTATGTGCGGCCAGCTATATGGGTTCCTTTCGGGTGGTGGTCGATGTATGCTAGTGGCAGAGGTTGTTGAGGTACATCAGGTGGGTCAGTATGGACGGCTATATGCGATCTAGACAGAATGTGCTTAGCAGTAACTGTATTCTATCATGCATGGATGCTTGGACGTGCCTGCGGCCTGTGTCCACACTAGTGGTGTGTGATATATGTACCATAGGCTGTGAGATTGTTCGGCTGGGGAGATAGTTGTCCAGGTCCATAGTTGAGAATCCTTTACCAATGGGCCTAATTTTCATGCTGTAGCCGGTATCTGCGCATATTAAACGAGGATGGAGGCTACATCTAGATTTGGGAGTCCTGTATAGCGGGGGAAAGGCTTATGTTTCACAATGCAGTAGGTTTAGCCATTTGGTAAACAAAGACGGAGGCCATGCCTAGACTTGAGAAACCTACACCATGGGAGAGAGTCCCCGACATCCCAATGCAGTAGGTTTCATCATACCATACACAAATATGGATGCTACACCTATATTCGAGAACCCTGTGCAGTGAGAGGGAAACCTTGCCCAGGTTTAAAAAAGCAGTGGTCATTATCACACTATGCTTCGCCTAAATCCAAGAATCCTGTCTGTGGGTGTGGGGGGGCTAGGCTTCTCAAGGCGGGTGGGGTGTTGTTGTGGGTGCGTTGATAGTGGATCAGGTGTGCCACAACAAAAGCTGCTGGCGTACCTGGGGTACTAGTAGGCTGGCAGGATTGTTGAGTGATATGTGGTGGTGTGTCTGGTGAAATCGCTGCGAGGGCTGCTAGCCCGTGGGTTGTGATTGTTGGGTGTGGGTGTTATCATGGGTGTTTTGATAATGAATGAGGTGTGTCGCAATGAGAGCCACTGGTTTACCTGGAGTACTAGTCGCTGGCAGTGCTATTTGAGCAATATATGGTAGGGTGTCAGGTGAAACCGCTAAAAAAGCTGCCAGCCCCTGAGTTGTGATTGATACCGGGGAGTTTGTTGGTATCTGCTGGTTTTCTATATCTTGTAGGCCCTATTTACAAGACTATAGTACCTTTCCTATCTGCTTAAGGAACCCACCTATCTCTGAAATAGCATCACACCTTATGTACACCTTAAATAATTCACACAGTGTTGATTATCTTGAGAACGAGCAGGTGTTTGTGTAGAAGTATGAGTCAATGTTGTTGTACATGCTGGAAACGAAAATAGAATTGAGCAGTGGTGATTCTGATAGTCTCCACTGTGGGCAGGTGAAAGGTTCTGTGTCTATCCTGGGAGATAATCCGGTATGGGAGTGATCAGAATAGGCACGGGCGATGGTGCAGTCATCTAAAGCAGTCAACAGGGATATCGATATCAGTCAGTACTACCCAATTTGTGACATGAAATCATGGATGAAGGATAAATAAGCGCATTCCTTAGTTGCTGGATGTGTGTGTCTCCAGGCATAACCTAGCTGGAGCAAGGTCATGTTCTGAGTGAATTCTCTTGTCTTCATCACGAGTTGGGCTGTAGCCCTTAAATTCAGCAGTAACGGTATTACTGCCGCATTTAAGGGCTGGCCCTATAACAAGTTGGGTGCTAAATTGGATGTTTTACACCCAGCTTTTTTCTGGAGGTGAAAATCCTATTTAGCACCCTGTTTTTGGTGGTATTACTGCCAGCTCTATTAACGTGCAGTATTAGCGCAGATATGCCCCATTGGATCCAATGAACCCAAAGGGGAAGGGGAATTTACTGTTAGCGTCCAACCCCTGATCTGGTGGTAATATTGCCGGACCAGTGGGCACTAATGCTATGATAGTTGGGTGGTATTACAGCCAGGATACCGCATAACTTGTGATGAAGCCCTCTGTATGAACTCTGGGTCTCGCTTTTGAATGATCAGTATATGTCTAGAATAGTTTGAAATCACCCCCATATGAATATGAAGCCATTCATAGAGTCACACACATGAACTCGTTCCCCATAGAAGGTCAGGTTGTCTACATTAGGGACTTATACATGTATCAATAGTGTTTTTATGCCACATATAACAACCCCAAATAAGGACCTGCTGGCCATGGTGTCTGCCAGTGACTTAATGTGTTGTAAAAGGACAGTGTAGTGGACAAAAGTGTGAACCCTCTGAGATTGGGAGGAGTATGTGGTATAGTACTTATTTTTCCCCAAAGTTTACTGAACAATTTGTTCACCTACTGGAGTACATTGGTCTCTTGCAGCATTATAATTTTGGGTTGATGACATTCCATGTAAGTAATTAATTTCCTAATTTTAACTGATTTGTTGATGTCATACACTTTCCAACTAAGGAATGTGGCTGGCCCAAACATTATCGTTGCCATTACACTTTGATATGTGCAGAATCACATGCAATTATACTGTATTGGATAGAAATAACTGTATTCATTGATATCTTCCATGTTCAAAGATTATCAAAAATATCCGCCAGATAACATTCCACACCCTCATTATCACCCCCAAACATGACGGTATTACCCAGATATAACATAAGCAGTAGAACAATCTTCGGGGGAGCTAAAAACTGTGTGTCAACGCCAAACTACCGGCAGACCGGCAACATAGCAGTTCAGTCCTCTAGCAAAATGTGAATATGTGAAACTTTGCCACACAGCCACCACCAGCATGTTCACCTGGCCACTTGCCATACAGTCCATGGTGGCTGCATTGTCAGGAGCTCTCGGCCTCCGTTCAAGCAGTTTTTCTGTTTGTCCCAGTCTCCTACACGGGATCATGGTTTCTATGCATGTAGTTGCCTCTGCAGTTGAAAAAAAGAAGTTAGCACGGCTGCTATATTACAGACAGAGATTAGCAGGGAAGAGCATGGCATAAGCGATTTGCCAGTCCTGCCGCAATTTCTTGATATTGTCAAATAACTTTCAAGCTTTTTGCATGGCTAGTGAGAAATCTGGATAGACAAACACTCTGCTCTACTTGGAACTCAGCTCGCCACATTCTCTTTCAACTCTGTGAACCAAGTCTCGGTCCTGTAGTTGAGGAGCCTCACTATTATTGGACAGGCAGTGACCCGGCTTAGGTGTAGGTTGTAGTGACTTGTGCACTCTCTCAACTAAAAGTTGTTGTGAGAATTGTTGATCTCCTAGGATCTGGATGTCATTTGGCGTAACCAGGGGTCACGACTGCGACCCCCGAGGTCTCTCTTGCTGCCACTGTGGTCTGCCTTGCTACCCTTAGAAAAAAATATATATAATTAACATGCCGGCCCCCCAGCCAAAGCCCCACACCCTAAGGCACTGTCTGTGCCTGTTCCACTTTCCCCAGCGACATTGGAAGAACAAGGCTGCTCTCCATCAGGCTGTTGAGAGCCAGGTGAGCAGCTGGTGCCTACACACAATAATACTGGAGCAATTTGCCCTACTCGAGCAATGAAGGTCATGGGGCATGTTTTTTTTCTACACTTCAAGTACATCAGAATCATTTTCATAATGCTACAAAGGGATAACAGTTTGTATTGGGCATTGTTTTGTTTTGGCACAATTCTTATATCCTGAGGCATATTTCCCATACCATTCGAGATGCCAAATATGGGGCCATGAAAACTTGCAGCCCTTTGTGTCCTGGAGGCAGCCTGATGCTGTGTGATTGGCTGGCTTCTGCCTCATATAGCCAAAAGGAACTCGGTAGGCGAAAGCCAGTCCCCCAGCCAAAGGCCCATACCATAAGGCCCTGTGTGTACCTGTTTCATTTTCCCCACGACATCGGAAGAACAAGGTGCCTGCACACAATAATACTGGAGCAATTTGTCCTACTTGAGCAACAATGCACTTGGGGTGTGCTTTTTTATACATGTCAAGCACATCAGCATCATTTTCCTAATGCTACAAAGTGATAAATATTTTCATTGGGCATTGTTGTGTTTTGCCACATTTCTTATATCATGGGGCATATTTCCTATACCATTCGAGATGCCAAACATGGCTATCATGAAAACCTGCAGCCCTTTGTGTCCTGGAGGCAGCCTGATGCTGCGTATTGGCTGGCATCCAAATCATATAGCCAATAGGATGCCGGCAGGCAAAAGCCAGCCCCCTAGTCAAAAGCTCACAACCTAAGGCCCTGTCTGTGCCTGTCTGGGTGTAGGAGGGCTGAGAGGGCCCCCACCCTTTCACCTCCAACATACAATATTCTGCAGCCTGCTGTGTACATCCTGCTCTCCCATGAACATGGGCCTCAGCACCCCCATTAGCTCTTGAACCTCCAGTGAGTGATGGCTGACCTTTTCATTTGTCTCCTCCACTAGCACCCTGGACTAACTGTGCCTATCTCACTTTGTTCATCCTTATCACTTTCTCTATTCTCTTGCTGATTTTTGTTAATTGCACAAAACCGAATTTAGCTTTGTGTATTTTACATCCTGTCCCCTAATTTCTCTGCATGTGTGCCTTTTCCATCCTGCGCTCAAATTTGCATTGCTTTTTGATCTCCCTTTGTACTTCTAAGCCACCTGTGAGATTAGGCCAGAACTGTGCAGTGCAGTCAAGGGACGATATCAGAGGAGTGTCGGATTTCTAGTTGAGGCAAGTTGGTTTATCATGAGATTTAGTCCCAAACATATGTCCAAGTCCTGTATGTAAATTCACATTTCTCACGGGGGTTTGTCGTCAGACGGGTGGAACATATCCCATAACAGAGATTTCCAGGCTACATAGGTCATGCTCGAGTCGTCCCCTGTCTTAGCTATTGCTCCTCCCCAGATTCTGGTTTCCGCCTCTGACGAGTGTTCCAGTTCTTTATGCCATTTGGCCTAGTGAGGGCCCTTCAGCGTTTGCCATATCATAGCGATAGCTCTTTTGGCCAGTACACAAGCCATGTTCATGAATTTAACAATGTGCCTGATTTTGCCAATTCGCGGGTAGGCCCCCAGCAAGCATTCTTTCGGCGACCATTCATAATGGGTCAATCCCGCTCTTTTGCAAGCTTGTTCAATTTTGGCCCAGAAGTGTTGTATCTTTGGGCAACTCCAGAACATATGTGCCATTCCTGCATCGTCTGAGCTGCACCGGGGGCACAGCGGGGTCGAGGGACTTGGCCACTCTGCTCGGGGTCATGTATTTTCTATGTAGAACATTTAGTTGGATTAGCCTGAATCTCGCATTTCTTAACACTTCTCTGGGATACTGTAGGATTCTTTCCCATTCCTTTTCAGTTATACTTGCTCCCAAGTCTATTTCCCATGAGTTCTTTAGGGTGTCACTTTTTGGGTTGGGCCTATCCGTGAGCTAAGCGTATAACCTGGAGGTTGGTTTCCAACCATCTGCCAGGTTGTGCATTAGGGTTAGGGTCGTTTTCGCTTCGGGTCTTGCCACTTCTCTGATTTTTCGCTAAACGTAGGCATTGGCCTTTGGGTAATCATTTGCAAGGATTCAAACTCTCTGAAGGCATTTTCATCGTGTATGTCTCCCCAGGTGTAGATGCCATGCCTTTCCCATAGTCTTATGAGCGCCAGTCCCTCTCTGTTGGAGCAAACGTCGGCAGTCAATGGTGTTTCTGGGGAGTATGGATTCTCAATCTTCAGCAATTTCAGTGTCCTGTCCCACACTTTACGGCCCAACTCAATAAGCAGGGGAATCTTCTCTGAGTATTTCCATCGGACCCAGAGGATTTCTTTCAAGCATACCGGGGCTATTAACTGGCTAAGGAGGTCAGTCTCCGAAGTGGACTCGTCTGTGAGCCATTTGGTCATGAAAGTAAGCTGGGCAGCCAGGAAATATCTCTCTAGGTCTGGGAGCTGGACTCCACCTGCCCTATATGGTACCATCAGTGTGTCTAAAGATAGCTTGTGTCTGGTGTTTCCCCACATCAGGTCCCTCAGTGGTGTGCCTTGCAGCTGGAAGAAAGAGGCCAGTATGTAGTAGTGGATATTTTGGAAGAAGTACATGAAGTGAGGTAGTACTATTATTTTGGTGATGGCCACACGGCCCATCATTGACAATGGGAGTCTGGACCAGAACTTTGTGGATTTCTTAAGCCTTTGTACTGCCAGTAGGGTTTTGCCCCCATGTGTCTGTTTGGGGGTGTGCCAAATGTTGATACCCAGGTATCTAAATGTGTGTGGCTCCCATCTTATACCGACATCTGGGAGAACTGCCTTTTTGGTCCCAACCAGCCCCGCCAGTGGGAATATACATGACTTCTCTGGATTAAAAGAGATCCCAGATACCTTTGCAAAGTTTTTTAGTACCTCCAGGATTATGGGTGTATTAAGTTGTGGGTCTCTTAGGTAAAGTAAAACATCATACGCATATAGCGAGATCACGTGGTATGATCCCCCAATTTTTATGCCAGAGTCGAAGAATTGTTTCCTAATGTATATTGCCAATGGCTCTAGCCCTAGGATGTATAGCATTGGAGACAAGGGGCATCCTTGCCTGGTGCAGCTCTGTATGTTTCTCACTGCCGACACCATTCTCCCGATTTTAAACCTGGCCACCGGAGTCTTGTAAAGGATTTGAATCCAACGGATGAAGTATTCGCCCAGTCCGAATAGGTTCAGGGTAGCTAGGAGCCACTCCCAGTATATGGAGTCAAATGCTTTAATAGTGTCTAGGGAGACTACTGCATAGGATTCCTGTGAGCATGTTGTTTGTGCTATGATGTGTTGTAGTCTACGTAAGTTTGCTGTTGTGCTGCAAACCCATTTTGATCCCTGTGTACATGGGCCCCAATGACTCTTGATAGTCTGTTGGCGAGTATAGTCGTCAGGATTTTTATGTCATAGTTGAGGATAGCTATTGGCCTGTATGATCCGCACTCGGCTGTAGGTTTCCCAGGTTTGAGTATGGGGATCACTAGGGTCTCGTTCATACTGTTTGGTAATACTCCAGTCTCAAAGGCTTCCCTGAAGACCTTGTGTATGGTCGGAGCTAGCTCAGCAGAGAATGTGGTATAGAACTCCGGGGGTAGCCCGACGCTCCCAGGGGTTTTGCAGGTGGACAATGTTTTGATCGCCTCTTGTATGTCTTCAAACGTTAGTTCCTCATTTAGCATGTCTCTTTGGGCTTCTTCAAGTATGAGAAGGCCTATCTCCTCGAGTGTAATGTATATGTCGTCCTGGGGTATGGTGGACTCGTGTCTGTATAGGTGGGAGTAAAAGTTTTTGAATGCTTAATTGATCCTTATTTGTGCAGTGTGTGCTGCACCTGTCTGGTCTATGATTTTGAGAATTGGCTGTTTCGGATTCTCTTTTTTACACAGCGACAAAAGTAGCCTGCCCGGTTTATCCCCCTCTGAATGAGCCCTAGTGGTTTTAGCAATATAGTGGAATTGAGTTAATCTGGCCCAGGCTTCCTGGCAATCTTTCCTGGTCATTGACATTTCCTCTTTGAGTTCTTTATCCTTGTTGGCCATGGCCTCTAGTGGTCTAATCTTCTCCTCGCCAGCTTCCAGCTCTTCTTTTAGTGTTTTCCTGACCCCAGTGGCACTTGCTATGACCTCCCTGCTTACCTCTACTTTCAGGGACTCCCAAATGGTGCTCCATCTGATCACACTTCCCACGTTGTTGACCATGTAATCGACTATTTTGTCTTGGAGCTCCTCTTTGAATGCCATGTCTGTTAGTACTTCCGTTGGCATCCGCTACATCGGTATGGGTTGTCTGGGGCCCTTTGCTTTCCATACCATGAGGAGCGGAGAGTGGTCGGAAATGGTTCTGCCCAGGTAGGAGGCGGATTCTGTTTGAGGCAAGTGTGCATTGTCTATCAATAGATAGTGTATACGGGTATATACCTCGTGTGGGGATGAATAGTATGAGAATTCCCTACCTTCAGGATGCAGTTCCCTCCCCACCAGGTCTAGGTCTTGTATGACTCTCTGTAAGGTGGAGGAGGGTGGGTAGGCCGGCAACCCCGGAGGAGCAGATCTGTCGAGGGTGAGGTCCGGTATACAGTTGAAGTCGCCACACCATATGAAGAAGCAGTCTCTGTAGGGTGCTAGCTTTAGTTGCAGTTTGGCAAGATACGCCGAAGTTCCACAATTGGGGAGGTATGTATTGACTAGGTAAATTTCACATTGCTCGATGCTTCCATGGAGTATAAGGTATCTGCCCTCAGGGTTGGACTCCTTGGTGAAGAGTTTGAAGGGTACAGTATCACTTATCCATGTGTACACTCCCTGCGGATTCTTAGAGTATGGTGCTCCAAAGCCCTGCCCCCCACCATCCTGGTATCCGAGCAGTGCAATGGAGATATGTTTTCTTCTCAGGAAGGATTTGATTCTGTTTCTGCGCATGTAGGTGCCCATCCCCCTAACTTTCCATGTCAGTACCTTAATGTCAGCTGCCATAGCTATAGAGCAGGGACCTGGGCCATCTGTGGTGTGCCCTCCGATTTCATGCAATGGTTGCATTGAAAACTTTGAGACCTTTCAAACAAGAACAAAGAATAAGAGAAACAAACTTGTCCAAGTGGACCACTGCACCCAGCAGTTGCACTGCTTCTTCAAAGCTTGGGTGCCCCATCTCTTTCAATGCCTTCCGGGTCATCTTGAGTGGGTGTAATGCGTCAGCAGTGTGCTGCCACAAGTCCATTCACGGGGGGTGCTTTAGGTCGGGCTGGTGGGGCGGCTCCATCCTGCCTTTTGTGTGGTCTGTGGCTCGATCGATGTCATCAGTTTGTTGTTGGGTGATCCTGTCGGGAAGTTTTGATGCGAGGGTTACGGTGCCTTTTCCTCACCGTCCGCCATGTTGTTGTGTTCCAGCCACATGGTAGCCGCCGCCGGCGATTCCAGGAAAATTGCTCTGCCTTTATGCATTATTTTGAGCCTCGAGGGGTACATTAACATGTATTTAATGTTCAGATGTCGCAGTCTGGCCTTGATTGGGACGAAAGAGTTCCTTGCCTTTTGTACTAGTAGCGTATAATGCGGTAAATGGTGATACTAGCATTATCTCTCTTGATTTCCCCTCCTTCACACGAGAAACACAGAATGATTTATCTGTCTTGAAAGCTAAGGATTCAGGCTATTATTGGGCGTGGGTGGGATCTGGGTGGTGGTTTCTTCTGCAAGTACCTGTGAGCTCGCTTGACCGCAAAGCCTTGTGAGAGGTGGCTAACGCCTACTTCTTGTTGTATGAGGGTTTCTATAAAGTCGGTTGGGTTGGAGCCCTCCTTTCCCTCAGGAATTCCAAGTAGGTGCACTTTGTTGCATCTGGATCTCCCCTCAGCGTCTTCAGCCCTCTCCTCTAGGAACTTGTTGCGTTTCTCGAGTTCCAGGGCTCTACTTTGCATGTCTTTGAAGGCCTCGGTCGTCTTCTGCTGTGCCGACTCAGTGGTAGTCACGCGGTCTGTGAGGTTGCGTATGTCTTGGCGCATCAGCATCATATCCAATTTCACCTCTTTGATTTTAGTATCTATAAAGGAACGTAGCCCATTGATGACCTCCAGTATTTGGTTATGTTTATCATTCTCTTCTGAGAGCAGTGGTTCCAAACCGTGCCCTTTGCACTTCTGGCTCAGTTCTTTGGGCTTGCCTGCGGTGAATGACTCCATGATAGAGTTTTTGGTTTTGCCTTTGGAGTTTGCCATAGCTGACTATGATGTGCTAGCCAGCTTGTGAGATGGGGCAGTGCCGTGTGCCTCATGGGGTCCAATTGGGGTCTTCGTCTGTTGGTGTGTGACATTGGTGACAGTTTCGGGGGCCACTCTCGAGTATGCCGGGAAGTTAACGCTGGATGTTTGCGGGGTCAAGAGTGGGAAGCGTCTGGTGGACAGGAGCTGTCGCTATCTTATGTTCTTCTGCTTCAGCGTATTACACTATTCCATTGTTATGCGAATCTCGTTTCAGTGTCATCTCTTCTGACCCCGCTACATCAGGGGCCATATGTTGTTGCATGAGCACGTGGTTCTCAGCAGGGCTGGCCCTGGAGCGCTATTGGGGTCACAGTGAGAGTCTGGCGGACTGGGTGCTTAAAACCGACACTGTCCCACAACACGCTGTTAGCGTGAGGGCTTGATGCTCTGCGTGCACATGTGCGAGTCTTTGGGCTATGGTCCAAGGATCAGGTGCTTTAGTGTCACCGTGCAGCTCATGCGTAATAGATTTGGTTGTGTGCCAGGTATCCCTCGCTGGCCCGGGGTAGGTGATTAACTCCCTTCCCTTTCATATGCTTTGGTAAGTGCCCCCCCAAGGTACTGGATATTGTCTGTATTAAGATCTGGGCCCTTTACCCGCCGGGTGTGTTCCACCTTACTTGTCTCTGCGGTGAGGTCTGCTCGCAGGGTCGTGGCCTTCCACCTCTGTGTAGTTCACAGGCCTTCTCTGTTCTCTTCGATGGACGCAGGCTACCGGACTTGATCCGCACCAGCGGTCTGCCAGCTGCCGTGGATGCAGTATGTTGGGGGGCCCGGGAAGATGCGCGACCACCGTGACCAGGATGCTCTTTGCTGTTAGGGAGTTTTATACTGCGAGCTGATTGCTGCGCTGAGTGCCGTTGGTGCACAATATCCGTTATGGTGGTTCTTGAATACGGTGTACTAGCTGGTCTGTTTGAGCCCGCCTGCTATGTGTGGACTTCACGGGGAGGTTAGCAGGATCCTGGGATTGTCAGGCGGGCCACGCTTGACCCTCCGGAGGTCTCAGTTTGATTCTCCACCTTTTACTCCCAGCCCGCAGGGGGGCTGCCGGTAGCCCGGACCTCCGTCTCTGTCCCACGTTGTATACTGGCTGGCTTCAGCTGATGCCGGGACGCTGGTTCCCAGCGGCGGACGGTTGCATTGGAGAGGCATTGTGTCAGGGGTTCTGGGGTCAGGGGTTCCAGGTTCTCGCCACCGCTGCCGTATGCTCTGAGATTCTGGGTGGTGCTCTGCACCGTGTGTGGCCCATCCTCCTCCTCGGAGTCAGAGCACTGTCACAGCCGCCATCTTTGGTCCCCAGTGGGCTTGAGTTCGGAAGCTGCGTTCCCAGGGATGCCGGCTCAATTTTTTGTTGGAATTGTTGTCAGGGTGTGCAGGATCGGTTGCTTCTATCTGGCAATCGTTTAATTCTGGTTTTGTATGGATCTGGTGATATGTCTGGAGGATCGGTAGAATGATCCGGGCAGGAGCTCAGGGGAGACACATCCTCATTTCATGCACCTAGGCCACGCCCCCCTCTCCTGTCTTCTCTAATTACTATTCTATATCCTACCCCCCTCTCTCACTAAGTTTGGAATGAAAAAGCAGAAATAAGAACTCCTGCATGCAAACCCTGGCCTTCCCATTGCAGATACCTATGACAGAGCAACCATCAGAGATGTCCTCACAGACATCCTTTTCTCTGTCCCCTCTCCAGATCTATTGACTCCCTATCTCATATCAACCCTCTCCCCTTTAATTACTCTCCCATTAACTGTGGCAACAAGTAGGAATACCTCTTGGCTGGCTTCTCATCCTCATGCTGTATCGTTAATGTCTACCACATTTGCACTATGTTGTTTCAGTGTCCTCAACACAACCTCCTTCTCTTTGACCAGATTCATCCCTCCCTCATTAACTTACTTCTGTCTGCTGCTTCCCCATTCACCACTCTCACTGTACCTCTCCCTCTGAGACCTCCTCCTCCTGTCAAATCTTAGCACCTGCTCAGCCAACAAACACTCTGCTGACATCTGCCTCCTTCTTGAAGACACTGAACTCGATATTCATGCTCTCATCAAGACTCCCTTCTCCCTGACAGCTTGAAGATCATCTCCAAGCCTCACCCTCCTGTGCTGGTGGTGGAGTCACCTCAATCTATCCTGAGTGGGTTCCTTCTTCCATCATACCCACCCAACTCTGCTCTTCCTTTGAGAGCCTGGTTTGCAATTTGGTCATCTCTCACTCCTCCACTCTGTCCATTGCTACCATTTACCGGCCTCCTGTTGCTCTCTGGATGGGCTGATTTCTGCTCCTCCTTACTTTCGTCCACATCCAACCTCCTCCTCTTGGGTGACTTCAACATCCAATCGAACTCACCTGCCTCAACATCCACTCTTTTCATTGACCCCTTCACCTCTCTTTCCCTCTCCATACTCCTCCGTGTCCAACCCACTTGGCTGGACACACCCTCCATCCACTCAGACCTCTCTCTCGCCCCCCCCCCAGTCACCTCTCTCTCTTGGTCAGACCAGTCTTGCCTCTCCTTCCACCTGATTCCTCTTTATTATCCATAATTACAGTTAATGACACTACTAGATTTTCCATCGCCATCGGTTGACTTATCTCATTTGCCTCCATTATAACCTTGTCATCACACACGATGTCCACCTGTGGAATATCCATCTACTCTTCCAGCTCGTTCACCTTTGCTTGGTCAGGTAGTAGCCAACTCATTAGGCAGCCCTCGCCAGCTGCCTTTCTTTTCTTGGCTCTAGCTGCTCTTTTCTTCGCTTTCTTAGAGGGAAGGCCCATAGACCCCTGTTCCACCGACCGGGAAGTCGTGGCATTAGTTATTTTGCTCTTTCTGACTCTTCTTGCCAATCTTTGCTGTTTTCGTGAAAAGAATGGATCAGGACTATCCTGAATCCAATTTATCTCTGAGCTTTGCTGTTCATCCAATTTATCTAAAATGTGGATGGCTTCTGATAGATTGGTTTCCACTTCTTCACATACTATCTCTCTCCTATTGATTTCCATATTTAGCATGTTAGTGTTAGCCAATATTCGCCCAGACATCTTCAACAAAATCTTAAGGGAAAATTGTAAAGATGCTACTGATCACTGGATCTCAGCTATCTCTGTTGCCCCTGGATAGGGTCTATCCAGGCAGTTTATTTTGACCTCTTCAATTGAGGCCATTGCTAGATTAGGAGAGATTGATAGTCTATGCAGTCCCCCCTCAGGGGTAAATGATCCAAGGGATGTAGTTGTCTGTCTATCACCCTGTGTTCCACTATTCGTGATTGTTATATCTTCAGGATGAGGTGTCATACTTCTTTGAATGTTAAGATACAATTCTAATAACAAGTTATTATCAATGTCTTCAAAATGTGATGTACTCAGTGGGTCATTGACACAACTATCCAGAATGATTGTTTCCTCGATAGCAGTAGAATTTATTTCTGGGGGCTGATTTTGTGGAAAAAATTTGGTGGTCACGCCCTGTACTGTACAGAAAATATGCATACCTGTAGTTTGTATTCGTGCATGTGGATATGCATGAAGCTGCAAGTAGAAATCTTGGAGACTTGTACAGTAGTTTTTGTAGTAGGTGCTTTCCAATAACTTGTACTCATAGTTATCAACAGTACATATGAAGTGCTTAACTATGATGATGGAGTTAGATGTAGAGTTCTTGGATGTTATTGGTGGATGGTTGTGTGACTACCTAGCTGTAGCCAATGAGGGAATGGTGCAGAGAGTGAAGTGGAAAGGGTAGAAGGGCTGCCCAAAAGTTACGCGTTCTGCGGACACTGCGACTGTCCGTGGACAGAGCGTGCCACATACGGGACTTCTGAACATATTTGGCATGGAAATAGGACTGCAGGGATTAGCCAATCAGGTGTTGAGGTTTTGGATTTGTGTTGAAAGAAGCTATGTGAAATGAAGTTGGCAGAGGTGGAGAAAGTCAAGGTGTTGGTGGTTGGAGATATGTTTGTGCATGCTTTGGAGCAGTATGCTAAATGCAGGAATGTGGCAAACAATTTTGATGTTTAAAGGAGTGGAGGTGGTGTGGAGCACTGTGCCTGATTTCAATGTGCAGGAAATTGTACAGGTTTGTGAAGATATGTGCAGGGTGAACTGTCCCCATGTGGTAGTTTTGCACTGTGGTGCTTTGCATTTGGGCTATGTCAGTGCCCCTACTTTGTTGGCAGATTTGGAACACTTGGTTCAAGCAGTAATGAAAGTCCTTGCAAATGCCAAAGTTATTTTTTCTGGTTTAATTCCTAGGGTAATATGGGACAATAGTTCTGTTTTTTGTCCTCAGCAAAACATTGCTAGGTGCACAATCAACCAAGGCATGTTTGCTTCCATGCTTAGAGCTCATATGTTCTTTTGTAATAATGAGAACAATGATTCTGGTAATGTTGTTTATTTTAAAGAAGATGGTTTTTCTTTATCTTTTATGGGAAATGCCATGCTGTTTTGGAACATAAGGGTTGCTTTGGAGAAGCTAATGTGAAGATTTCAGGAGTAAAATAAGAAAAAAAACAAAAAAAATATAAAATAAATGGTGTCTCTCAAGCTTCTGCAAAAAAAGGCTCTTTTCAGAGCAACCTCAAAGGGGAAATGGGGCACACTATTTAAATTTACATTCACCATGCTCAGAATTTTCGATTTGTCTGCGGACACTGCGGTTGTCCGTGGACAACACGTATTACATACGGGGATTTTGGGGTTGAGAGGCATGCAAATGAGACTGAGCAGAGCAAGGGATTGGTCAATAAGGTTTAATGGGTGTGTTGTGTAAGGAGAGAATTTGTCAGAAAGTCTTTTTCCTGAGAGAAGAACAGATAGCTATGGCTGTGTGTTTCAGAAAACAAATTATCTGGATTTTGGGAGACTCATGGATACATTGGTTGGAGGTGCATGCAGAACGCTGTGGAGTGGCTGCACATCTTGGATTCCCTCATGTGGAAGTGCACTGGCATGCATGGAATGAAGTGGCTGGATTTGTTACCTCTTTGTGCTACTTTGGTGACACAGTGTCATCCGGACATTATTTTTTTATTATTCATTGTGGAGGGAACAGTTTAGGACATGTGTCTAGAATTTCTTTGCAATTTGCAATGAAAGAAGGATTTGGGAAGGTCATGGACATGATTCAAAATCCGCAAGCAATTTTTCCTGTATTGCGCAGAGACAAATGTGGCTGCGTTCTTCTTCATTTGGTCCACAAATGGATAAAGCGAGGTCCAATGTCAATAAGGCTGTTTGTGTCTTTTTAAGAGATGTTGGCAAGTCCTCATTTCACAATGAAAATATTACGTTTCCTAGCACATACATTTTTTGCAGAGATGGAGTACATCTTACTTATGCTGGCAATCAGATTTTTCTGCGAAATATACAGAATGTATTGTGACTTTTTTTGGAATTACATCAATACATTTTGCAGTAGGTGTTAATCATTTGAAGTTTTTGAAACACAAAAAAAACACCACCAAAAGGCTCTTTTCAGAGCCACCACTTCCTTTCAGAGAAAAAGTGCAATAGTTCTAATAGGGCAGAACCTCAAAAATGTTAGTTGTCTGTGGACTGTCCGCGGACTTCTAAAAAAATATGCACAGGGCCCTACACTATTTATTTGTCACTTCTATTTTTAAACTTTGAACGGCGGCTCTGAAAAGTGCCTTTTTTTTGTTTTTTTGTTTTATATATTTTTTTGGGGTTTTTTAAACACGTCACACAAGGAAAGGAGTGGAAGGAGGGGAAGGAAGGGACACCAACCACGGGGATAAGAAAGGGCAGGTGGAGAGAGGAAGATGTGAGGGTGGGCCTTATTGAGGTAGGTGCAGACCTTCTCATGCTCCTTGACCGCAGTCTTGAAAGCACTCCAAAGGTTCTCCCCCCTGCAGAGTACTGCGTCGCAGTACATACACAATATTGTGACCCTCAAAAGGTAAGGGTCAACAGCATCATGAATGGCTTGTGAGGCAGCTGGATGGATGCGCTGTCCCACAGGAGTGTCTCTTGTGGTGACAGGAGCGGAAACAGCGGATGCTGTAGAGGAACTCAACCTACTACATTTATCACAAGGTACAACCTTACAAATAGCCCCACAGTGGGATGACATCAGGTGTCGCTTCATTGATGTCGTACCAAAGCTATACGAACCAGGCCTTCCACGACTCAGTACCATGCGCCACTGATTGTAGATCACCTTAATCGCATGAGCTTTTGGCACTCCATCAAGAGTGGTAAATAACTGCCACACCCAAGACTCACGGCGAGTGCTGGTAGTAGGGACTTCCACTACCTCATCCTCTTCATCCTCTTTATCCGTCTCCTCTGCATCCTCAAGCCTGTTCCCCTCTGCACGTCCTTGGGGAGGTGGTGGTGGTGGAGGGTTTGGAGGTGGTGATGAAGCCAAAGCAGCCATGGTTGCCATCTGTAGGACAGCAGGCAGAAGTTAGCAGCAATCCAGTGAATGCAGGTCAGAAGCAATGCTCTGTCAGGTAGCCAGAAGCACAATGAGGAGCAATTCTAGGGTGTGGCCTTTTATAGGGGTGCTGGTGTACGCTTCGTGGACAGCCGCGCTGTCCGCGGACAGATCGGACACCAAAAAAGGCTCAAAAAGTTCCAAAAAGTACATAGATCGCCAGGGACATTGTGTGGGACATGTGCAATGGTGACCTTTTACTGTAAAATACCTTGAATTGTCCAAAAAAGCACTTTTAAAATGTTTGGGGGCCCGGACAGTGTCCTCAAATAAGGACACACGCTCAGCGTGGGTGTGGTCACATGATGATGTCATGGACATGTTCCAAATGTGCATGATCAGTTGTGCACATGTGTGCAGGTGTTCTACAGACAGTGTTCTAGTCCCCAAACTAATTAAAAGTGCGACACATGTGCGACCGACAGTTACGGACAGGCGTGATGTTCATAGGACCCATGGGTGTGGTGCGCATGTGCGTAGATGTTCTACGGACAGTGTTGAACACCCTGAATAAAATAAATGTGCATCATAACATTGCAGAGAGGGGGATGGGATAAGTGTTCTACTTTCTACTGACATATCCATTCTTGTTGCGGACATTGCGAACAGGGGGATTTCCTCACTGTAGTCCCTTTTTCTAGATTGCCCTGCCTATTACTTTTTGGTGCTGCTACATTGTTTTTGATAACTTTGTCTTTCCCTCCCTTTTTGAATTACTGGAGTGCCATTATAGGGGTGCTGGTGTACGCTTCGTGGACAGACGCGCTGTCCGCGGACAGATCGGACACCAAAAAAGGCTCAAAAAGTTCCAAAAAGTACATAGATCGCCAGGGACATTGTGTGGGACATGTGCAATGGTGACCTTTTACTGTAAAATACCTTGGATTGTCCAAAAAAGCACTTTTAAAATGTTTGGGGGCCCGGACAGTGTCCTCAAATAAGGACACACGCTCAGCGTGGGTGTGGTCACATGATGATGTCATGGACATGTTCCAAATGTGCATGATCAGTTGTGCACATGTGTGCAGGTGTTCTACAGACAGTGTTCTAGTCCCCAAACTAATTAAAAGTGCGACACATGTGCGACCGACAGTTACGGACAGGCGTGATATTCATAGTACCCATGGGTGTGGTGCGCATGTGCGTAGATGTTCTACGGACAGTGTTGAACACCCTGAATAAAATAAATGTGCATCATAACATTGCAGAGAGGGGGATGGGATAAGTGTTCTACTGACATATCCATTCTTGTTGCGGACATTGCGAACAGGGGGATTTCCTCACTGTAGTCCCTTTTTCTAGATTGCCCTGCCTATTACTTTTTGGTGCTGCTACATTGTTTTTGATAACTTTGTCTTTCCCTCCCTTTTTGAATTACTGGAGTGCCATTTTGCTCACACTTCATTTTGTGCCTAACTTGTCCAGAATCTATTGGGTGGGGTCTAGTGTATTAAGAGTGTGATTTTTCAACTGCTTTACTTTAGTGAAATGTTTTACAACTGATGTGTAAATAAATGTATATTATTTTACTCAGAAACCTGAGTCAGTGTTTATTTGAATCATAGTAATTGCTGTCCTTTGTGTAACTATTGATACTGCTCACTTACTCTTGAGATAAGTCTGGCTGCTCAGCCATCGCTACCACCTTACTGTGTAGAACAGGCTTGTACCAAAGGTGAATTTGTACTGTCACTTGTCCTAATTCTGTGTGGTGTTCCCAAAGGGTACTGCATATAATTCTGCCTAACAGTGAAAAATTGTCGCTACCAGGACTCTGAGTACTGGTGACAGGTTCTTCCTCCACTTCATCCTCTTCTTCTTCTTGATCTTCCTCTGTATCACCACGCCTGTTCCCCTCTTCAGGCTCTCCAGGTTGTTGAGGTGATGGTGGTTGAGAAGCAAAATTGGCCATAGGAGATTCCATTGAAGCAGGTTTTCAGAGAATTGAAAGCAGGTGTTTACCAGATGCTCTCTGCTGGACAGCCAGATTGAGAATGAGGAAAAGTAATGGGTGGGGCCCTTTAGAAGAACTGTCCATGGACAGGCATGTGGTTCGGGGACTATCATGTTGGAAATAGGAGTTGGAAAGTTGTGAAAAGCTGCCAGATGAACGTGGAATGGGCCTGCAAGCTGATCAAAGGGTAACATTTCTGCTTGAAAACACCGTACATTGGCTGGAAAAGCACTTGTAAACTGCCCACGCCATAACGCTGCATTGACGCGGTCACATGACGATGTCCCCGGACATCCACGGCCCTGACCTCTGTCCCCGAACACCCTTTGGGCAGGAAATTTTAGCACGACGGTGGTCATGGTCTAATTAGAAGTGCGTCATGTGGACACGGATATGTCCGGACATTACACCTGTTTGGGGGCACCTCTATTTTGAGTCCGAATGTTTCGGCAGACTTTTAATGGGACTTTCAAGACACAAGGGAATACCACACAACAATACAGAAAATATGTGTAGTACATTAAATATGTTTATTTACGAAAGGGATGGGGTTGCAGAATGGGAAACATAAATGGGAAAATTAGGCATTTCTGTGCAATAATCATGAGGGGAGGAAGGAATTGAGGTTTCATCAAATCGTCATTGCGTATAATGTTCAGAATTGGCTGGGGATGACTGGCGGGAACAAGGGGTACAGGTGCAAGTGGGGCAGTGAAAAGACATTTTTTAATCAGGTCGTTGTTCAAGCTTTGTATGAGTTAATTCACATTATTAGTTAGTGTATCCAATTTTGTTGACAAGCTTTTGATTTCACTATTTACATTTGGGCATGCAAATTCTTTTTCTGTTTGTGCGGACTGAAAAGGATGCACCTGGGGTGTGCTTTTGTCGTGAACACTATGTACTGTAAGAGAAATAGAAATAATTATTTTAGTATGGTGTGTACAAAGTATATTATTTGTTGACAGTAAAATATCTATTGCATACCATCGGAGATGTTATTGTCGCTCATTTCATCCCTTGGGATGTTCTCTTCCAAACATTCCAGTGTGCTTGCCATTTCTGTGAGAAAGAAAAGGGCTTCTGTTTCACAACACATGTTTATGTATTGAAAGTTAATAAAAGAAAGAAAAATGCAATGCATTTAATATTTAATGTGTTGTCTAGTAAGCAGCTGCACTTTAATCTGTATCCAGGGGTGTACTGGGGAGATTATATGAAGTGTACAGTTATGGTTTGTGCTTGGTGCATTCCATTGCAATGTGTGTTTCAGGCCTGCTTCTTCCCCTATGTATATGCATCACAAGATGTGATTGAACCCTAAGGAAAGCACTGCAAGAACATATGAGAAGGGTAACGTCTACAAATATAGTGCCTTTTGAATTTTCAGTTTCTGACTGTCAGCGAACAAAACCACATGGCCTAGGTAGTTCAGTGAACAAAAAAAAAGGGTTCAGACATGTGATGCCATATGTGATGTCATCAATTACATTTGTGATGTCATCTTTGATGTCATGGGTGTTAGTCTTAGCAGTGCATGGTGGTGGCACGAGTAATGGTTGCTCCGAACACCTGTCCTCAGATGTCTGTAAAGTTGTGTCGCACTTTTAATTAGTTCAGGGATCCGGCTCCTGCCCTACGGAAACCTGAATGCATGCTCATCGGATCCCTTGTGCTCTCCAAACACTGCGCCTGTCAGCATATGTCTGTAAAGTTGTGTCGCACTTTTAATTACTTTGGAGATCCCGACCCGTGCTACAGACACCTAGGCATATACGCACATCGCATCTCACACAAAAGGTGCTCTGCAGACAACCGTCCCATCTGCAAACGTGTGTGACATCACCTTGTGACCGCACCATCGCTCAGCATCTGAGCATTTTTGACCAATCCAAGGTGTTTTAAGCTGAAACATCACCCTTGCAGAGATCCTAGACCATGTCCTGATCGATTTAGAGACTTTTCATAACTTTTTTAGCCCAACCTGAGGCTTGAAGTGTCTGCGGAGTGGACAACTGTCCATGGAGTGCTCCCCTGCACTCCTATAAAAGGTCACACCCCACTACTGCTCCTCATTGTGTTTTCGGCTGACTAGGACAGAGCACTGCTACAGATTGCTGTTTTGTTGGTTTGCTAATTTGCTGATTTGCTTAACAATGGCATCCATTGCAGCTTCTGCTGCAGCTGCCTGTGCATCAGCACAGCCACCAGCCCCATCACCACCACCACCACCTTCTGGGAGGCCTGGAGAGGGGAACAGGCGTGGTGATGCAGAGGGGATCAAGAAAATGATGAGGATGAGGTAGTGGAAGTCCCTACTACCAGCTGCCAGTGTGAGTCTTGGGTGTGGAGGCTCTTTACCACCATTGGGGGGTACACAAGGCACGTGTGGCCATGGTTCGCTTCACTGATGGTACTCAGTGCGGCAAGCCTGGGCTGTACAGCTACGGGACCACCACCATGTGGTGACACCTGAGGTCGAACCACAAGGCAGACGTTTGAGGGTCGTCCCCTTCGAAGGCGGTAGTAGGTTGAGTTTCTCTATCACATCCTCTGCATCTGATCCTGTCACTACAAGAGACACTCCTGTGGGGCAGCGGATCCCTGAACATGCCTCATAGGCCATACAGAACATAGTGGACCCTTGCCTTTCGAAGGTCACTGTACTTTGTGTGTACTGTGACGCAGTACTCTGCAGGGTGGAACAATTTCAAGGTTCTTTCGAGGCTATGGTCCGGGAGCATGAGAAAGACTGCCCCTACCTATGTGAGACCCACCCAACATTTTTCTTTCTCCACCTGCCCCATTGTCCCAGTGGTTGGTGCCCTTTCCCTACCCTCCTTTCCCATCCCTCCCTTCTGTGTCATGTCAAAAAAGCCAAAAGAATTTACAAAGCACAAAAATGTCAGTTGAAAAATAAAAGTATCAAAAAAATGGTGCAAGCCCCTGCGCACCCTGCAAAGTCTGCGGACATCGGGGTAGTCCGCGGACATCTAAAAAATGTGGGGGTTGGCAGCATCTAAACCATTGCACTCTTTTGTGGGAGAAAGTGGTGGCTCTGAAAAGAGCCTTTTTTGTTGTTGTATTTCTGTTTGAAAGGTTTTGAGATAAAGTAAGCAACACCTACTACGAAATGCTTGCTATATTTGCAGAAAGGGCTGGAATTTCTTGGGCTTGCTCATTCTCCAAAACCATGTTAGCCTCGTTATTCCTCATTTGTACTTTAAGGAAAAAGAAACACTTTACTCCTGAAGATATAACACTTCTTCAATAATCGCAATTAGTAGTCTTCCAGTAACTGGCCCATTTTTAGGATCCTGTAAAAAAGTACAAATATCAACGTTTCTTCTGACAAGAGCAGGATAAGCTTGAAGAATGAACACAAAAACAGCAAGCACAAGACGATGTGCATCCCTGTCTGTGAAGATCATAGAGCTAGCCAAATAGATACTCAGTGAGAAACAAGTTGGGTTATTTCTTGTGCTTCCAGTTGTCGAATTCAAATTCTAGATTAGGCATATTTGAGATACATCAATGTTTTTCTAAAGTTCATTTTCAGAATTCCTGTGACTGCTGGCAAAGATCTGCACACCTGCTATAATATCTATAAGGAGTGGCCTAGTGGAGTCACAGTCAAATGTAAATCTGCATTTTTAATCAGCTAGTTGATTTATCGTCCTTCTTCTTTGTCATCGATCTAGTCTGTACACGCTGAAATTCTTCTTATTGTCTTTCATCTGGATCGGTTGGGGGAGGTTCGGCCTCACCGGTGTACAGCTTCATGTCGTTTAGATGAATCCATGCACATCTGGCTTGGATTTTTGCTGGCAAGGGAGTGACATTTTCAACAATGAAAGGGCAATTAAAGCATGGTTCATGCCACTTCCTGATAAAGTTTCTAATTAGGATACAATTGCCAGCAAATAGTTGGGGTGCTCACAATATTTCAAAAGATTCAGTTGCTGAATGATTTTCATCTGTGTTCAGAGACTGATCCCCCTGGTGCTTGAGTTGATCTGAAATGAGAGAGATACTAACAGTCATACATGTTAAATAATCAAGTAACTCATTTCCTAAAGAAATGTCTGTACTCTGGGCATCACTTCTACTCCTCGATGGAGGTGTAAGAGGCGATTGCATCCACCTCCCGGTCACTAGTTCATGGGGTGTGAAGTGGTGGTCCAACCCAGGCTGATTCCTTGGGGCATACAGAGCTAAGGTCAGGCAGTATAGCCATCCTTTTTAAATGTCAATTTGTGTTTGGAAATCCTTTCTTTAAGGAGGCCTTTGAGTCTCTCACATATTCTGTTCACTTGTGGGTGATAAGCAGAAGACAACTTATGCTTAATGCTTGATTAAAGCCCTATCTGTTCAAATACTTCATTGACAAAATGTGGCCCATTATTTGATCTCAGCACTTCACACACACCCCATCTTGGAAAGACTTTGCACGCTTGAAACTTTGCAGCACAAGTGGCATCAGGGTGTGTACATGGACCTGCCTCAATCAACCTGAAAAAGGGATATACCACCACTATCAGATACCTGTATCCACTACATAACTGCAGCATACCAACATAGTCAATATGTAAATGCTGAAAAGGACCATTCGGTCAAGGAATACCTCCTCCATTCACAGTGAATGCCCAGAGGTAAAATTTTGACATACGATACAGTTAACTACATAAAGTGCAACGTGTTCTAAAAGATTTGGAATAAACCAGTATTCCGCAATTGTTGCAGTAAGACTTTCCCTAGTTACATGTGCAGGGTAGTGCAGCTGCTCAAGGGCTACCTCTAATAATGCTACTGGCCTCACTGGATTTCCAGTTCTATCTTGCAATAATGCTTCGGAGGGGGATAAAAAACACCCCTTTGTGTCCATTATTCCTGCTCTTCCTGTGTTGCACTTCCTTGAATCTTCAATAATTGGGTCATCAGTAGTTTATTAAACCTTTCTTGTATAACCATAACTGTGACTACCTTTTCTTTAACATTTGGAGTATCAAAACCTGAAATAGCTGGAGAATATGCAACCCTCTTGGCTTATACATCTGTGGCTTCATTTCTGCAAGAAATAAAGTCTGTGTGTTTAGTGTAAGATGTGCATTTAACAACTGCTGTGACTACTGGGAGTTGAAGTGCCTTAATCAGCTTGTTCAATAAAGAGGCGTGCTGAACTGGAGTGCCATCCGCACCGAGGTAGCCTCTCCTTTTGCAGTGCGCTAGCCCTGCGTGTATGGTTGATGTCACATAGGCAGAGTCACTGTACACCGTCACTTCCTGCCGTTCATGTTTCTCAAGTGCAACAATGAACTCTACCAATTCTGCTGCCATTTGCTCTATGTGTTACTACAGCTGTGCCAGAATGTCGCTACCCACTAGTTTGATGAATTATCAAAGAACCATCAATAAAGAGAATTTCCCCTCCTGACAATGTGTTCTCCTTTACGTGCGGTATATCATCATATAATTCAGCATAATTCTCATGATCATGCACAAGATAATTCTCTGCCACTGGCTCAGCTACAAATGTGGCTGGATTCACTATTTTACATCTGACATGTCAATGTACCCTTAGGTTTCTCTAAAATGGCAAAAAAGCATGTTCCACAAAAAGTGTCACAGAGCAGCCCATTACAATGCTTGTAAACTTACCAATTGCGAACACAGTGTCTGGCAATGACTGTTGGCTAGGGAAAGTGTAATTCCATACTGGGTCTAAAATCCCACTAGAATACGCTAGAGACTTATTCCCCAATGTGGTCCTCTGTGTAAGAACTCCAGTCATGACTGTCCCATTTGTGTGCGAGAATAAATAGAATTCCTCAGCATAATAGGGAATTCCTGAAACAGGAGCTGTTCAAATTGCTTTCTTCAACTCTTGACATCCCTCCTCCATCTCCTCAGTCCATTCTATTGTACTTTTATCCACTCATGTCTTTTTTAAAGCTTATAGAAAGGGTCTTGTGTATGAACTGTAATCAAACACCCAGGCCCTAACACAAATGCATAGTCCCAAAAACTGTCGCATCTGTTTTACCGTATGCAGTTTTTCAGTTTTCATAATAGTCTCAGCTCTTTTAGGTGTCACATTTTTTCCCCTTATGTGAAATCAACTGTTCTATGTATAACACCTCTTCTTGGCAATACTCTAGCTTCTCTTTGTCTACTGCATATCCCTTATCTGCTAGGATATTTATCAACTAAATCATATCTTGTCTGCACTCATCTTTTGTAGTGCTAAAAATTAAACTGTCATCTACGTATAGTATCACCGCACTTTTCAAATTGATATTGCCTAGGTCCATCTGGAGGACCTTATTAAAGATCGATGGAGACTCATAGTACGCTTTGGGCAGCTTTGTGTGTTTCAGACGAGTCAGGCAAAACGTAAATGAAGTCAAGTCTTGTGAGTCTTTATGCAACAGGATTGAGAAAAATGCATTTTTCAGATCAATCGCCATAAAATACTGTGCTGCCACCGGATTACTACGTAGTATTGTCACCGGATTAGGAACTAAAGAAAACTCTGCCCCTACAAACTGGTTAATCGGTCTCATATATTTTGATTTTTTTCAGAGGATACACTGCAGTAATACACAATGATTCTCATGGTACCAGAATGCCTTGTTCCAACAGTGCTGAAATGGTCTTAAATATACCCTCATTAGCCTCTCCAGACATGGGGTACTGTTTTGGTTGAGGTAAACATGCTCCTGGTTTCAGCTTTGTTTGACTTCCCCTGTCCCCTTTAGCAGTCCTACGTCATAAGAGCCTGTAGTCCATAGAATGCTTCACACTTTCTCCAAGTCTTCTTCAAGAAATGCTTGACGCTGCCCATTATCACCATTCTCTGTGGAACTTCCCTTTCCTCTATCCTTATCCAGTAAGTAATGCTCATTTAAAACACTACTTCATCATCTGTTGGATCATCTCTAAACATGTCATCGTCAGTAATGTCAGTCAGCATATACACTTTTTCGAGAGCTATCACTGTCCTCCATGGTCTGCCCTCGTCATCTATTCCTTCGAGCATTGCCATTTCCCTTCGTACTATGGCTGCTTCAAACTCGATAGGGATAGTCTGTCCCCCTTCTGCGTCCATAGGTATCTGTGGTATGAACAAGAATGTGTCAGGTATTCTCACAGTCTTCCCCACTATACCAGGAAGCCATGTTAATAGAATGCTCACCCCATAAAGGAACACCTCTGGCTCAATTGGAATGTCTGGTGGAGCCATTTTCCCTATGAATGCCATTAGAAATTTGCCCATGTTCCTGGAGTGGAACACACTATCCCTTCATCAGTAAATGAAAATGTCATGTTAAGTTTTGTCATCAAATCTCTTCCCAAAATGTTAAATGGTGCCTGTCGTGAATACAACAATGGAAAAGACATGGCACACTCTCCTATAGAGACTGGTAATTCATCAGTAAAAGAAATTGACTTGTAGCTCCAGAGAACCCTTGAGCATTCTTGGCGATTCCCGACATTGGGTATTTTCACTCTTTTATTCATGAACATGTAGCCTCAGTGTCTACTAAATAAGAAAACGATTTGCCTCCTACTGTCACATCGACCCTCGGTTCCTCTTTGGGGTCTGGTGTCACAGAAAATACTGAACACATCAAGTCACCCTGTGAGTTATCCTATTGTTGGTATATACACACCCCTGTACCTTTGAAGAGATTCCCTCCTACTACAGTAGCACCTCCTATTCTAGGTGTCAGTAATTGTCCCGTGTTTCATTTGTACTTGCTCTGGTTGCTGTGCCTGTTGAATTCATGGTGCTTGTGTCTGATAGACTGTCTGATCTTCGGCAAACCCTTCCCTAGTTTATGTACTATATGGTGGAGGATAAACTATCCCCCCTCTTGTGAATTGTCCATTCTGTACTTTCCCTTGGCTCCCACATAAGTATTCAATGTGCCTTACCATTCCATACGTCCAACATACAAGGGGTTACCATCTGACCAGTCCACCTTGGCTGAATCCTCCTTGCACATTCTGATTCTCATTTTGCACATTTTGAAACCCACCTTGATTTTTATATCTCATACCCCTGCCTCGTGGCATGAACCCATTCCCTTGGTCCATAGGGTGCTGATTATTCACCTGTTATATTCCCATTGTTTGCTATATCCCCAGCCCTTCTCCGCTTGTCAATACCGCCCCTTCTATCGCATACTTTGATAATTCCATCTACACTAATTTGTCTTCCTCAGCTTTCCTAGCCTCATCTGTCTTTGTGTTTTTCTCCTGTAATAGCCAACAGTGATGCACTATTGTCAACTGTATCTCAGCCCATGGTTTGGCTTCCATCCTCAGTAATTTCTTCATCTGCCTCTGAACTGGCTCGGGCAATCCTTGACATAAAATGTGGTAAAATAATGCCACTGTTTTTTCCCATGGCTCTTTCCTTTCAAGAGTCCAATGCTCTTGAATATTCGGAATGTAAGCACTAGGGTCTTCATCTTTTTTTCATTTTACGTATCATGATTGCACCCATATCTGATGTACCAGGATAAAGTACCCTGTGAGCCCTCCACATGCCTGCTCTGCAATTGTTAAACAGTGCTCCATCGTGCGCTGTGTTCTGTGATGTCAAATTTGAATAGCCTGCTCTCTTACAATGTCATCAGCTCTCTCTCCAATAATGGCTGCCAAGAGACCCTTAATGTCCCCTATAGCCGACATGTTTCCTCTTGTCATTTTCTCCAATTCATATATCCATTTTCATGCACGCGATGTCAAACTCAGGAGTATAAATCTTAAATTATCCTTGTCCATCTGCAGTCAAGGAATATAATGTGGTCTTGCTCCCACTTTTTCTAATAAGGGAAACTGAGTGAATCCTAACTCACAATCCGCTCCCATTGTCTGCCTATCCATGGCTGGGACGATCGTTCCCAATCGTCTCGTTGCTCGTAAGGATCTTAACTTGCTCACATATGGCAGTTATTCTTCCTTCTCATGATGTAATCATCATCAGGGACATTCTGCATATGATATGGGATCTGGCATCCTGTCCTTAGGTTGTTCCAGATCTAACCCTCTTACTTCCTTATCTGTCTGCAGGCTTCCTTCGGGGGCACATACGCCTCATCTCTCTTCCCCATGGCAGGATTCTCTCTCCTGGTCTGACATGCCTGGTCCCCAAGAAGTATGACTACCCTCTCCTTCACACTGGTCTAGGTTCAGCTTACTTAAGGACAGGGCTCTATGTTCAAAGAGAAACAGATTGCCTTCTTTGCTTTGTAATTGAAATACAAAGTATTGCTCCCCCTTCCCTTAGCTTCCCAATTTACTACCTCCTTTTAATGCCTGACAGGCCTTATCAATCCTGTCTCTGATACTTCCTATGTCAAAATTTGCTTCATCTAGTGTTACTCTAGATGCCCCTGTCGTTGCTCCATTTAAGTTAAGGAACTCTTCAATTCTGTTGCATTGTATTGTTAGGCGTGTTTCAATTAGTTCGTTTTTAATGCAATAAATATCAAGCTCACGTTCTAATTATTCATCTAATACTCTTCGCTTTTGCGTCTCGCTTCTAATTCTCTCCTCCTCTTGTCTTATCTCTTCTCTCCCCACTCCTGCTCTCCTTTCTTCCTCTTCTCTTCGCCTTTGTATTCTTTTGTCCCTTAATTTCTGCACTTCCTCCTCTTCTCTCCTTTTTTCTCATCTGTGCCTATCTTCTATTGCCCTGTTCCTGTTGTTGTATTGTCTTTGTTCTTCTGCCCTCTCTTCTTTCTTTTGTTGCTCATCCTGATACATCTGTTCTCGCCTTTCTTTGTATTTTCTTTTATGTTTGTCTTCCTTAAAACAAAATTCCAGTTCCCTATCTATTCTATCCTGTTCATCTTTATCCTCTCCTTCCTCGATATTCTTCCCATCTAGCTTAAGTAATATATGTCCTCCCATCCATTCATTCTGCATGAGTGTTATATCACATCAGCTTTATCTTTTTCTCCTTTCCATCTCTTGATCTCTCGTTCTAGTTCTGTCGATATATTCAATCACTCACTTTTCTCTTCTTTATCTTGTTTGATCTTAAAGATCTTCTCTTTTCTCTTACTCTCTTCTGGACTATCATCACTGATTTAAACGGGTGGTTCGTATATCAGGTTACTATATCCAGCCGCCGCTTTCTGTTCCCTCAATGGATACAACCCTTGATCTTCTCTATCAACGCCTTTAACTTCAGGCGAGGCAAGGGGAGCTGAATGCTCAACACCTTCCTCCTTCTTCTGACTAAGCATCCACTCCTCAGGTGGCGTATCTTCCCTCTCTTGTTGGTACGTCATCCAAAGCTCTAAAATAGTTACCCTTTTCTCCAATTTCTTCCCCTTCTATGCAGTGTGCAAGTATGTGGTCATGTGTTGCTACACGCTTTTGACAGCCATCACCCTTGTGGCTATGGCATGAACATCTTATCTGCTGTGCCTTTCACCCATTCCGCACTATACTGTTTGAGCTTGGGCATGTGCTTTGGAAATGTTTTACATAAATGCATCAGAGGAGTGACATCTCCGATTGTGATGAGTCTCAATTGACTGTCAATGCTTGCCAGACTTTTTACAAAAATATCTTAACCAAAACCAATAAATATGAACGTGCTCCAACAATCGCTGCTCAAAACCTCTGTTTCTTCAATATTCTCTATCTACTCCTAGAATGGTACCAACCACTTCCCTAGATAGATAATATAACTTATTAACTTTGATACCTTTCCTTCACACAAATACACAAACAGACTTGTCAACTTCTCACATTTAAAACATAGTGATCAGCCGTTATTCACCTCGCCTCTAATCGATGCTCTGATTAAAGAGTTTAGCACATCTTCTTATATAAACCTGTTTATACGTATCCTAGAGACTCCTACTGGAGTGTAAAACAACCTTTTCCATACTCCTTGGGTCAGGACTCATTAGGAATTATTCTTATCTCCTCACACAATATCTCCCGTACATTAGCGAAAACACCTGTTGTGTTTCAAACTGCAGTTAGTGGGCAGACTTGGACAAACTATTTCAAATACAACTATTCCTTGCCACAGAGATTCACTTCTAGTGAGACAAAACTCTATCTGTATGTATTCCTGTGTGTTGTCCATGGGGGGTTGAAGACATTATGGCAGTTGTTAAGAATTTTAAATTTTCAAAGGTGGCAGGTCCTGACAGCATTCCACCATGTGTTCTAAAGGATGACCCAAAATTTTGGGCTAGATTTATGAAGCACCGTTATGACCACATATTTCACGCAAAGATGATTCCAGTCTCTTGGGCAACAGCCATAATCATTCCACTTCACAAAAAGGGACCTACAGATAATCTGGGTAACTTCAGACCCATTGCTTTGTTGGATGTGG
This sequence comes from Ambystoma mexicanum, assembly GCF_040938575.1. Classification (NCBI taxonomy): domain Eukaryota; kingdom Metazoa; phylum Chordata; class Amphibia; order Caudata; family Ambystomatidae; genus Ambystoma; species Ambystoma mexicanum. Next base: position 898,716,387 of record NC_090937.1, on the reverse strand, counting down.
CTGCAAAGGTCTTTGCGTCCTTAGTTCTTAGTGTCCTGAACCAATTTATTCCTTCTCACCAAATTCTTTCGTGATTTCAAACAGGTTTCAGGAAGGCAATGTGTATTCAATTAAATGCCACGAGACTATCACATATTCTGTTATCCTCCCATCAATCAAAAAGTTGACCTATCTTTATGGCTTTACTAAATCTTTCCTCTGCCTTTGATAGTGTAATTAGGGGAATCTTGTAAAAAAAAATGCAAGGTTTTCAGATTCCAGCACACATCATTGCCATGATTGCACTATTAGATAACAGCACAAATTACAGAGTGAGAATCGATCAAACTGGGCTATTAACTGACCCTATATCCACGCATATAGGTATCAAACAGTGGTGTAATTTAGCTGCCATATTGTTTAACTTGTATTTTGCCGATATTGACACATTTTGGGCATATGCCGATACTTTTCCGGTCAAACTAGGTGTACTGCAAAATAATTTTCGCGCATTTGCCGATGATGTGATCCTGTTTGACCGTGCACTGTTTGGTCTACAAAAAAAACTGTACTACTTTGAAGGATTTTGTGAACAACACAATCTTATGCCAAATACTGCAAAATCAAACACCCTGGTACTTAACAACAAGAGAAAGACCTTATCCTACAAATGGAAATTCCAATTCAGTGCTCCCCTAGTATGACATATCTATGTTACAACTTGAATAATACCAATTCCATCTTGAAATGGGAATCCTCCATTACCATCAAAATTCTCCCCTTGATAGCCCAGATGAAGATCATTTTATACAAGCTTTGTAAGTTCCATTTATTACCCCTCATTGAATTCTACCTACTTAAGGTGGAAGCTATCATTTTATATGGTTTAGACCTTTGTACATTATCAATTGTGTCTTCCGAATGCTATAGTTATTTATAAACTTGGTTTATCTTCGCTAGCTTCTAGGCTTGTATGGAGAAGATTGTTGAATTTGGCAAAAATGTTACAACCTTCTGGAATTCCCTATACAAGGATTTGGCAGCAATGATAGCAAGCAGTAATCTGATATCCTTGACTTTATTCTATAATCAGTTAAAAGTGAGTCTGGATGCAATTGCGATGTACCCTGGGGATTTGGTAACATGTCCACAGATTGTAAAAAAAAACGTTACCAATGGGATTAGGCAGTGACTTCTGACTTGATCGGTACCTACAAGTCTTAAGTCGAATACACAAAGTTTCAACATAAACAAAAGCTACATCTGCCGTATATCATACAGGTGCCATGTAGTAAAGTCAGAACAATGTTTATGCGCTTCAGACTCAACCTCTTTGCAACCAAAGTACGTATGAAAAATTGGAAAAATAATACTGGTAAAGCTAATGAGGTTAGATGTAGATTTTGTAGATCTGAAACTGAACCTGAATCCCTGAAGCACATGGTCATACATTGTGTCTTTTTAAACATTTTAGGATTAAATACCTGGGTCCTTATGCTAAAAATGAACTGCATACTTGTTTGATACGCTTTGGTTACAATGTATGTGGGGGTATAGAAAATCCCTGACTTTGGCATTTCTCCATTTTTTTAAAATAATTGAAAACAACATTGGTTTAGGGGAAAGCTGCTATAATATGGAAATCGTTGGTTCAGTGTAGTAAAATTGGGTCATTTAGCTGTTATTGCAATGGAAGTACTACCTCTAACATAAATGGTCTAGGGGAACTGATGTTATCATCTCGATTGTTTTCGAGTACTTGTACCGTGGTTCATCGGAAAGATTCTCCAATACGTAAGTGATTGCTTACTGTACTAAAACTGCGTTAAATCGCTGCTAGCGCAACACAACTGCCTTCATCAACACATATGATTAGGGGTTGATGACCTTAATATGGTAATTAACTTTGGTTATATTTTTGTTGAATTGTATGACACCAAGTCAATGTCATGGAAATTGAAAGGATTTGCCTGAATGTATTAAGTTTTTCTAGAAAAAGAGGGATAAAGACATTTTATGTAATGTAACTTGAAAGGATGTGCCTGAATTTAGTAAGCTGTTTCTAAAAACAGAAGCATACATAGATTTCACTTAAATCCATTTAAAAGTAAGCTGTTGGAAATGTATCTTTCATTTTAAAGGCTCATTTAAATGTTAATGATTTTTATTTTCATGCAATGTAATCTCATGTATATGTTTAGTATTTGTTGTAAAGGTGCTCGCATCGAAAACAACAAAAAAATAAAATTAAAATAAAACTATCTCTCGTTACTCTTGTTACTTTTAAAATTACCACAACCCAATTCCCTTAGTTTGCCATTCCCCTCAATCTACTCACCATCCGATCGTTTGACATGAGGCCTTCGGTATTGTCTCCTCCAACCAACCACTTTCTCCTTCTGTCCGCAGAGAACCTGTGGAAACCAGGTAGGGAATTCATCCAAGAGGGACCCTGCCCACTGTCTCGATTTTCTTGCAAGTTTACTATTTGTCCTCTCTCCGCAGGAAACCCTGTGATCTTCTGGCTAGATGGCAAAGGATGTCCGATGGTCCGAAACTCTAGAGTTTTAACAGGTCGATGGGTATTTCAAAACCATCCGACAGTGCAAGTGAACTTATGCTCCTTAATCAGTAACACGTCATACATTGGATGGGATGCAGAATAACTCCTACATGAAATATTCAGACTGACTCAGGAAGTTTGCAGTCTCATTCAACTATTTTATTATTAATTGCCTAAAACAAGGAGTTACAACAGACATCAACAGACTTCTAATCGTGTGCTCAACGCATTTCATACAAATTGATACTTAAGTACTAAAAATATGTATTAAGTGATGTCATACTACTTGGCAAATAAGAGAAACCTATAGGGGGGTTGTGGTTGGTTCAAGGAGAACATCTAAGTATACTTTCTATACTGGGACGGGTTGTGATAGGACATATACCATCAGGTGGACAATTTAAGCCTGTACACAGAACACTATTGGTTCTTAAACTATAAGGCCCTTTGTTATATGGCCCTCAACCATTGGTTGGCATGCTTGTGCCATGTCTGGAACATTCGGCTCACTAGCAGCACGTAGGCTCAGACCCAGGTGCCAGGGGTGGACATGACTTTTGCTTCCCACCCAATTAGCCCTATATCTCTCATCACCCATGTCTTCTGCCATGCAGACTGTATTTGAACTTGGCCTTGCAGTAGTTTTTCTTCTCTTGGGAATAAAAGGTAGTATGGGTACACACTTATCACATTTGTGGTCGGCATGCCTAACTCCTATTTCCATCCTTGGTTCACGTGACAGGAGACCACAATTCAGCCCATTTTTTTTATCATTTAATTGTCTTGTATTATTAAAATTGTCAGGTGTTCTTTCCTTGTACCTTAATCAAGGGATGATCCGGCTTCTCAGGTTTTCTGCCTTTGAGAACAGATAACTAGTTCTTGGCTGCTTCCAGGCTTGATATCAGGCCAGGCAGCCTTTCTTGCTGCGACGCACACAGCTCTCGATCCTTCTGTTGCGGGGGGCGTGACTTCCTGAAGAGGCATTCGGCTGGTCCCTGCAGTGTGAATGCTACAGGACTCCATTGTAAATGACCCCCTCCTTTTGTACAGAGTGGGTTACAATAATACTTGTTGCCACTATGAAATTTAGTTGATAATCCTGAACCAATGTATATCTGGATGTACATACATTGCTTGCAATTTCTTTGCTGTGATTTTTGTTTATTATTTTTTTATTTTTTGGACATTTGTATGGCGTCTATACACAAGTGTTTCCAGGTGCCACAAGACAAGTTGGCGGGCGGGGGGAAACATGGGGGACAAACTATAACAACAAAACGGTTATGTTGGCCTTGTGACAATCCTACCATGCAAGTGCAAGACAAGGTGGTAAGTGCAGGGGGAGAGGGAGAAGTGCAGGAGTGGGATGCCTATGGGAAGGGGTGGGCATGCACTGGGGAGCCAAGAAGGCAAGTGCCAGGGGAAGGAGACAGGGAAGGGAGGATAAGTACAGTGGACAAGGTGGACCAGGTTAGGGATAGTCCTGGGAAGGGTGCCTGAGGGCAAGTGCTGGCAGAGATGCTGGGGGAACTGGTGAGGGTGGTCTGGCCCCTGTGTGACTCTAAAGGGACCAGTCCAGAGTCACAGCAGCAGCCAAAATGTTAGCACGGCAGGGGCAGAGGGAAAGAAGAGAAGAAAAGGAAGGTCTTGAAGAGTTCCTGGAACCTAAGAAGATTGGGTTAGAGTCTGAAGGTTGTTCCAGAGGGAGGAGCCAGCCAAGGAAAGGAATATACCTCCCACTCCCTGCTTGGAGAAATGTTTGACCTGCAGAGAGATGAAGGCAGAGGACTGAAGAACTCAAGCAAGGAGGTATTTGTGGAGGGAAAGCTGGATGTAGAGACACCTCAGACCCCAGGGAGCCTTGTGGATGATGCAAAGGGTCTTGCATTTGATCCTTGCGGTCACCGCAATCCAGTGGAGAGATTTTAGGGCTGAAGAGATGCAGTCCCTGTCTTGAGGCCAAGGAAAGTTCTTGCAGTCCTATTCTGGATTAGTTGAAGGGGTCGAAGGGAGGAGAGAGGCAGATATAGGAAAAGGCTGTTGCAGTAGTCCAGCCTGGAGGGAACCAGGGCTCTGAAGATGTTGGCTTCTGGGGAAAGGGCGGAAAGGTAGAATGCCTCTGAGGGGGTGGAGCTGAAAGTTGAACTACTTGACGAGGTCTGTGATGTGTGGATGGAAAGAGAGAGGAGTCAAAGATGATCCCAAGGTGTTTTGCTTCACAGGTGGGTAAGTGGAGGGGGGGAGGAGACTGGCCAGAGAGTGGGGGGAACAGGGAGCAGGATTCCCAATGAGAAGTATCTATGTCTTACTGGAAAAAAAACAGAGATCATTGGCACAGCACCATGCCTGAATAGCAATCAAGTATGACAGAGGAGGGGGAGGAGTTAGATGTTGGCAGCTTCAGGTAGAGCTCTGTGTCATCTGCATAACACTGGAAATGAGGGGAGAAGCTAGAGATCAAATGGGCCAGAGGGGCTAGGTAGATTTTGAAGAGCCATGGCGATAGGAAAGATCCATGAGGGGTGCCACAGGTAGAGAGTGAGATGGATGAGAGAAAATGACCTATTTGCACTTGGGAGGGTCTGTTTGAAAGGAAGGAGGTTGCCATGCCAGTGCCCGGTCCATGATGCCTAGGGTATCATGGAGATGATTTATGAGGATGAAGTAGTTGACCCTGTTGAAGTCAGAAGATAGATTGAGGAGGATCAGAACAGAGGTTTGAGTCCAGGTTGAATGAGAGAAAAGGACCTATTTGCACTTGGGAGGGTCTGTTTGAAAGGAAAGAGGTTGCCATGCCAGTGCCCGGTCCATGATGCCTAGGGTATCATGGAGATGATTTATGAGGATGGAGTAGTTAACCATGTCAAAGGCAGTTTCATTGCCTCTGGATGTCCCGAGAGAGGTAGAGTTGTCCTTGATGGTTCCAGAAGAGCAGGGGAGCTCCTGTTTAGAAGAGACTTTCATAGAGCGGACAACTCTAGAGCTCTTGTCTGGTGCAATGGGAGGAGGGAGTGTAGCATGGAAGAAAGGGTGGCCAATGGAGGCAAGGTGGGGTGGGGAGCAGAGCAGATGACAGTGAGGACAGGATATCCAGAGTTTTAGAGGAGATGTTGATAGCCAGTGCAGTGCAGAGGTCCTGAGAGGGAGGAGGAGAGGAGGAGACTGCAGTAGGATTGGCAAGTTCCTTGCAGATTTTTAAAAAATCAGCCGGATTATTGGTGGCTCTAGAGCTGCAGGCTTGGATATGAGCCCTCTTCTTAGACCAGATGGTATTGCCTTTGGAGTAGTCAGCAGGCCAGTATGTCAGAGTATGAGCTAGATCCCTCCCACTTCTGCTCTGCAGCTTTGCACTTGCGTTTGAAAGTTTCCAGGTCGGTGTCATACTAAGATTTGCATTTTGAGGCAGGCTTCATGCTGACCCTCATGACGGCGGCACAGATGTCCAGGGTGTTTGAGATTGAGTCATATGAAGGTGGCAGAGGAGGGATGAAGGAAGTGGCAAATGCAGCAACTGACAAATGCTTCATTGATCGAATGACAGAGAAGGAGACTGGCAGTGTGGGCGGGGCATCATGAGAGGACAGGGGAGGTCAAGATGGAAGAGAGGAGAGAGTGGTCAGACCAGGATAGATGGGTAGTTAGAGGGTTGGAGGATATCTGTTGAGATGAGAGCATCCAAGGTGTGTCCGCCAGAATGGGTTGGGCCAGTCGGGAGGATTGTGAAGTACAGAGAGTCACAGAGGTCACGTAAAATAACAGTAGCCACATCTGGAGAGTCATGATGAATGCTGAAGTCCCCAAGGAAGATAGGTTTGGGGAGGAGGCAAGAAAAGAGGAGGAGAGGTCTGCCAATTCTGAAAGGAAGAGAGAGGTGAGTACAGGGGGCCTCTAGATGGTAGCGAGAGTAAGAGATAATGTTAGAACTCCTGATAGAACACACTACCAGGGAACATAAGCGAATAATTGAACAAATTGATAAGACAAAGAATGAAATTAGTGAGAAAAAATCAATGGAATCAACTAAGGAAAAGAATTACAACACAATGCACGAAATTTTGAAAAATTACCAAGATGACATAAAATTGAGAAAATTACGGAAACATTACAGAGATGAGAGAGACTACACGGAAGACAGAGTCTATACTTTCCAAACTAAATATAATCAATATATAAAAGCAGGATCTAAAACAAGCACACTGAATACATCCCCAGTAAGCTCAGATGTAGACTCTGAAGGAGAAACAATCACCATAGATAAAGAAACCTCAGAACCACTGAACAAGAGCAAAAATCAACAAGGTTATATGAACCAATTAAAACGTTACAAAAAGGGTAACCGAAACCAAATACCCAAGCAGGTCCGTTTTCTATTACCAATGAATATAGCACCTACGCCACTTACACAAGGAGGCGAGGAAGGAGGGGGGGTACAAGACGCTCAAGGAGGCACAAACAGAATATTCACCCGAGCAAGTGCGAAAGAGTACAACAGGAACAAATAGGCCCGGACCTTGTCATCAACCTATCCAGGAGAATACTTGCCGAAACTGAAAAAAACCTATTGAACAAGGGATTGACATTTACACCAACCACAGGTTTTAATGATATTAATATCCATACCGATTTATTCAAATTTGTACGTCAATTAAAACTCAAAAAGTTTTTTGCAACTAAGGTACCAAGCAATTATGAGAAGCCAGTACAAACGTCTCAAAGTGACCACACAATCCAAGAAATTGAAGAAATACACCTTTTGAGATCCATTGGCGAATCAGAAGAATACGACATACCCCAAGTCCTTCGGGAATTAGATATACAACCAGACATGCTACCGAGCATAGAACTTAAGCCTAAATCAAGAATTGTGCCTCAACTAGCACCGGATAACATTATAGATACTTTTTATAAAGCTGTTAAAGAAGACTTCTACAAACTGAAGAATAAGAAAACTAGAAAGACCGCAACGCACAACTTGTCTCTGCAAGACAAAATGGCTTATAAGATCTAGCATCAGATTTATCTATAGTAATAAAAGAAGCAGATAAAGGGGGCAAAGTTGTTATCATGGAGAGACAGGATTAGCTGGAAATGGCGAGGCGACACCTGGAAATACCGGGATGTTATAAAACACTCTCAACTGATCCTAAAAAAACAAATTTTGCTAAAACTGGAGCAGGAAATACTGGACTGGCATAGAAAGGGTCTTCTAACTGATGATGAGAGAACTTATATGTATATTAAAGAACCAGTCATCCCCACCATGTATTTTTTACCAAAAGTACATAAGGACTTTGACAGAATACCTGAAGGCCGGCCCATCCTAAGTAGCATAGGTTGGGCAACGGAAAACATCTCACAATATCTTGACAACATCTTGAGACCAAGAGCTAGCAAGTTGAGAGCATATTTGAAGGGTACCACTGATGTCATTCTTAAAGTCAAAACCATTGAATGGAAACAAGACTATCAACTGGCAAGCTTGGGCGTCAAAGCACTTTACACGTCCATTCAACATCATTACGCAATTAAGACCATAGACCATGCTTTCAAAGAAGACTCATCGTCACTTTATCTTCAAGTGGCAATGATCAAGGAAATGCTCGAGTTAACCTTTGAATACAAAATATTCACTTTCAATAATATCTTCTACCAACAAACGAAGGGTGTGGCAATGAGCACTAAGTATGCACCGGCCCTAGCAAACCTCTTTATGGGGTATTTGGAAGTCATTGTCATCTACCAGGACCCAGTTTATCAGAAACAACTACTCAAATGGATGAGATACATAGACGATGTTCCCATTGTTTGGAATGGCACTGCAGTTGAATGTAACGCTTTTGTAAACCGCATCAACAACAATATGTTTGGAATAGAGTTTTCTGGAACCTGTGACACCAGCTCAGTCAATTTTCTTGACCTAACAATTTATGTCGAACAGAATGAACTGAAGACACATACATATAGAAAACCAACTGAAGTTAATTCTATACTAAATGCGAAAAGCTGCCACCAGAAATCTACCATCCTCAACATACCTACAGGAGAATTTATTCAGGCCAGACGCAATTGTCAAACTCCTGCAATATTTGCCAAAGAATGCACCCTACTCCAATCCAGGTTCATTGCCAGAGGATACCCAGAAGATTGTATCAAGAAAGCGATGAATAGAAGTAAAGTATTGACACAACAACAAACACTAATACCTAGCACTAAACAGACTGAACAATCCACAGTGGGGTTCATCACCAACTACAGTAGCAACCATAAACTATTGAACAAAACCCTACACAAGCATTGGCATCTCCTTAAACTGGACGAAAACATTCGAAATAATATTGATGACAAACCACGTATCATTTTCAGAAAGGCGGAAACTCTGAGGAACAAATTGAGCCCCTCACTATTACCAGATCCAGCAAAAACAAGTAATCCAAACTGGTTACAGTTACCTACTGATGGTTTCAGAAAATGTGGAAATTGCACAATGTGCATATATGCTCATGAGAAAACCAACCTATTTAAAGACTCACTCAATAACGAGTTTAAGATCCAACAAACAATTAATTGCAGAACTAAATATGTTGTTTATGGCATTGTCTGTGTATGTAACTTGGTTTACATTGGAAGTACTATTAGAGAACTCAGGATACGCATACGAGAACATTTAGCCAAAATTGGAAGCCAAGACCAGAGACTCCCGCTGGCCACCCATTGGCAAGAAAAACACCAAATGGCCTATAAAGCAGATTTAAAAGGTATTGGCTTACAGAAAATTATAATGGGCAGAAGAGGAGGCAACAAAGAAAAAAAGCTGCGCCAAGCAGAGGCCAGGATTATCTGTAGATTTAATTCGACTGTGCAAGGCCTCAACAAGGACAATGAAATGGTGTCATTTCTATAAATAGTTACCTTTCGACTAATGTGCATGGGATATTGACTTTATGTATGTCGAGCCCAATATAAAAAGTTCCCTATGAAATGTTTAGCTTAATGTAACAAACACCCATGGCTTTCCAAGAGTTCCTATATTACAGAGCTTGCATTTAAAAGCTACATGTTAATGAGCAAATATGACGGGTGCTCATTTATAGTACTTTTTGATACATTTTACGTAATTCTTTTAATACAAAACCTTATTGTCAGGAACATTTTAGTTCCACCACATAAACTTACGATTGATGACAAGTCTCCAACTATGATGAAATCTTTCTTCTTTACAAGCGTTCATAATATATTTATTAGAATGTGAAATCAATACATCACATAGAACCACTCCCTAACCTGTTTGAGATGGATTGGGCAATCATAAACCGTGAATATTGATCCTAAGCTTTTCCGATTCCCAAAACATGGCGCTCAGTACGGCGCCGATAAGGGAAACAGTAAAAGGACTACCGTCGCCGTCGTCATGATGACAATGGCAACAATAAGCACTAATATACAGATGCCATTCGGCACCTCGTAGACCTGATCAAGCGCGAGAGCGCACTGATGTATGAGAGCGGGTAAGAGACCGTCTTTAAAGTACCTTTTAAAGCGAGTAGATATTTGTTTGAGTAGCAATGACAAGCAAACAATATGTTTAGCGGGCTCGCGCATCCGCGAGTTAACCACTCAACGCTATATACGCAGGGATTTCCTTTTCAAAGTCAGAACCATTGGCAATCAGTAGTCTGTGATAAAGGAAAAATAGAACTAATAGGTGAACCCAATACTATACGTTACATGTCCTATTTTACGAGTAAGCAATAATGTATGCAACTCGTTCGGGTTATTTAAATTAAACGAGAACACATAGAATAATGGACTATTTGCTCTCACGTGCAAACCTCTAAACGAGTGTTACAAAGTGATTATGCAACATTCACATTAATAATATCTGGAGCTGGAAACTCTGGGTTTTTTAAAATGGGTTTTTTAAAATGCCCCTTGAAATGGCGCTTGAAATGGACACGGAAAGACAGATAGCTGTATTTAAATTGTACGACCTCAACTAATACCATGGAAATTTGAGGATCTATGCTCATTTCATTGTATATATAAAAATATTGAGTATTGTATATATATATTTCTCTTTCTAAGGGATTGAACCCATCTATTTGAGAACCTGAGTTGAGATAACAAACTTGAAATTATGCAGCAATAAGGTAATAATTAACTGCAGAAATGCACTTTATGTCTTAGAAAATTAGAATGGAATTTGAAGGTACATATGTACTAATGAAACTTTGTTTCTTTATTTTTTATTTTCCTTTTTTCTCCTTATGTTTTATCTTCTCAACTCAAATATGTTGTTTCATATTTATAATTTTTTTCTTTACCCTATGAATCCTCCCCTATACCAACCCTTGTCTCTCTTTGACTGTATATAATAATTACTATTACCATTATGTTTTCACGAATGATATATATGTACATGTGTGATTTCTTGTGTCAAATAATGTCCTAATTAATCGTACTTGTCCCTCCTCCCATTTTCCTACCCACTCCCTGTCTATTGGTTACTGTATTTGACCATTGTAATACTAAAGGCCCTGACTTGAAAAGGCTAGTAGATATAGCCGAAACATGTGTTGTCACAGAAGGGCAATCAGACCAATTAAAATTGTCTATTTGCACAACTGGATTTGGCGCTGTCTTTTATCTGAGTCTTTTGAATCGTAAGAGATAATGTAGGTGGGAGAGATACCCTGCAGACAAGGCTTTCAAAGGATGAGTAGGTTTGGGTGGGTATGACAGAGGAAGGAACCCAGTTAGGGAGGTTCAGTGGCTCTCCGCCACCAGGCCGGGGGAGGGGGCAGGGATTGGACAGGATCTTGTAGCGCTCAGGGAGAAGAGTGTCATAAGCAGTGACAGAGCTGGCCTTGGACCACGTCTCAGTGAGAGCACGGACGTCAAGGTCAATGTCTTCAAGGAGGAGACAGATGTCTGAGGAGTGCTTGATAGCAAAGCGAGAATTGAGTGCAGCTAAGTGAAGCTGGATGCTCCCTTTACATGTTTTTGAGGGAGGAACATGGGCAGGGTGCCACCACTGGGGAGAGGGGAAGAGGGATGAGGGAATCACAGGAGAGGAGGGGATGTTGAAAGAGATAGACAATGCCTGTCAAGGATGAGGAGGTTGGACTGAGAGCCCTGGGCCTTGATAAACCATTATGATAGATATTAATGGTGCACTTGGAGGATGCAAAGTCAGCCACAAGCACTTCCCATTTGGTGCCACCAGTAATGTGTGAGGAAGAAAAAGGGGAGAGGACAGAAAGCATATGGGGAGTTCATAGCTCAGAAGAAGGAACAGCAAAGAGAATGTCAGTGATAGTTTGTCTAGAGGAAGCATTTATGTAGGTGTCTGCAATGGGCAGACCAGGGTTGGAGCTCAGGAGTGCCTCTTTAAATTTAATGAAACCAGACTTCGAGAGAGAGGGAGGTTACCTGAATGAGAAACAATTAGAATAGATATGGGTGACCAGGAGCACCATGGGGGCAAAGCAAAAAGAGGGGGAGCAAGGGAGAATGGTGGTTAGCGGGGAGAGGGTTTAGAAGCACTGTGCACAATATAATTCCACTTGGTGGCCAGGTAGACAAAATCAATGAGCACACTAGAAAATCCCAGATTCTAAAAATATGAACACATTTGAAAGCACACCTAAATTCGAATTTGCCAGAGAGCACTAAAATTCAGTACAAAATTGAGGATGCACAGTTGGAAAGCACAACTAAATTCAAATTTTCCAGAGAGCACTACAATGCAGCACAGAATGCATTAAGAAAACAGCAGACAGCATTCAATAAGAGACAGAATAAAATGCATGGTTCAGTAGGTGCAGAGTTAGGCAGGGAGGCACAGGAGCAGGAGGCAACCAAAGCAGAGTATCAAGGGAGCTGAGGTGTCCAGACCAATGCGATCCATGATGCTTACCGTAGCATTGGAAAAAGCAGTTTGTGTTCTTGGTCAGAGCTTGCAGGGGTCACTGACAGTTTGTTCATTGGGAGCATTGCCAAGACTCAAAGGGTCCTGGAGTAGTGGCATAGAGGGGGCTCTTTGCACCTTCGAGTGCTAGACAGGGCCAGACAGGGAGCCTTGGTGTGGGCATGGATCGGTGGCCTGGCTTTCGCCTAGTTGCTTGCTGTTTGGCTCAATGTGAGGAGGGGCAGCCAATCAATGGCACTGGTGTTGTGGAGGCCGAGGCACTCCTGTGCCTAGATGCAGGAAAGTGATGGCGGCCATTTTAGAGAAAGTATTGTGGCCTCGGATGTAAGCAGCCCCCACTGGGCAATGAAAGACTTCCAAACAGAAAGCTGCTTTCAAGCGATGAAACACACACAACGTGAATAAAATTGCCCAACATGACAAATTGTGCTTGTCGGTGCAAGCAAGCCGTGTGCACAAGGACGATGCCCAGTAATCATGCCCTGCATAACAGGTCTTACATCAAGTTCTTGGGAGGTCTGCCATGAGGACAAAGAGAGTGAAGAAAAAGAGCACCTGCAAGTGCTGGTAGTCTGAAGTAGATGCGGGAAAGACTGTGATGCAGTCAGGCAGGGGGCTTTGGTGTGGATCTTGAGATGTGGGCCGGCTTTCGCCGGCCGACTTGGCCATTGGATCAATGGGATGAGGGGCAGCCAATCAATGGTACTGGTGTTGTGGAAGCCGAGGCACTCCTGTGCCTGAATGCAGGAAAGTGGTGGTGACCATCTTAGAGAAGGTATTGTGGCCTCAGATATGAGCAGCCCCCACTGGACAATGAAAGACTTCCAAAGAGATAGCTACTTCCAAGCCAATGAAATACACACAACGTGAATAGAATTTACCAACTTGACAAGTTGTGCTTGTCGGTGCAAGCGAGCCGGGTGTACAAGGACGATGCCCAGTAATCATGCCCTGCATAACAGGGCTTACCTCAAGTTGTTGGGAGGTCAACCTCGAGGACAAAGAGAGTGAAGAAAAACCTTACATAAATGTTAAATCTCCATTAAAAAATCCAATTGAAATGTAAAACCCTAGAATAACTACTAAGATATCTACTAAATTAGTATTCACACATTGGGCTTCACTATGACCCTGGCAGTAGGGGTTTAACAGGGCCGGTAGAGCTGCCGGCCCCGTTAAAACCCTACCACTTCATTACGAGGTTTGCTCTCGGGACCCGCTAAGGACGCCTGCTTGAAAGCATTTTACATCAATAAAAAAAAAAAGATGTTGCAGGGACACAGCAGTAAAGGGCACAACTGGAGGGTATGGGTATAGTTAGGGTATGCCACCTTGTCTAGGCAAGGAACACGCATCAGATAGAGCACACACTCAGAGGGGCCAAATCAAATGAATGATGAGTGGTGGGTTCCATTCTTTTTTTTATTTTTATTTTATTGACATTAGTTTTGTAAAAAAAAAAAAACTTTTTTGTCATTCTTTCCAATGTTTACATAATGCAATCCTTACAAATGAAGTGACAGGTTCAAAGTAAGATGATAAAAACGAGCGGAGGGGTGTAGACAGACAAACACACGGGAATATACTAATTCCAGCTCTTAATGACTTATAACACGTCAAGGTTAGGAAGAATCGAATCCATAAAATTAATGGTGGCACAGGTTAGTTGGGTGTTTGTCCCTGAAATTAAGTAACTCCACCAGTCCTGCATATTTCCGTTCTTGGGTGCAAAATGTTCCAAATGCAAGGAGCGTTGGGCAGCGATTGCTGGGCACCCCATTATCAAATGTTTGCTCGTTTCCACATCTTTCGTACAGAACCGGCAGATATTACTCGATGTAGACAGATCTTTCCTTTGCATCAGCACCTCACGAGTTTTATAGAGATTTAGACGTAATCTTAGAAATTGATTTCTGTGGTGTCTAGAGGGAAATTTCTCAAGGTATCTTGGCAGATCTCCGAGCCTCTTTGATGAGACTCCCAGATCTAATGATGAAGTAAGAGCATTTCGTTTGTTCATGTTTGTTATCCAATTCCATTGATGACATTTTTTTTTCGCTATCTGCGGAGTCGACAACAACAATTCTATGTTGATGTTAGCGTCGAGTAGGATTGACTTCAGTTTTGCTTCCCATTTGTTTAGTAGGCCTGCTGATGGATCGTTAGACTGTTCAGATAAGATCTCATATGCTTTTTCTGGTGCTGATAGACACATTTTTCGAAGCTCTGAAAGCGACTTCCAGACCACTAGATTATATAGCGACTCAAGGCCCAGTTCATATCTAATTGCAACCATTGAGAGACATCGGGGTAATTTCAAAACTTTTCGCCAAAAGAACCCCTCGATTTGAATCCAAAATTCCGCTTTTATGTTCCATCCTGCCTCGCTTCCAAATGTTACTGCCGGAGATACCTTTTGCATGTAAAAGATTATTAATGGATGCAGAGTAAATTTTCCATACTTAGCATGCAGTTTTGATCCTTGTTGAGCGAGAATCTTCATTCGGGATAGAACATCAAGGGTACAACTCTGTTCTCTGATAGAGGTGTTGAACAACACTCCAAGGTAACGAATTGCAGCGGTTTTTTCTAGCGCTTCATTATTAACTTTCCAGGTGAAGACTGGCTTCTTGGCCTGCGTGTTTTGGCCGAAGACAATAACTTTTGATTTCATAGCATTTATTGCCAGATGATTTTGAGTTACGTAAACTTGTAAGGATGTCAGAAGTCTTTGTAGGCCAATTTTGGTGGAATCAATTAAGACTATGTCGTCGGCATAGAATAACCAGCTGAGCTGTTTGCCATTCGCCTTCGGTGGAAAAGACCTTGTTACGGACAAAGCTGCTGGAAGATCTGAGATGAACAATTTGAATAGTAATGCGGCTAACGGGCAGCCCTGTTTCACACCTTTTGTTGTTACAATTTCGTCTGTTAAGTCTCCCTCTGCATTTGTGCGCACACGGATGGTAGTGTTCGAATGAAGTGCCAATAAGGGCGACAGTAGTTGTGGTGGGCAACCCCAGGCCTTGAGTTTTGACCATAACAGTTGTCGGTTAATGGTGTCGAAGGCCTGTTTGAGGTCAACAAATGCAAGAAACAACCTTTTCTTGCGGATCAGGGCGTCCAGCTTTACCAGATTGAGAAGCAGTAGGTTTAATTCCACTCCCACTCCTTTTGTGAAACCAGTTTGCCTTTCATCGATCAGATTTGCTTCGTCAGCCCAGCTTGCAAGTTTTTTTTGTAAAAATGTGGCAAATATTTTGCCCATAGTATCGAGCAACGCGATAGGGCGGTAGTTTGCCGGATCTTCGCGGTTGCCTTTTTTGAACACTGGAACAATTACTGCTGAAGTCCATGAGGCCGGAAGAGTTTGTGTTGCTACTATTCGATCAAATAGTGCTTTGATGAAAGTTGCCCATTGTTTGCTATTAGCTTTTAGCATTAGGTTTGATATGCCGTCCGGGCCCGCCGCCCTTGAATTCTTGAGTTTTCTAATAGCAATTTCGATATCTTCTACAGATTCAGTTGTATGCCAGATGTGGCTTTCCGACAGCGTTGGTCCAGTTTCCACAGCGTCCAAAGATGTAAATGCAGACGTGTAGTGTTTTACCCAACAGGATGCAGACACACCATTGGATAATGCAAACGTCTGTTTTAAATGGCCGTTGTTAATTAGTTCCCATATGTTTTTGCTATCTTTTTGTGTTATTACACGCAGCATTTGTTCTGCTTGATCTTGGTCACGAATACAGTTAAATGATTTTAGCCAGTTTCGATAACGTGATCGTCTCTTCGCAATTTGTTCATGTGCATTTCCATCTGCTAGTTTCTTCATCCGCCGAATGTCCTTTTTTAGCGACTTCTTGGCTTCAGATAGTTCTTCACTGAACGAATGTTTATTTTTTGTCACTTTGATGTTATGCCTATTTGAACATGAAGAAAATTGCAACAACAACGGCGCGTAGTTATTCGCGTTGCCCAGCTTATTATCGTGACAAAAGTCAGCGGTCAGGATGTCAATCTGACGGCTGTTTATCTTTAGTCGGTTTTGCGCAGTGTTTGTAGTTAGGGATGTTTTGTATCTTGGCTGGGTGGTTTTGTTTTTCAGCTCCCAAAATACCCTCAAGACATCATGATCGCTCTTGGCCGATTTTATTATGGTCAGCATGGAAATGTGTCGGTGTAAACTATCAGACACCCAGATATAGACTAAGGTTTTCCTTAGTTGACCTCTATGCCAGGTGTCGGCTGCTGGAATGTCGCCTGTGGTACAGCCGTTCAGCATTGTGCAATGTCGCAAACTTAATTCATATTCCCATTTGTGACCGCGATCGGCAAGGTCAGAAAGATTTTTAAACTGATTCCGAGAGATGCGTGTTTTGTCTTGATTGAACCAAGAATAGTTTAGGTCTCCGCAGATCAGGACGAAAGGGTCGTCAAACTGCACAAAACTGGCATCTATTTGCGCCATGATTGATGCTAAGTACTCAAGTTCTGAAATCATTGCGGGGTTCCAGTAAGTGTTTATTATCAGAAGATGTTTTTTCTTTTTAAAGTGGGCTTCACATGTTGATTCTAGGGTTATGGCTTGCACAAAAAAGTTTGGGTTTGAACTGTCGATCACGGCCCACTCGAATGTGTTTTTAGTAGCGCGAGTAGCCCTGAAAATGGTCTGCCAAACTGATTTTTCCCCGCAGCATTTAGGGCCACGGAATATCCATCACAGACAGGTAAATCACGGAGCCAAGTTTCTTGCAGGCAAATTATTGGGCTTCTTAGATCTGCCGCTGATCCTGGTTGAAACAAATGTGTGAATCCTCTTGTATTCCATGAGGTTAACAATGGGGTCATACGATTTGACCCGACGTTATCCTAATCGCGCTTGTTCCGGTTGTATATGTTGGATGAGAGCGAAGGCTGCTCTCTGAGCTGTTTCCACAGATCGTCTCTTTTTGACATATTGCGGCCGGTGGTTTTGGAAGAATTTGAGTTGACAGTATTGGATGAAGACTGCTCGTCACATATCGTTAGATCGAATCCATAAAATAGTAGGTCATCTTTGGCATCGAGCAGTGGTTTTGCTACGTGTCTAGATTTCATGTGAAGAACGACCCAATCAGTTCTACATTATGATTTGTATTCTACGATTGCTATGTCGTCAGATGATATGATACGTAGAGCTGGGATATAGTGCAGCAGCTTCATTATATTGGCACGATTCAGATTTACATCATTTTTTTCTTCAAGGATGTTTTCTAGTTCCAATTTCCACCATCGTGAATTAGATTGTCCAGGTACTCGATTATTTGAGTTGGTCTCGGGTTGAGCGTTTTTCATCGAGTGAGCTGCAGTTTGCTTCGGATTAAGCTTTGAAGCAGGAGACTCAACTACTTTTGATGTTGACTTTATTGAAGGTTTCGGGTGCTGTGCCGTATTGGACGATGACGACGGTCTTTCTTTTTGTTTATCCTTAGGACTTGTGGATTCCTGAGGCTTGAACAAATGTTTAGATGAATTCCGCGCCGCTTGGTCGCCATGAGGATCGTGCCGTGGCCGCGGACATTCGTCAGCCAAACTGACAACAGTTGCTAAACAATCTTCGTCGTCAATTGAATAAGTAGAGAGGTCGCATAGGTCGATTGAAGTGTTTGAAGACAAGTCCTCTGAGAGGATTGACTCTTCACGTCTACGCTTAACAGATGGAATTGGTAAGCGATCTAAATCATTGGTGGAGATGTACTTGTCTTGCGGTTTTTCCAATCTGGATTTCAGGGCACTTGTTTTGGTGGCAACAGGGCGTGGAGGGGTTGTCAGATTTCTTATAAATTTCTTTGCGCCGTTAGAACGTGACCTTTTCAGGAGAGGTTTATTTGTGCTAATATTCGTCTTTTTGCTAACATTTTGTGATCCTTTTTGAGTAGAATTCTTTGCTTTCTTCACTTGTATTGATTTGGCGGGACCAGAAAAGATTCCAAACGAGACATTTTGAATTGCAACTACTCCTTTTGCAGTTTGAGGTCTTAGAGGTGTCGGTTCATCCGCCTGCTCGGCAACTGGTTTTTAAAGTTGTCTGCGAACTCTCCGTTCAAGGGTGATGGTTCTACAACTCCTTTTGTGGATTGTGATGACACCACTAATGAAATGTCGGCCACTGCTGGAAACTTGATTGTCGAGTGCAATTTTTTGTTCCTTATGTTATTCAATTCCGTGAGTTGCAATGGCGAATCCTTGTTCACGGTGGCGACCTCTGGTGACAAGCTAGTAGTTGTCAAGTGAGGCCCAGGACAGCACCATGGGGCACCAGAGTTTGAAACTTTACCATTGTCTGTTGTGTGCCTCATCCATTTTACTGCGTCCAGTAGCCCGTCCATTAAAGAGTCATTTTGACCATGGTGACGTGCGGCGAGATCACTCAGCCACTCTTGCCATCTTAATGTTTGTTCGGCCTCGTGAGTCAGTTGCGTCTGTAGGGCCTCGTTGACTGCTTCAAATTTTTCCATCTTGGTTTTTATAATTATAATGAGCGCAGTCTGATCTTTAAAGGACTCGTGAAGGGATTAGTACATTTTTAAAAAGGTAAGAAGGGCTGTTGAGGAAGCTGCTAAAACATTGTTGTAGATTTGCATGGCAGCGGCAGAGGAGAGACTAGGTTTAGATTTGACTCTTGAATTTTCTTCAATAGAAGAGCGTGTGTTATTTAATTTCTCTGACTGCAGGTCGCTACATGAAGAAGAGTTTTCTGGTGCAGCACAGATGTTCTCTTTTGATAAAGGTACTGAATTCGTGCGAGCAGATGGAGCTATTGGCGTGCTGGCTTGTTTCTTTCCGGTTTGAGATGCGTATGGCTTCAAACTCGGTGTTTGCAGTTTTGATACTGTAAGGTCGCACCCTGCTCTTTCAACGTAGAGCGTTGAACGCGAGTTTGGTCTGTTTTTTGACAAAATGGAGAGGGTGTCATCTAGTCGCATCATGTTTCGTTGCATGTCATTTTTATTTATAATAATTTGCTGTTTTTTAGGTGTTTGCAACAAGGCTGTTGGCTCTAGGTGACGGGTTGATATGCTCAGTGACCGGTGAACATTTGCAATTGGATGGTGCAAAGTGCTCCTTTTCTCGTGATTTATTTGAGGCTGGGTAGCGTCTGGGTCTGTATGCGTCGGAGTAGGAGTGGGTTCAGCTAGTATGGTCACCTGCCGCTTATCAACGACAGCATCCAATTCTTTTTCAGTTTCAACTCCGGTATTCGAGGAATTGTTTTGTGGCTCAGTGTCCTTGTTACATTGAGAAGCTTCCAGTAATTCGGCGTCAGTGAAGTGAAATGGTGAGAAAAATTCGTCAACAGTCTCGGCGGTTAGTAACGACTGCTCTGTAAGTGTTTTTGTCAGAGGAGGAGATACAGTCGATGGTAAGCGGGAAATCAGGGGTAAGTCTTTTAAGGAGAGTAGACGCATTTGAGGTTGGAATTTTGTGCTGTGAGTGGCTTCTAAGTGGACTGAAAGTTTAGAGACTTCCGCTGGCTCTTCTTGATGGCCAATCAGGCCAATCAGGCCCTTATCTATTGTAGTTGTGGCAACAGCGTCTAGTATTTCTCCTG
Source organism: Ambystoma mexicanum (assembly GCF_040938575.1). NCBI lineage: Eukaryota > Metazoa > Chordata > Amphibia > Caudata > Ambystomatidae > Ambystoma > Ambystoma mexicanum. The sequence goes on along the minus strand of NC_090937.1, from coordinate 898,696,320 downwards.
ACTTTACAGGAAACTCAGCGGAAATGTCAGATGGAATAACCTGTGTGCTAAGCAGCGAGAGATTCGTGTCCGCCAATCCGGACGTGGCCGTCGTCATGGCTATTTGCTCTCGTACAGCTGAGGATAGTGAGGTTAACTCGGTACCAGAGATTGTAACTTCAGAAGTGTTAAGCGGTGCAAGATTGTTCATAGCAGCTAGTGGAGCTACTTGCAGGTCATTAAAGGCAGTATATGAAAGCAAACAACTTGGTTCGCTTACCTTTGGTTTCTTGAGTGTAGAGGGCGAGCCGTCAGGCTTGAGGGCAGTCCAAGGATTTTGCATCCGGCGCTGCTAAATGGTCTTACGCCTTAAGACGGGTCCACCATGACTTGATTGAGCAGTCATTTTCTGATCAGTGTCAAGCAAGCTAGCAATGTTTTATGCGGGCCCCACTGCGCCAAACAGCCGCACAACAGCCAGCGCCCTTTACCTTTTCGGGCTTAACGCCGCAAGGGTGGGTTGTGCTCCTCTTTGAGCCGGCAGAAGAGACACGTGACCTGTCACGTGAGCGCAAGGGCGCTCCGCCTCCTCCAGGAAGCGAGCGCGAGGTCTGGCGAATAGAGGCTGGTTTTTCCACCAGCAGCGATGATCCGGTAAGCAGAGAGCAATGTCTGATGAGGGAATATGGAGGACATGTACTTTGACCAAACCTGTTGTTAGCCCTAGTATTGTGTGGAATGATGTATGAAGCTGTTTTGAGGAATCATTGGTGTCACCTCTTAAAAGCATTGGACCAGGATGAGGTGGACCGGTAAATTGGACAGAAATTGTAAAGAAAATGTGAAAGCATTTTACATCAATAAAAAAAAAAAAGATGTTGCAGGGACACAGCAGTAAAGGGCACAACTGGAGGGTATGGGTATAGTTAGGGTATGCCACCTTGTCTAGGCAAGGAACACGCATCAGATAGAGCACACACTCAGAGGGGCCAAATCAAATGAATGATGAGTGGTGGGTTCCATTCACCTTCCATTTAAAAACAACACATCCATGGAGTGAGAAGTAATCAATTAACTGTAATTCAATAGTATTGACAGATCAAGCATGTCCATTTGATAAGTTACGATTTGAAAATGAATGACAGCATCAGTATGGGAATTTGAGATAAGAGATATAGTTTGATCCACAGTTGCCTTCCATTTGCTGGACATAATGTGTGTCATCAGAACAAGCATTGCATGTATGCAACATGATATAACATGATATGTATATATATATGGACCTTTAATATGAACTGACAGTGTAATACCATTTTGAGATCCATACCAGGGCCTTAAAAGACAGAACACAGGAGATGAGCTGTACATAGGCTACCTGCCCTTATGGAAATTCACCAGCAGGGGATATGTTATGTTATGTTATGTATGTTATGTTATTAGGCAATTATATAGCGCTCTACATATCATTGGTATGACCTCAATGCGCTTGTGGGTTGAACGCTCTCAGGGACCGTACTGCAGGTCAATCGAGAGAGTAGGGTATCATAGGGTGATTGATTGATTGTTTATTTATATAGCGCCTATAAAGAATCTGTTTTAAAGCGATTCAAGGCAGCAAGGGAACAAGGGAGAATACAGTGACATTCTTACAAGTCCTTAAAACATAACAAATGTGAAATTAACTATCGTACTCAGCCTAGCAATATTTCAGATAGTGCAAGAGCTCTTGACAATGATAAGGAAGGGAGGGTGTAGGGTGTAGGGAAGGAGAATGAGAACAGACAAGTGGCTACCTTACTAGGCCTGACTACAATTCTAGTAGTGCCGGAATTTAACAAAAGGTGGGAGGGGAGCAAAGGAGAAGGAGAAGAAGAAAACAAGCAACTAACATACTAGGCATGACAACATTTCAGATACTGCTGGAGGGGGAGAGGGAAGAAAACACAAGGGATGGGGGAGGAGACAAACAAGCTGCTATCATATAGGTCAGGTGACATTACTGATAGAGTAAGAGCTTTGACAATGATAAGGAGGGGAGGGGGTGGGAAGGAGAATGAGACAGACAAGCAGCTAGGTCTGACAACAATTCTGGCAGTGCCAGAATTTAACAAGAGGTGGGGGGGAGCAAGGGAGACAGAGAAGAATAAAACAAGCAACTTATATGCTAGGCCTGACAACATTTCCGATAGTGCTGGAGTGGGAGAGGGAGGAAAAAACAAGTGAGGGAGGGGGGAGACAAACAAGCTGCTATCATACAGGTCAGACAACATTTCTGATTTATTGCAACTAAGCTAAATGCAAGAAAACACAGCCAAATCTGAAACTAAGCTAAACGCATGAAAACACAGCCAAATTTGAACCGAGCTAGGTGTATGAAAGCACAGCCAAATTTGAACCAAGCTAGACGCATGAAAACACAGCCAAATTTGAAAAACACCCAGATACAGAAGTTAAAAGTGGGTGTGAACACGCAGTGTAATCAGAAGTCCAAACATGGGGGACAAGCAGAGAAGGGGGCTGAGGCAAAAGAGGGTAGAAGCATGTCCAGAGTAGGGAGGGTACCCATAGTTATGGAGGAGTGTTATGGAAGTCCAGTTTTCATTGTAGAGTGAGGTCAAAGCATCAAGGAAGTTCAAGTGCAGGGGTGACAAGAAAATCCCTCAAGTAGCAATCTGGTAGTGGACAGGGAGCAGGCAGGGGCCTTTGTCATGGACTTTTGTAGTTGTTGCTGACTCCCACTTGCTTTGTGCTTGGGTGTACTCATTATGTGTGCAGCTGATGCGATTACCTGATGGTAGCTGCATGCTAGCATTAAGTGTGGTGGAATTGAGTTCAGTTGAATGTGTGCAGTCTGGAGGTTGGTCTCCGAGACTGGATTCTGGCTGCGTTAGGCCTGTGTAGGATGCTTATGCGTGCAGCTAGGCTGATTTTTCGTGGGGTATAACTGCGTTTTAGAAGGATGTTGAGGTGTTCATGTGGTGATGCTCGTATGTGAGCAGATAGACGAAAATTGATTGAGGGGGTGTAGCTGGCTCTATTGTGTGTCGGAGTAGAGAGTGAGCATAGTGATAGGAGAGACGAGGGTCTGCAGTGGAGTTTTTATTCTTATGAGCTCACTGTTCTGGATTTCATTATGCGTTTTACGATTACTGCATTCAGAGTGTCTTTATTAGTGACATAATAGTCACATTCAGTGGTGTAACTGCTCGGTATTTCAACAATATCAACAGTTGTCCTGGGAGGATAGCTCAGCAGCAACGTGTTCACCTTGGAAGCAAGGCGACACGGAGCAACACAGGTTCGATCCCTGAGTCCGTGCTTTGAAACCTCTCGGTATTTAAGCACGTTATAAATACACAACTAAGAAAAGAAAAAAAACAATTATGCAACTACAAAACAAACAATTCCTGTAACAGTGACTCGATGCCCGCGGGCTGTGTGAGCACTTTAAAAATGCAAAAAATAAATAAAAATAAATAAATAGTAAAGCTATCCACTTCAAATTCATTCAAAGGAATCAAGTCATGGCTTTGCTGGAGCAATTGCTTGAATACTGTTGACGAGGATGAAAAATGGTCAGACTGAAAGACTGAAAGAGACTTCTACGACAAAGGGACATCAGCAATAAATTCATTGCATGTCATTAAACACTGTAACCATTGGTATAGTTGTAAAGAGCACATGATCTTCCCACACCCCAAGCACTTTAGGATAAGGCAAAGGCTGCCACAGATACTGTAAGAAACCAGAAGGGGGTGCACTTAGGGCTCCTGCACTATTATATGTTTTTGTAGGTGTAGTGCAAATGCAGAAATAGCAGCCATCATAGATATTAGCAGCCATATTGTGGCACAGAGCATAAATGTAGTGCAACAGTCAGAACTCCAGGCCTAAGTCGCGAACATGAGTAAGGGGATAGGTTGTATCCCACACACTGATGAGGAAGGCCAGAGCTGCACAGCCCCATAAAACTCTTCATTGTCCTAACATTTTGCCAACCCTCGTGCCCTGGGAAGAATGTGCCCTGCAAGGCCGCGGGAGGAGGTCTGAGTGTCTGTGAATGGTACAATCCCATGAGAAGGAGTGCACAGGCCTCCAACCCCCAACAGTCGCAATGCTAAATTATAGAACCCCAATGCCCTGGATCTAGGACCTCTGAATTCTAATGTACCAGATAACCCCAGATTACGGACCATAAACCTGTTGGATGCCCGAACGATCAGAAATATCAGAAAGCAGGGCACTCCTACCTTCACTCTTAAGTCACGTGCTGCGAGATGAAAATATAGCCCAGAACGAGGGTGGGAGACCTTGGAGAAATGGAGGCCCGTGTTTGAGATGAGTGAAGTGTAAGTATGACTTCAGCTTTCCCCCTGTTCCCCTCTCTGTTTGTACCAGGTGCAATGTTACATAAAAATAGATGTGTCTTTCATAGTTAGCAATATAGTTTTATTTGGCTGCCTGCTGATCAATGATGACTGCAGTATCACCCACATGAAAGAAGATGGACGGGCAGGGCTGGGAGAAATGGCCTGGCATCCCCTATGGAGCAGGTGGCCTATGTGTAGGGTCTGTCCAAACAGCAGCACAGGTTTCTACTGTATGTAATTACATCACTGATGACATTGTGTATCGTTAGGATGGACCTCTCATGCATATTTTGCCAGAACGTTCCGCAGCAGTAGAGTTCTTTGTTGGCGCTTTTTGCCTTTTTTGTGGAAATAAAACATGTTATCCTTGCAAGAGGTGTCTGGGATGTATTGACCCACACCGCTATGCTATTTGGCATCACCCTGCCAGTTGTGGGGAAAGAAACAGCAACAATGGTGGCAAAATCCTTGTGCGTGCCAAAAACCTACAAAAACCGTGCCCTTCAGCATACAAAAAGAGTGAAGCACAACCAGCCACCCATGGTGCAGGGGCAGTGGAATAGCGCACACCCGGCAGAAATGTGCCAGTGGGCTCCATGACCATCAAACAGAGTGCAGAGAGAGAAGCAGCACTTTGCAAATGAAACCCAAAAATGTGCCTACATATGACGTTTGCTTTGTTGCCCAAAAACTCCAAAATGCCTATACCACAACACGTTTCAACATTCACAATCTTGCCTGGTGCTAAAATCCATGCATCAAATGAAACATTGTGAAACATACAAATTCTGAAAACTGACAGCCTCTATGCCAAAATCTGGGTGCAGTACCCAGGCTGCCTGAATGACAGATGTCAGAGGAGTACTGAGGAAGCTTTAAAATGACCTAAAACTAAAATGTCTGCTGAATTAGCAAACATAAACAGGATTGTTGCCAAAAAGGAATACAGATTTTAGTTTAGTTGTGTCTTTGATTCCACAGATTTTAAGGACAAGGAAGAAATGTATTTGTATGTGATGCAACACATTTGGATTTTGCTGGGTTTAAAAGATAACTAGCTTGGCTGAAGCTGCCAGAACTGGAAAAGCAGTTTTTTCTCCCAGAAGGAGGGCCTTCCTCTCAGCAGAATCTTAGTGGGAAGTGTTAATTGCATGTTAACAGGGAACAGAATCTTGTCTACAGAAAGCAAAGGAGCAATGACAAAGTTGCAGCCCAGGAAACTGGAAGTGTGAAAGGGGTCGTAAATGGCCTCTGGAAGATACATGCAAGGAGGTGGGTGTCCTGAACTGTAGGGAGGCAAAAAGAGACAGAGCCAAGTAACCCTCTGTTGCTAAACATGAACAAAGAACACATTTTAAAAGACTCATAACTTTCTAGGCAAAATGGTGAAAAATATAAAAATGACAGAGTTGTGAATTTAATTTCTGGCTGCACGTGGGAAGAGGTGGTAGAACTGTGTGAAATGTTCTGGGCAGGAATGGCAAGATATGTGGTTTTATGCAAAATGTATTACTGTTACAATTGTGAAAATGTACACGCATATCCCTATGTTAAACACGCACACTTGTGGACATTTGCAGAAAAATTGGAAATTGTGTTCATTGCAAAAAGGGCAAAATTCTGTAGAAGTTGGCGACAAGATCCCACCACTGCAGGGTTTTGAGGAATAGCTGCTATGTAAAATATGACATCTTTGTCTGTGATTTGTATAAAGGTGACCAATGTAGAAATGTACATTTTATATAAAATCAGATTTGGAGACCAATGGCTAAAGGGAGGTGTAAAGCAAATCATAAAATGTGACATCACCCAGCCTTGGTCCAATCACTCAAATTGCAATTGCAAAATAAATAGAGACAACTGACAACACATAGAAACTCACAGATCCAGCCACTTTCCTGATTCCGGCGAAGCACTCTGATCCAGCTTTAAATATTCCTCCAAATCCAGATGCCAAATCTCTTTCCAGCGATAGAGACTATTGATTTCAGCATGGCGCCAAATCCTCAAATGTATTCTCTCCACTCAGTAAAGTGCTGTGTGGTGTAAGAAGGCCTTTTGATCCAGTATCCAGAAATCCTCTAGCTTGCCACCACTAGGCTTGCCTGAGGAACTCGCCATCCAGCTGATTCAAATACCCACAGATTTGGAGAGCAGATCCTGTGCCAATCGGGCAACCAGCCTAGAGGATCCAGTCCTGTGCTGTCTTTCCTAGACTAGACCCAATCCTGACTGGAGCTGACAGCCCCATTTAAAACTTATCCTGTAAGTATGAATAGGAAGAACTCTGGCCCACAGCATATGTACTTTGCATAGTCTTATTCCTATCTCAGACCCATCCTATCTTTCCTTCAGAACCTGTACTGTTAGAACTATCTTTACGCTGACCCTTTTCTCATCTGAAGAAGTCGAGTTTCCTTATCAGGTGGGTCACCATGATCCAGTGACTGTAATCTCCCTGTGTGGTATCCGCTTCTTCATAGTCATCCTTTAGTGTAAGCAAACCCATTTGTCATTTTCAAAAGTGCATTTCTGTTTTCCATTCTCGTGCCTATTTTTATAAAAACAACCTTTACTAAGACCTCCATAACTCCCTCAGTTTTTGTGATCGAAACGAAATTTCAACTTCTACTTATACCCAACATCCCTAGCTATCCATAGAACCCAAAACCGCACCGCAATCAGGGCAATTCTGCCGTTATTGCGAATATCTCGCAGTGAAAAGTTTGCTGCGATTTCAAAAATCTGGGAGGTTTACACCTGTAAAATAGCTTTTAACTGCTTCTGACTTGGACCTTACGATTTCAATTGTTTTCTGCTGACCAAATTATTGCTTGTGCTTGTGTGCAACTGTTCAATGTGGCTCCCATAAGAATGTATAACAATTTAAGTATTTTGACCATATTTGGTGTTTTTGCGCAGTCCATTCTAAAGACAATCTTGAAAGCCAGTCAGACAGCTGAAAAGTCAATTCCGTTTTTCTCTTGTGTTTGCTGGGGGAAAGTGGGACTGACATTCTGTTTGATTTGTGCTATTCCTGAATACCGGCTCTCTCCTCCTATCTCTTTTCATTGCTTATTGGCGGTTGAGGGGTGTTGCATGGGGAACTGATCTGAAAACAACCCGAAAGTATTATTGTCTGTGCTGCATTTGTTTTGCTCATTACTTACTCCTTGTGTATTTAAGATATTATTCACTGTTCTGTCACCCCATTCGTGATTGTTGTTTATCTATTAAAACATATTGTGATTAAATCTTAAATACATAAATAAATATTTACCTTGGCAAACCAGCCTGATTCCTGGTTCAGTGTGACCGGGGGGGGGGGATTCCAGGAGAAGGGTGTGATATGAGTGGTATATTGTTCAGAATATTGAACTTTTAGACAAAAATAAATAAGGATTTCGGTTGTGCACTACATGCTGGGCTTTGACTTGGGTGTGTACTGGATTGAAATCACTTACAGTTTGGGGGCTCATCTGGGATTCTGAATTAGACATACCACTCGTGACAGTCTAACACAGCGTGCTAACTGACAGGCTGCATACACCTTGTTGGGTTACCATACTGTGCTACACTGTATAAGCATGTTTCAAAAGAAATACTCAAAGGAGTTGGCCTGTTTGCAAAAGTAAAGTAACCCTGAGATAAGCCAGAAGGAAATTAATATTTATGGAATGGCGGCCCCAGTGGAAATCAATGTTGCAAGGGAACACCCACTGCACAAATTGTTTGTCAGGGGTGAATGGGTAGAGCAGGACAAACAGGTATGGCTGCATTGAATAAAACAAGAAGAGACTGAAACCAACCTTAATATCTGGCAGGACAAGGGGCCATTACATCAAGCACTTAGCGAATTGTATATGACCCCTAAAATAAAATAGAAGTGCAAAATTGCCAAAATAGCGACCTACCTGTACCACATAGGAGTCATACAGGCAAAGGATGCAGACAATGTAGACTTCACAAAGAGGCAAGAGGAAGCAATGCAGAACATCCAGACTAATCTGGACTCTGCAGAGCAAAGGCTCCAGAGTAGCCAAGAAGCTGAAACAGAGGCTAGGCAGTATGACACCAAACTGCAAGAAGAACTGACACTCTTAATGCAAAAGAATGCAGAGCAAGATGCCCAGGTACTGAAACTGGAAAAAGAGTGTCAGGAAAGGCTTGACTCTTTAAAACAGAGTCAACAAAAACTGGCACAGCAATTAAGTTTTAACAGAGCATGCGCAGAACAGATAATCACCTTAGAAAACCACCTAGATTCCTTAAAAGGGGAAAATAATAAATGAATTATCAAAGACCTAGAATCCCAAACAGAGTTTGATGAGGAGCGCCAGTAAGCTGGTGCCTTTAAAAAACGGAGGGATGATCTGGTTGCACAAAGGGGCACTCTAACTCAGGAAAGGGACACCCTAGGCCAGGAAGCCATTTAAAAACAAAGTTAGAAGAAAATCACCTGCCCCTTCAGGAACTTGGTGAAATCAAAATGGATTATGAAAAGCTGATAGAGCACACCAGGCGGGGGGAGGAGGCTCTGGCAAAGAATAATCAGACCAGTAAGGAACAAACTCAGGAGGTGAGTCAGCAAAATTGCCCCAATACTCCCAATTCAGGCAGGAAGCACAGAGAGACAATGAGGCTCTCTGTGAAAAGAATGACAGGCTCCATAGACAGGTAGCCATTCAAGAACAACTCATGGAGACCAGTAAGGCCTTAATAGAGGAACAAAAGGGTCAGATTCTGGCATGTCATCAGGGAGTAGGGGCTGAAAGAGATGAGGTAAACTGGGAGAGAGAAACCCCTGAGCATAACCTCAGGAATCCTGGTATCATGCACTTTAATCCCTTCAACTCCATGGAATCTGCCACCCCCATGTCCACTGCTGGCTCATATGAGCCAAGGGCCACGGGGATGGTAGACTTCAACACAATGGGAAATATGGGACTGACAGGTCAGCGCCTCCCAGAAATGGATGGGCGGGCATCTATGTACAGGTTCCCAAATATTAGGGCCAGCCTTTCTGATCAGGGAGACTCCAGTGAGGGGCGAATCAGAGAACTGGATCCTCAGAAATATCACCTACCTAGAGATCAGTCATGGGGAATTCCATGAGAATAGGCCCACTAAGAGCATCTTAAAAACCTCTTCCCAGCTAGGACAGTGGGAGGGGGGTACTCAGTTAATCCTGGGAGCAAGGGAGAGTCAGAAGACTGTTCTGAGCGCCACAGGTCTCAAGAGACTAGGCCCCCACATTCTGCCAGCCATTCCCAAGCTCGCAGAATCAGGGAGAGCCTAGAGGAACAGACAGCCACCTCTGGTAGCAGTGCCTCTGAGTCAGAGGATGAGTGGACCAGGGTGACCAGAACTAAAAAGGCCAACAAAGTTAAGAGAGCTTTACTGAAAGATCCCCTGAAGCAAATCAAAGCTATTAGGAGCGTCATCACGCCCTACCACAAAATGCCAAATATTCAGTTTGGGAGCACCTCGAATTGTTTGACCAAATGATGGAGACTTTCCAGCTGAAGGACAGCCAAAGCTGTATTCAGTATGTCAAGTGGACATTTTCACCTGAATACTCCAGCTTCTTTGAGGGGCTGGAGTATCAGAACCATTCAAGATGGTCCACCTATAGGGCGGCCATTCTAAAAGATTTTTCAATTCATAGAAACCCTTAAGAGGCCTGCAAGGCAGCCTACAACCTGCAATGTGGGGAAGACCAGGCCCACAAGAATTTGTCCAAGAACTGAAACGTGCCTTTGCGCAGACCACGAAGAGGGTGCACACTGAGAATAGGGAATTTGTCAATACCTTCTCTCAAGTCCTCCCTAAATACATTATGAGCCAGCTGGTGAGGGACTTTCATGAGAAAGGATCACTAGACTGGGTCATTGAACAAGCAACTCGCATCTATGAAGTGCAGAAGCCACTAGAAAGTAAAAGTACTAACAAAAGCCCAAAACTAACCAACACCCCTGCTGCTGCTAAGGTGGCGGAGGTGAAGGTTGCCCCATTTTATATATGGAGATGGGGGGCTAAAAACATTCCTTCACAGAATCCTACCAACCCAAGACCCAGAAGGCCCTCGGGCCAATCCCAAACAGGGCGTCAGGGAGGTAACCCCACAAATGGGACCCCTAACTCCCCTGACTACATCAGCCCCTGTTACAAGGGCAACAGACCCATCCTGGGCTATGTGTGGACCCCTCCAGCCCAAGGGTGGGTCCAACCAGGCAGCTGCCAACCCAGGAAACCTCCCTCCTCACTTCCCCCAGGAGGACAGTAATCCCTCAAATGTCGGGTTGAATTTCTTTCCCCGGTACCCGCCAAACACCAACCCCCAAAACAACCCTTCATTCTTTCCCCACTTTCCTGAGCCCAGACTGCCCAATCCGGGAGAGGGGAGGCCAAGGGTGGAGGGGTACCAAAACTATCCTAACCAGGGGTATTATGGGAGAAGGGATAGTTACCCTTCCCTTGATCAACCAAGGGTAGACCAGAGGACCCCGTACCAGCCAGTGCGGGTGTCCCAACTGGAGCGCCAGGTACAGAACATGGCACAGGATCTGAGTCGCATGTTGAGGGTGCAGCAAAACCCTCCAATGAGCATGGTGACTCAGAACTGCTCAAATCAAGGGTCTGGTGCTCCAGAACAACGACGGAGGAAGAACCCTGACAACCCACTGGTTCCCAGAGAGGAGGCACAGGGAGAAGGGGGGTGTAAAGCCTTAGAGGAATCTTCCTTCCCCACTTGTGGAAAGCCCCTGGAATCCCAGGAACCGGAACCAGAATTTCCTGCCCCCGAAAACCTGCAACCTAAGGAACAGAGGATGGGTAGGAGAAATAAAGAGCCTAAAAAGGCCAATTTTGTGGAGGAGGTGCGAATCTTCCAATTTGAAGGAGAGGGGTCCTCAGAGGATTCTGGGAAAATGATCTTCTCCTTCGTGGATGGGGGAAATCCTCCCAAAAAGAAATGGGTCCCAAGAGATCCTAATCAAGACGGGGTAGATGTGGGGACCAAGTTAAAACTACCCATCATCAAACCCCAGAATGACCAGCAAGAAAATCCCCTTGTTCAAAACAATTCTGGCGACCGCCTCCAAAAAGGGGGGGGGGATCAGCCAAGAATCAGAACCAGGGGAGCCCAAAACTTTACCCCATATCCAGTTGCCACCTTTTTCTTACAGGTTCCCAAGGTCCCACACAAAATCCTACCCAAATCACCCTCTGTCAGAGTCCAAAGCAAAGAAATTAACCTACCAATTGGCCAAAAGTGTGCATTATTTTTGCCCCATTGAGGAAAAGGAGGGAAGATTTTATGCTCTGGTCCAAATACAGGGGCAATGCACATTTTTGGCACTGATGGACACTGGATCCCAAGCCACCCTTTTGTCAAAAAGGGCCTTTGATCAGCTGAATTCAGAAAGGGCGGAGAAATACCAAATCCCTCTCACCCCTCTTCCTGGACAACTTCAGAACTTCGATGGGAAGGACATTTCTGTTGAGGGGACTGCGGATTTAGATATTAAAATTGGGCTACACAAGGTGAAGCACCCGGTCATAGTTGTGACTCCAGAGGGCACACCATGTTTACTAGGGAATGACATCCTGCGTAGATTGTCTCCCCTCATAGATTGTGTAAACAAGGTCCTCTGGACTCAGACTAACCGACCAATACAATTAAAACAGAGTGTCAACCATGTTAGTTTAAATGGCACATGCCACATGGATGAACAAAAACCTGACCAAATTGAATTCCACTTCCAGAATAACCGAATCCCAGACGTGACAGTAATTGCAGAAGGACAACAAACTGTTGATGTGGAGTCCTCTCTATTTCTGAAAATCAACCTTCCTTCCAGTCTAAGGTGGCATTACACACTGGAAGGGAACACTCTGAAATTCTATACAAATTCACAATCAGAAAATCCCACTCCTATAGTCCAAAATGATCAAAGTTTGGCTGATATTCAGAAAATTGGAGAGCAGCTGTTCATCGCTATTCAGTTAAATGAAGGGAAGGACTCTGCTCTCGCCAGAGTGTGTGTGAATAATGGTAAAAGCTTCATCAGCCAGGCCATGTTTCGCAAACTCCCAAAAGATCCAGCCATTCCCACCTTTAAACTGTTAGACACATGGGCAATGGATCTGGAAACACCCAATTCCAAACATCTCCTGGCTAGCAGGTGTATGCTGAAAATTTCCATAGGGAACAAGAGCATAGTCCATACGTGTTGGGTCATGTGAGATGTCCCTGCTGCATTTTATTTAGGCAGTGACATTCTCAATCGCTTTGCCATTAGTTTGGACCTAATCAACTTGAAAGTCTGGTCCCGATTAGCGGGTAATCCCATGGAATTTGATGACCCAGAGAAAGCATTTCGGTCAGCTCAACTGCTGCCATATGCAATTGAAATTTAGATTGGAGAGGAAGTCACCATTCCAGAACAGACTCAATAATTCTCACTGGAAGTAAAAATTAAAAGAGGACAGAAACTGAAAAATCCTGACGCCTATGTTCATCTCAATGCTCATTTCCAACAGCAAGGGTTGGGGGTAAACCTAACACCACTAGTCAATATAGAACAAGACACCATTCCAATAGAGGTGGATAACAGCGACCTAAAGAGTATCAGTCTGGGCGCAGGCACCATTATTGGAATGGCGGTTGATGACCGAAATGTTTCCATAGATTTAGGTAATAAACTGTTAGGACCAATCCCCAAAGACTGTTTTGACAGTGATAGTGACAATGTCACAACACCAGGCAGGACCTTCACAAGGCATGGGGGGAATTTCCTGGTGTACTCATCCTGCCCTTATGGTAAGGAATATGTGACCTGTGACTTCAGGAGGGATGAGGTGATCTTTCAAGTGCACAAGGACTGCCTTCTCCACTAGAAGCCATCAGTCTAAATCAGTACTTTGACCAGGGACTTCTCCACCCAGCTGTAGGAGGCCACTGAGTTAGCCAAACCAGAAGTCTTTCGGGCTTCAGGCAGATGGTTGAAGAGAGAGTCAACCTAGGTGATACCTGTGAGATTCTGGAGCAAAAGCAAACATTTTAACAAGTTTTCTTAGATTTTCAAGATATCTTTGCGGTGGACTCATATGAATTTGGTCGCGCCGACATCCACACAACAACAATTCCCGTGGACCCTGGCATGACTCCAGTGTTTGTGAAGCAATATCACTTGCCTCTCGCATCAATGGAGTCCCTTACTGAAATAATTAAGATCCTTGAGTCCTGTGGGATAATTTGTCCAATCCACAGCACCTTCAGTAATCCGGTGCTGGGGATTTTGAAACCAAACGGTCAGTGGAGACGCTGTGCTGACCTAAGGGAGCTCAACAAACCGGTCCATACTTCCCGATGGCCTCTTCCCTACATTGACCAAGGGCTGGCCCAGATCCAAGGGTCAAAGTAATTCACTGCTATTGACCTGACCAATTGGTACTGGACTGTACCTGTCAGTAGGGAGGACCAATACAAGCTGGCCTTTACCTTCGGGGGGCAGCAGTACACTTGGACCCGGACTCCCTTCAGATACATCAACTCCGGCAATGAATTTAACATCTTTCTGCATAAGGCCATGCCCGACTTGGGTGAAAGGGGTAACCTGGTTTCTGTAGATGATGTTCTAATCAAACGCTCAACTGTGGAGGAACACATAGCGGAGATCCGTTATGTTCTGACCCAGTTGAGGGCTGCCGGAGCAAAACTCTCTTTCCAAAAGGCACAGTGGTGCATGACCTGATTCAATTTCTTGTGGCATGAGATAACTCCTGAAGGTCTCTGCCCCCAGGAAAAGAAAGTAGAAGCACTCCAGTAAATAAAAGGCCCCACAACTCTGCGGGAACTAAGGAGCCTCCTTGGACTAACTAATAACAGCAGAAAGTGCATTGAGGATTACACAGAGATCACAAGACCCCTGATCCACCTGTTGAAGGGGGGGTCAAGTGGGAGTGGGGTCCAGAACAATCTGAGGCAGTAAGACAACTCAAAAGAAGCCTCTCACAAGTGCCTTGCCTAGCTTACCCTGTCAAAAGCAAAGAGTTATTCTTGGAGACAGGGTTCTCAAATACATGCTTGACTGCAGTATTATATCAAAAGCATGACAAGGTCAATAAAGTAATCTCCTATGCAAAAGATGTTATCCTCTGCGGAGGAAAAATTCAATGATTCTGAGAAGGCAATCCTGGCAACGGTGTGGGCATTGAAGAAGTACTGCCCGTTTATCCAGGGGGAACATATCATAGTGAAGACTCCCCACCAACCTTTGCAATATCTTCAAAGTGACAGAATATGGGCTGGAAATGTGAGTAATTCCCGAATTACTTCCTGGATTCTGTCAATGCAAGGCTTTCCCGTGGAGGTCAGATATGGCCAAAACAAGAAGAGTCACCTCGCGCAAAGTCTGGCTGACTTGCATGATTGTGCCAGAGAAAACTGTCTTGAGGACGAAAGTCTTAAAATCAAGGACAACATGGAGGCATACCATAATGCCCCACACAAAGTCTATGAAGAAGACAAGTGTGAGGGAATGCCCACTGTCTATATGGATGGGTGTTCCTACCATGTTGACAACAACAGGGAAAAGGAACTTGTGGCTGGGTGGGCAATGCATGGGTGAATGATGCCCCAGAACCCTCCGCTGAGTACAAAATCATCTCTGAAGTAGTCAAGTGGCAGAGTTGATGGCTGTGCATCAAGCCATCCTCACTGCTGTCCAACACCAACTCCACCAACTGGTCATAATCACTGATTCAGATTATGTATGGAACGGGTTCGTGGAGCACCTGGTTAACTGGAAAACCAGAGGCATGCTATGTGCTGATAATAAACCTTTAAAACATGGAAAATGAATATAAAATATTGATGATCTGGTCACCTCGGATGGGATGGCCAACTACTGGAAAAAGATCAAGGGTCATTCTAAAGTAGAGGGACCAGACAAAATAGGAAATGACCTAGCTGATAAGCTGGCCAAAACCAGAGCCATCCAAGGGGATCTACTTGAGATCGAGTCCCTGCTGGGGGTAATCCAGGTCACTGCTATCACTAGGTCCCAGACAAATGCTCACAATGAACTCTCAACAGCACAATGGAGTACGGAGACCCCAGATGCTGATTTAAATACGTCTCAAAAAGGGGATCCAATAATTGGTACGTTTTATCAACACATTGAGGACCCTGAGAACTTTCCCTTGATGGATACTGATTACATTGGCAAAAAGGACCTCAGAGTGTTGATGAAATGTCCAAAAATGTTCCAAATCCAAGACAGTTTGTTGGTGAGGAAATCCATATCTGGCCATGACCAGTGGGTGGTCCCTACCTCATTCTGAAGCCTGATACTAAGTCACGCCCATGATGCGACCACAGCCAAACATTGAGGGTTTCATATGACATTAGAAATCTTGCGAGAGCGTGCATAATGGGCACACATGGGGCAAGACCTCGACCAATACTTGAAGGGGTGTCTTGTGTGTGCACAATTTCAGACAACATCACTCACACACTGCGCTCCCCTCCAAAAGAGGGGGATGACACTGCCTTGGTCAGATTTGCAAGTCGATTTTATCAGGCCCGTGATTCACTCCTCTAAGGGGAACAAGTACATGTTGACCGTAACATGCTTGTTCACTAAATGGGTGGAATTTCTCCCGGCCCCAAATTGCAAGGCAGAAACAGCAGCTGCCCTGATGATCAATCACATCTTCTCGTGTTTTGGACTACCCCAAAGGATTCGGTCAGACCGAGGTAGTCACTTCACCAGCGAAGTGATGACAAAGATGTGGGAGATACTTGGGGTCAAAAGGAAACTATACATTGCCTACTGGTAGTATTCTAGTGGTGGAGTTAAGAGGTACAATAAAACTATTGTGTGCATATTAAAAAGGTTTTTGGCAGATTCTGGGCCAAGTTGGGACATTCAATTACCCCTTGTCCTGATGGCCATCAGATCTACCCCTTCTTCTGCAACAAAAATGTCTCCATTTGAGCTGATGACTTGGCGAAGGATGGTGCTTCCCCAGCATCTGCTCTATAGATCCCAAGTGTAGACCTTGAGTATGTTGTGAATCTGAGAAAACACCTTCAACATGCTTTTGCTTATGCTCAGCGGAATCTAGAAAGATCTGCAAACAGTATGAAGACCCATTATGATCTCAAGACAACTAAAAAGGAATACCAAGTAGGAGACCGGGTCTACTTCTACAATTTCCAAAGGAACCAAGTCAAACAGCATAAATTCCTCCGAACTTGGCAGTGCCCTTTTGAAATTATGGACAGAATCTCACCAGTCGCCTACAGAACCACATCCCCAAGGGCAGTTTGGCAGAAGGGGAAGACAAGTGGGTCCACATGAACCAGCTGAAGAGTTGCCATCCCAGGCATCCTTTGCGCCAAATAGAGGAACCAACTGGAAACCCAGATGGGAAATAGTGGCAATTATAACCAATGCAAGTTCTTTCCCACTGCTGACATCCCCAGATGACGTGTGCACACAGTAGTGGGAAAATATCCATAACCATGCTCTGTTCTATCTTCTAGCATCTGGACTAAGAATCATCCAAAGGACCACTTGGCCACTGAGAGGAAAGAGCCCAGGAGACTGGAGAGCGCTCCATACTCCCAATCAGAACCAGCAAGACTCCTGACCAGAACTGGCGAGGAGAGTGTGTCGCTTCATCACTGACGGGAGAAGCAGCGGAATTTCTCCATATGGACAAAAGAAAAGAACATCTCAATCTCCTGACTTCCCCTGGATGGGCAGTCAAAATCCAGTTGGGAAGGGGGGCTCTGTGGGATGTATTGACCCACGCCGCTATGCTATGCGGCATCAACCTGCAGTTGTCAGGAAAGAAACAGCAACACTGGCAGCAAAACCCTTGTGTGCCCCAAAACCTAAAAAAACCTACAAAAACCATGTGCTTCAGCACACAAAAAGAGGGGTGCACAACTAGCCACCCATGGTGCAAGGGCAGTGGAATAGAGCACACCCTGCAGAAATGTGCCAGTGGGCTCCATGAACAGCAAACAGAGTGCACAGAGAGAAGCAGCACTTTGCAAATAAAACCCAAAAATGTGCCTACAAATAATGTTTGCTTTGTTGCACAAAAACTCAAAAATGCCTGCAACACAACACTTTTCAACATTCACAATCTTGCCTGGTGCTAAAATCCATGCATCAAATGAAACATTGTGAAACATACAAAGTCTGAAAACTGACAGCCTCTGTGCCAAAATCTGGGTGCAGTACCTGGGGCTGCCTGAATGACAGACGTCAGAGGAGTACTGAGGAAGCTTTAAAATGACCTAAAACTAAAAAGTCTGTTGAATTAGCAAACATAAACAGGATTGTTACCAAAAAGGAATACAGATTTTAGTTGTGTTTTTGATTCCGCAGATTTTAGAAGTGTGTGAAATGTTCTGGACAGGAATGGTGAGATATGTGGTTTTATGCTAAATGTATTACTGTTAAAATTGTGAAAATGTACACGCATATCCTTATGTTAAACATGCACACTTGTGGAAATTTGCAGAAAATTTGGAAATTGTGTTCATAGCGAAAAGGGCAAAATTCTGTAGAAAGTGGAGATAAGATCCCACCACTGCAGGGTTTTGAGGAATAGCTGCTATGTAAAATATGGCATCTTTGTGTGTGATTTGTATAAAGGTGACCAATGCAGAAATGTACATTTAATATAAAATCAGATTTGGAGACCAGTGGCTAAAGGGCGGTCTCTGAGGAGTGTAAAACAAATCATAAAACGTGACATCACCCAGCCTTGGTCCAATCACTCAAATTGCAAGGCGGAGATGAAGTGTGGTCCAATCCCAGCTCACAGGGGCAAGTTTAGCTAAGCTGGCGCACACACACCCTTTTTGATGTCATTCTATAGCATAAATAGAGACAACTGACAACACACAGGGAACTCACAGATTCAGCCACTTTCCTGATTCCGGCAAAGCACTCTGAATCCAGCTTTCTACATCCAGCTTTAAATATTCTTCCAGATCCAGATGCCAAATCTCTTGCCAGCGATAGAGACTATTGATTTCAGCAAGGCCCCAAATTCTCAAATGTATTCTCTCCACTCAGTAAAGTGCTGTGTTGTGTGAGAAGGGCTTTTGAACCAGTATCCAGAAATCCTCTGGCTTGCCACCACTAGGCTTGCCTGAGGAACACGCCACCCAGCTGATCCAAATACCCACAGACTAGGAGAGCAGATCCTGTGCCAATCAGGCAACCGGCCTAGAGGATCCAGTCTCATGCTGGATGTGCTGTCTTTCCTAGACCAGACCCAATCCTGACCAGAGCTGACAGTCCCATTTAAAACTTATCCTTTGAGTACGAATAGGAAGAACTCTGGCCCATAGCATATGTACTTTGCATAGTCTTATCACTATCTCAGACTCATCCTATCTTTCATTCAGAACCAGTATTGTTAGGAGTATATTTGCCTTGTCTTATCCCTTTCCAACCCATCCTATCTTTCCTTCAGAACTTGTATTGTTAGAACTATCTTTGCGCTGACCCTTTTCTCATCTGAAGAAGTTGAGTTTCCTTATCAGGTGGGTCACCCCGATCCAGTGACTGTAATCTCCCTGTGTGGTATCTGCTTCTTCATAGTCACCCTCTAGTGTAAGCAAACCCATTTGTCATTTTCAAAAGTGCATTTCTGTTTTCCATTCTCGCGCCTATTTTTTATAAAAACAACCTTTACTAAAATCTCCATAACCCCCTGTGTTTTTGTGATAGAAATGACATTTCAACTTTTACTCATACCCAACATCCCTAGCTATCTATAGAACCCAACAACGCACTGCAAATCAGTGTGATTCTCCCATTATTGCGAATATCGCGCAGTGAAAAGTTTGCCGCGATTTTAAAAATCTGAGAGGTTTACATGTGTAAAATAGCTTTTAACTGCTTCCGTCTTGGACCTTACGATTTCAATTGTTTTCTGCTGACCAAATCATTGCTTGTGCTTGTGTGCAACTGTTCAAAGCGGCTCCATAAGAATTTATAACAATTTCAGTATTTTGACCATATTTGGCATTTTTGCCCAGTCCATTCTAAAGACAATCTTCGAAGCCAGTCTGACAGCGAAAAGTCAATTTAATTTTTCTCTTGTGTTTGCTGGGGGAAAGTGGGACTGACATTCTGTTTGATATGCGCTATTCCTGAATACAGACTCTCTCCTGCTATCTCTTTACATATCTTATTGGGGGTTGAGTGGTGTTGCAGGGGGAATTTCTACCTATAGTGCTATCTGATATGAAACCAACTCAAAAATATTATTTTCTGTGCTGCATTTGTTTTGCTCATTACTTACTCCTTGTGCATTAAAGATATTTTCAGTGTTCTATCACCCCATTGGTGATTGTTGTTTATCTATTAAAACATATTGGGCCTCATTACAACCTTGGTGCTAAGTGCACCAACTTTACCACCATGGTGTAAACTCCGTTTACACCATGGTGGATGGCGGATTTACCGCCCCATTCCAAGGTGAGTGGGGCGGTAAATCCCCATTTCCCATTTTTCCTTCCCCATTCCCATTTTTGCCCCATAGGGCATAATGGGAGTGGGGAAGGCGCTAATTACGCCGCCGTAATTAGCACCATGGTAGGTTAGCGCCATGGATTTTAACGCCTGCTAAAAGCAGGCGTTAAAATCAGAATCAGGTGTTAGGGGTTAACGGTGGCGTTAACCCTTAACGCCTGAGTTGTAATGAGGCCCATTGTGATTAAATCTTAAATACATAAATAATTATTTACCTTTGCAAACCAGCCTGATTCCTGGTTCATTGTGACCGGGGGTGGGGGGGTGGGAAGGGGAGTCCAGGAGAAGGCTGTGATATGAGTGGTATATCGTTCAGAATATTGAACTTTTAGACAAAAATAAATAAGGATTTCAGTTGTGCCCTACATGCTGGACTTTGACTTGGGTGTGTGCCGGATTGTAATCACTTAAGGTGTATTGGGCCTTTTCCCCATGTGGGGTTTACTCTTTCTGGTGTGAGCATCTGGGGCGCTTTCCTACATTTGGTGACCTCGACGTGATCCCATTGACCCCTGTGATGACTGAGGCTTCCAGGCTGCTTCTCTAAAGGGGGCCTGCCCACCTGCAGTGACCAGCCCCACGCACGCAAACCTGCAGAGGTGTGCAGGAGCAATTTTCACAGAATTCCTGTCTGCTCTTTGGAGCGGGGCACCACTCCTTGGAAAGGGCAGGTCGTTATTGGGACCACATGATGGAGGAGCTCGGGTGAACACGTAGACATGAGTACAGCCCTTGAGGTAGTGGTAGTGTGTGTGGGGCATTATGGCATGCATGAGTGGTAAGACCACTTGGCGAGATTCTGTTTTTATAACTTTTTGGATATTTAAGGGTATTTTATGAAGGAAAAAAACACGAGTTTAGGGAGCCTTGCCTCATGAGGGAAGATTATGGCACCATTTCTTTTGTAGCAAGGAGATAAAAGGACACATTAGGGGCTCTGTATAATTAGTGGGCTCAGTGGAAGTGGTGGTTTTTGTTTTATCTTGTTATTTTAGCTTGTTGTTTTGTGTATTATGACTTTTTGTGTATGAGGCAGAGGCCAGAGGTGCGTGTGGAAAGGGGAGAAAGGTTCACATGGGGTGACAGTGTGGCCGGGACAGTAGACTGGTAGAGACTTTCGTTTTTTAAAATTTTATTTTATTTATGCATTTTTAAAGTGCTCACACAGCCTGGGGGTAATCGAGGCACTGTTACTGGAACATGTCTTAGTTGCATATTTATAAAGCGCTTAATACCAAGAGGTTTCTAAGCACAGACTCAGGGATCAAACCTGTGTTGCTTCGTGTCGTCTTGTTTCCAAGGCAAGCACGTTGCCGCTGAGCTATCCTCCTGGGACTGTAGCGTGCAGAGTGCATATTAGTAAAGGCTGGGATTTTTGGGGCACGCAAATGGGAAGGGTGGACGCCATTAGAATACATGTATAGCACATTACCATTGTAGAGGGACACAATTGATAAGTATCATAAACAATGGGTGGTAGAGTCACAAGGGGTAGGGATGCCCCACTCCTGGCCAGAGCAGGGCACCCACAATGCAGGGATACTAGACCACATGGACATGTTTTTAGCAACTAAATATGAATGTAAAAAGCTTCAAAAAAGCAAGAGGTATTGGATTTGTGGATAATGATAGAGGATGTGGAGGACCCTGATGTGATGGGATTCAAAATGCTTAAGAGGTCGCTCTAGATGTGATGTCTGCGACAATACAGGGACTTTTCCCACTTACCACCTGTCCAGCCATGGAATACACAAACCCATCAAACGTGCTCACCCCAGCAACCATCCTATTTCCCCACATACCGACATTGGAGGGCACATGGGTAGAACTGTCCGGACTGAGGGCAGCACAGGAAGGAGGAGGGAAGAAGGGGAGCAGGTAGATGAATGGAGAGTGAGAGACATTTTGCTTAGCTTAGAGAGAGAGCAATAAAGGATGTGCATATTGGAAAGGAGGGAGGTGGTGTTGGGTGAGTGGGAAGCACAGGGTATGGGACGGTGAGGTTTGACAAGGACACAGACAGAGAGCTGAGGGAAGATGAATGGGATACAGTGGATGAGCAAACATCAGAGGTGGTGTTGCGGTTGGAAAGGTTGTGGGGACCATAGTTAAGGAATAGGTTTGGTTGGGTGGTACTTGCAAAGAAAAAGGGAAGCATTGGACATAAAGAAGGGAATAATACACATACCCAGATGCCGTTATTGCAAAGAGGCCTAGGCAGGACGCACTATGTGCCCTGTGCACAAATGGATACAGTTAATTTGATTAAACAGCTCACACCCCTTACTTCTGGGGCCGGGAAACGGATTTACGCATTTGAAAAACAGACAGCAGGGATTCCCTTGGCCCTGGGAGTTATGGAAAGCTTACTTGTTGCAGTTATGGGGGATCAGGCTGGAGATGTGTGGGTCAAAGCAGGATATCCAGGAGTAAAGTTGGACGATGACACACATGATGGTGCGCCTTTTAACAATATCAGAGTGCATGTGTGTGACTCGCTGCATTGAGCATACCCTAACACGACAGACCTGCAGTCTATTATGCAGTACATTATGGGGCATGTGGCGTGCAGAGACAGGGGACCAGTAGGACCAATCAGTTCCTCTTTTTTATTTTGTCATCAAAAGGGGTTTAACCAAGGAGATTCAGTGGGCGCTCAACAAAATAGTGGGCATTAAAGCGAAGGGGTGGGCTGAGATTAAAAAAAATAATACTACACCATTGAAAGAGAATGAAGGAACGATAAAAGGAAACAGCTCAGAGGCTGCAGGCTGAGGAAGCAAAACTATGCAGAAAAAGCTGTCAAAGATAGCAGTTGAGGGGGCGATATTTTCAAATGCACAAATGGAGGTGGCGGAACAGACATTGGCAACCCCAGATGTGAGAATAGCAGCATTTTGGCCAGGGATGGAGGGCGGTTTCAGAGGGGGAGGGTGGTACTTGACGGTATGGGAGCTCGCGGAGCAGGCATCAGTCCTTCGCAATGTTGGAGCTGTGGAAAGTGGGGACATTTGCAAGACAATGCAGGAGCAGGCAGGGGTGAGATACAACTCATATAGTAACAACTACCACCCACAACCCCAACCCCAAACACAAGTATCACCCCCAAGGGCGACCTCCATGTCCTATGAAATACAACAGGCATATACTCAATTACCCAGGACAGAACCCGCACATGATGCAACCACCAATGCCCCAACACAATACCATGTATGGGAGTGGCATGCCAATGACCGACACAGTGCCAAATGGCACCGTTGTTCCCTACGGAGGAGTTGGCGTGTTTGGATACAACCAGTTCACATTTTGGGCCACAAACACATAACCTGACTAGGACAGAGAACTTGTGCGTGCCCAGTCCTGTCCATGACACTCCACACAGATGATGAAACCTTGGTGGGTACTGAGATAGGTAACAAGCAATTTATATTCATGGTTGACACAGGTGCCACTAAATCATCCATCAGTGAGGGAAACTTCACCCTATCAGATGAAACTCTTGACACGGAGGGATCAAGGAATATTGTGCACCACTCCGGGCATGTGTGTTATAAGAGCAATGGTAATAATACAAGTGAGGGGAGGAGAGGTGGTGGTTCCCAGTGTGCCTGTGGACCCTGACTTGGTTGTGTAGAGCATAACAGTGCTTCTTGAAGCAGTACCCCAAATTGGCAATGCCTGTTGGCAAGTGATGTCTATTTCATTTTCTGACCTATGGTGTCCCCTGAACTTGTGTCAGGAATAATATTGTACCTAGATTTGCAAGGTCTGGTGGTGTCAGCAAAATTGATTGTTGTAATTGGAACAGACTGGATGTGAGTGG
This sequence comes from Ambystoma mexicanum, assembly GCF_040938575.1. NCBI lineage: Eukaryota > Metazoa > Chordata > Amphibia > Caudata > Ambystomatidae > Ambystoma > Ambystoma mexicanum. The sequence goes on along the minus strand of NC_090937.1, from coordinate 898,672,573 downwards.
TGCACCGTGTTGTGTATTGAACCTACAATACCTCTCAAACAACTGACAGAAACAGACTTCTTTGAAGACAGACCATTTGATAGAAAGATTGTTTTAGCAATTTGTATTCCCTGTCATATCATGGTGCAGTACAGAAAAGTGCAATGTTCCCTGATGGCTTTAGTCATTTCGCCCCCTCCCCCCACCTTTCTCTGAAAACTGAGACTTAGAGCAGGTCCCTGGGGGGCTCTGGACAATGAATGTGGTGACCCCAGTTTGAATAACTCTGAAACCAAGTGCCGTCTTGCCTTGACTAAGACAGTACCCCTGGTCGCGGGAGGTGGAGGAAGGGATACGGGACACAATTGGGTTACATGTCTTTATTTCAAAACCGATATATGAAAAGAATTTTATAACAAAAAACATATACCGAAAACATATTTCTCAAAATGCTATTAACAACATGAAAGCAGTTCATATAACAAAACATGCATAGCGAATTACACCAATAGCAAAAGTAAGCAGAGACCACTGAGAAAAGAGCACTAATACACGGAAATGACAAAACTAATAACACACTGGAGGGATGGCACAATGGAATAAAAAAATCCTTGAAAACTAGCAATCCTAATTTATGGTGCTTTTTAAAACATCTGAAGAAAGAACAATCACATCAAGAAATGCATGTTGCACAAACTATATCGAGAGAAAAAAACTACAGTACAAAAAATTGTGACAACCAGCAAAGAGTAAAGGAATGTGAACTGTCATTTGAAATACAGGATAACATTGTATATCTCAATAGTATTGCATCTAATATAAACTGTTAAAAATCATAATTTGCACTTACCACTGCAAACGCCAACTTTCAGAACACCCAAAATACACACAATGAATATAACATAGCAAAATCCAGACATGGGTAATCCATCCAAACAGAAAGAAAAAACAACAATCCATAGTCGGAGAATACCCAAAAAGTATAGAAAAGGTAAAAGAAAAAAACAGAAACAATCCACGGTCCAGTAATTCCATTAAAAAAACAAAAACAGAAAAACAGATCCATGGCAGGTTCCAGATAATCATGCAGATAAATTGGATGAAATCTCCAACTATTCAGTTGCTCTCATAGTGTCCCAGAGATTGGTTTACCTTAAATTCAGTAATTAGGATGTGACATTAACCAGGGATCTGTTTACATTGAACAGCTCCTGTAGTTTACATTGCGGCTTTTGAGCCGTACCACGAATCGACCCAGCACATGCTAAACGAATAACCTGTGAAGGTAACAAATGGGATAATTTATTCAATCTAAAAGTTAAAAAATATCGCCCAATAATTGACACATCTTTTCTGTATTTCCCTTTTTTGCATATGAAATGGGCTGTTACTACATGAAACATTTGGATTCATGCTATGTGTTTTATTCTTACTGTAAAATTATATTGTTACATTTATTTTGCTGTAATGTTCTAATCATATTGAATGTATAGACTAAGAGGATTGCCCTGATGAAGGAATAACTCCAAAATGCATTGGCACTAGAATCCTCAAAGATATTTATACTTGTGCTGAAGTCTGCCTCATTTGAGTATTTAGTGAATTTAACTAAATAGAATGACTTTACAAAAAATATTTTTTTTGGGGATGTCTAAGCAATATTTTGAAGAGTAAATATAACGTGGTTTAGAAACCCAATCTCTGGGACACTATGAGAGCAACTGAATAGTTGGATATTTCATCCAATTTATATGCATAGTTACTTGGAGTCTGGGTGTCTCTGGACTCTTTTCAGTTAGCTCCTGTGAAACAACAGACATGATATAACATGTGATTAACTACGACTACAAATATTCACAAATGTGGTGCCCATCTTTTTCGCTTTGCTAGGTTCCAGATAATCCACAAACCCCCCCGAAAAAACAGATAATCCACATAATAGGCATTCCAAGAATTCCACTGAAAAACCAAAAACAGATCTGAGAAAATTCCATGAAATCCGCACAAAAAACTCAAAAAAACTATCCAAAAACAGTCCAAGCAATCCACGGAAAAAATTGTAAAAGTTGATTTGATACCGAAAAAACTATCCAAAAAGAACAAAAAAATGGAACTCCAAAGAAACACACCATCCACTCTGACATGAGAAATCCAAAATGTGCGCAATGGTCCTATGCATCCAATTGAAGAAAAGGGACGAGAGAGCAACACCAAGTGGACAAAAAAGATAATGCACTAAATGAAAGTATTATTAAATGAAAGTATTATTATATGTATGTATACTTAAATGTTAAATTATTGTTTAAACTGTTAAATTGATTTAATTAAAAGTATTAGCAAATGAAAGCTTTATTAATGTTAAAACAATATTCAATATAAAAAAATTAAACATAAAAACAATTTGGTGTATGTGTTATTTATATATAAAAGCTTTCAATATAAACACTGTATACCCCAAAATTGTGTCCTACTAAATCAGCGTATAATTGTACCATCTTCATCCCCATGCAATAAAGCCATCTGCCTGATAAAAAAGGCAAAAGGGTGGAGTTGGAGAATGATTCAGGATTGGTGCCCTCTTAATGACATTGTACAGGCAGAATTTAAGGAGCTCACAAACACTGTGACAATACTTTTCAAAATCCCCAAAGAGGCGACAAGCTTTTCATAAATTCCTGCGACTTTGCAATTATTGTAGGGCATGGATACTTGATAATGCAGCATACACAAGACCACTGTTGCAGGGCCTCAGGGAAGCTCAGAAGGGCGACAGCAAAATAACATGAACAGAAGAGATTTGTACTAATTTCAATGATCTAAAGGAGGTTGTGAGAAGTCAAGGCACTTACCATCTTTCTTGATAGTAAATTGGTGAAACACGGCATGTATCTAAGGAACCCAGCATGCCAATTCCTTCTCCTGGACTCCCGGAATACGGGAACCAAGAAAGACCTGTCTGCAAGGCTCAGAACAAGGGAAAAAGGTTTCCCTGAAAAAACCCTTGTTGAATGTCCTGCAATCGATTCAGTTTCCTGAAGAATGGGGTGGGGAAAACACTGCGCTCTTTTGGAGTTCGGATTATCAGCAGGAAGCGTCCATGTGGATAGCGGCATATCACTGGTGTGAACGGTAAGAAAGAGCTCAGGAAGCAGCGGAAACTCAAGCAGGAGGTAAATCGAAAAGAGGGCAGCATGGCAGGAGCAGGATTGGAAAACAGGAGGCAAGAAGGTGAACAGAGACTGGAAAACAACAGTGGAATCATAAGGAATGAGTGTCGGACAGGGAGATTAACTATTGAGACACAGCGTCAAAGCGCTTAGACACTATTTTCAATGTGCGAGTGTTGGAGGATAGACAGGTGCCATATTTAATTCAACTAGTCTGTGCTTCTGAGATGTGTCCCTGCCGTGATGGAACCATGCAGTGTTCCGGCGCCAGCGTCTCCATATCGTCCACAGAGCGGCACATCTGACTGCAAGCCCCTTCCCAGGGCCGGCAGGACCGGGCTTTTAGGGGTGTAGTTGATGAAAGTGACTTACTAATCGTTGGGCATGCACATTGATCACTGGTTTCCAGGAATACTCGGAGGCATTGTAGCTGGCCCAATCGAGGTACTGAAGACGCCCTGTGAAGTAATGAGAATCACAGATGCGGAAGACAACGTATTCTGGAGATGTGTCAATCAACTGCGTAATGGTAACCTTTGTTTGCTTTCTCGAGCAAGTGTCCGGCACGTACAGCTTCAGCAGGGAGGAATGGAAAACAGGATGGATCCTCTTACAGGTATACAGGAGAGCCAGTTTGACCGCTATTGGGTTAATGGCCTGAAGGATAAGGAATGGCCACAAAAATAGGGGGGAAAACTTTGAAGGGGATAACCTCTTGGGTAGGTATTTCGTCGATAACCACACTTTGTCTCCTGGATGGTACTCAGGTTGTTGAGAGCAATGTTTATCAACATATCATTTTATCTGTGCTTGTGTAGGTTGTGAATCAACCAAGTCTTGTTTTTGTCATTCATGAATGCTGCTTACGTGTTGATCCACTGAAAGAATAGATGTAAACACATGTAGATGGACCGGAAAGGCAGTAGGGTGGAATCCATAAGCACAGTGAAAGGATGTCGTTTTGAGAGAAGTATGGTATGTATTATTGTATGCAAATTCTGCAGCAGGGAGTAAGGAAACTCAGTCATCCTGGGCAGAGGTGGCGAAACAACATAGGCACTGCTCCATGGTCTGTTTGGTCCACTCCATGAGACCATTTGTTTGTGGATGGTATCCAGAGGACAGTGCTTGTTTGATTCTCAGGCTCCAGCAAAGATGGAATCAGAATGTTGAGGTGTACTGTGATCCTCTGTCTGAAATAATGGTGGATGGTAACCCATGAAGGCAGAATATTTATTTTAGGAAGGTTGGCGCCATGACCAGAGCTGAAGGAAGCTGAGGAAATGGTGTAAAATGAGCTTGACTGCTAAATGCGTCTGCTGTTACCATAATCATAGTACATCCTTGTGCAGGTGGAAGATTAACGACAAAGTCAGTAGCAATGACTTTTCAAGGACATGATGGCAGAGAAGGCTGCTCCAGATGACTGATGATAGCTTGTGTAGTTCTTTTATTCTGAGCACAACTAGAACAAGATTTGACATATTCTTTTCCTTCCGACTACATAGTTGGTGACCAAAATTATCTATTCAATACGTGTATGGTGGGTAGCACAATACGGTCTCCAGCGCTTCTGCTGTTGTGCCACTTAGCTAGGATATCTTGCTGAAGAGTAATGTTTGGTGCTAGGACTTTGTAATTTTTACATAGCAATCCTTCTTTAATGATTGGGGTAAAACAAAGTGCCTGCCTGAGGTTTTTGTAGAAGAGTGCTGACGTGGAACACAAAGGTGCAGGGATTCACCATCCTTTCTGTAATGGTTAGGTCTCCCTTCCCATTACCAACCATTATGGACAGCACATTGGCTACTATGTTCTTGGACTCAGGTATATAAGTGACAAAGAAGTTATACTGTGCAAAGAAATAGGCCCTTCAGGCTTGTCACTGTTTTGACACTCAATATTCTGTAGGGCATGAAGAGTTTTATGATCTGTTCTGATCTCCACAGGATGTCTAGCCCCGAGAAAGAGATGTCTCCATACTTTGAAGGCGGTCTTGATTGCCAGGAGTTTATTTCTTTGACTGAATAGTTATTTATGTGAACCAAAAGGGTATGAGAAATGTATGAGAAGGTGTGTTCTTCATTATTGTCCAATTTCTGTAAGAAAACCGCTCCAAGTGTTCTGTCAGAGGCATCAGCCACAATGATAAATGGCCTCAGTCGTTCGGGTTGACAAAGAACCGGAGCAGTTGAAAAAGCTTCGTTCAGGATTACAAACATTTTTTCAGTGATGGAATTCTAAACAAAAGTTACATTCTTTTTGAGCACCTGGTTCAGGGGGAGAACAATATCAGCATATGCAGCAAATCATTTTCTATAAAAATTAGAGACCAAGGAATATTTGTATAACTTTGACTGATTTAGGGGTAGGTCAGTTTTGGTTTGTGGATACCTTTATCTGATCCATCTGGATGCCTTCTTTGGAGAGTATGAAGCCTAGGTAAGGCACCTTGCTAATGCTTTAAAAGCATTTCTCTGGGTTGATCAACAGATGGTTTTTACAGAGCCAGAATAACACTTTCTTCACATGTATTTTCTTGAAAACATCAACATGTCATCTAATTAGATGATCACGGAGTGTAGGAGTAGATCAGAAAAGATATTTATTTATTTTTTGCATTTATAAAGTGCACTGGGAGTCCAGCAGCATTGAGATGCTGTTAAATGAAAGTGTCTTATGATAAACAAACCATTGAAAGACAGGCAGGGCATTTGTCAGACTGAAATGGCATTACATTACACTCAAAGTGACCGAAAGGTGTTAGGGATGTGGTCTTCCATTTGTCTCCTTCCTTAATTCGAAGCAAATGGTCTGAACCTCTAAGGTTGAGTTTGGTGAAGACGGCTGCTCTCCTTACAGTCTCTAGGATGTCAGGGATAAGAGATAGAGGGTATATTTCCATGATGGTTACATTATGCTAACTACACTGAACAATATTGCCCCTCTAAAACTCAGACCAAGTAAACCCAAATCACATCTAAACAAATGGTTCACCCCTGCACTAAAGGACTTACAACAACTTAAGAGGAGTTGTGAAACCGTTTGGAGGATAACCCCCTCAGAAGACCATAAAAACAAACTCATGGAAATGTCCTCCCATTACAAAAAAGAAATCCAAATGGCAAAGCGTAACTCATACAACAAGCGTATATCTAACGCTAATTCAAGTATGAGGGAACTGTTTACTATCCTTAAGGAATTAGAGTCACCCACTCCTATTCCGGATACATGCTCTAAAGATAAAACATGGTGTGCTGATATACAACAAGCACTATCAAATAAAATAATCATGCTCCAATCGATAATAGCCAACATAAAAACCTCCCTCTTTCAACCATCACAGACTAACAATCTGAATACCAACCCCCCCCTCAAAGGAACAGGACCCAGCTGTGCGAGTCATGTTCTCAAATACCTCTATCATCGCGGTAGAAAAAGTAATCCTCTCTCTCAAGCCATCCAACTGCCAAGGCGACCTATGCCCGGGCCAGTTTATAAAAGATGCTGCCAGAGAACTCTCCCCATCTGTAGCGAAATTGATCAATGCTTCTTTTGCAACTGGCACTGTGCCTACCAACCTGAAACAATCCTGGCTACTGCCTTTGCTCAAAAAGAAAACCCTAGACCCACTCATACCCACTAACTACCGTCCTATCACGACAGTCCCATTCTTGTTTAAAATCCTGAACAAGATTACCTACAACCAAATAAATAAATTCTTAGAACAACATAAGCTTTTAGGAGCACATCAATCAGGATTCCGTCCCCAACACTGTACTGAGACTGCTCTCATCGATTTGAAATCTCAAATAGATGAACTACGAGACAAAGGTAAAAGAGCCCTCCTCCAGTTGCTGGACCTGTCAGTTGATTCGATCTTGTCGACCACAAGATCTCATGCAGACACCTAGACTCAGCTGCACATTTCTCCAAGGGGGCGATAACCTGGATTGAATCTTTCCTCAGCGACAGGACCATGAGGGTGTTCTCCCCTTCGGCAGTGGCTGAGCCGATCCCTATTCTGTGCGGAGTCCCCCAGGGCTCCTGCGTCTCCCCTACCCTATACAACATATTTTCTAAGCCCCCTTTTGATGATCTGGACCTTCTTGATATCACCTACACTAATTATGCAGGTGATACCAAGATTCTCCTCCCACTTTCCTGGGATTTGGCCTTGGTAAATAGGGTGTATCTCATCATCCAGGAATGGATGGCTACCCACGGTCTATGCCTTAATTATGAGAAAACAGAGTTAATCATCCTGGGTACTCATACTAATATTAAAAAACAAGGCCAATACTACATCTCTTTTGAGATTGATGGCAACATCAAAACGGTGTCTAAGGGGGTGAAGACACTTGGCCTCTACCTGGACTCCACCCTCTCCTTCGATAAACAGGTAAAATCCATGGCTTCAGCCACAGCTTACACTTGTAAACTCATTAGAGCAGGGAAACACTTTCTCTCAGATGACAATTGTATTATTTTAGCCAGAGCCCTGATTCTGTCTAGGCTTGATTATTGCAATGCCCTATACATCAGTGCCAACATATCTATCATCCACAGAATTCAAATCCTACAACACAATGCCTTGAGAGCAGCTCTTGGAATATCCAGAAAATTGCACATATCAAAGACTAGACGCCAAAATAACTGGCTTTCCACCCAAAATAAAATTCATCTAAAAACTGTATTCCCTCGTTCACAAAGCTCTGAATAATGCTGCACCCAGCTGTATTATGGACCGATTCCTTAAGAGAAGTTCTACCCGACCAGCAAGAATTACCAATGCTAATAGCCTTATCATACTGAGATTCAGACTGGCGAAGGCTGGTGGAGGCAGCTTCCAAGTCCAAGCAGCCCAACTATGGAATTCATTACCACATTCCCTATGTGAGGAGCAGCCTTATCTGAAATTCAGATCCAATTATATTAACATACTGAAGTCTGCCGACGACTAGTTGCTTACTAGATCTAATACCTCCCAGTGTATATATAAATATATTGTCACTATCCTGCTGCCCATCTGTATTTCTTCCCTTCAGGCTAATGCTCTGATGACCCTCTTGTCTCTGCATATAGATTATCTTGCTTACATTCTGTAATTATCCCCTAGGGTCTGTATATATTCTATCTTTGATTGTATGTATCTGCCCATTTACCGTCTATGGCCTGTATATATTTTTGTCTGTGCTTGTAATCTGTAACTCTGTTACACAAATTATGTAACCATGGAACCCCAAGCCTCGCATTTTCTGTACTGCTGTGCCCGGTTACGTTCGGGTCTTGTGCGCATTATAAGTAAATAAACAAACAAACAACAAACAAACACTGTTGAGACCTCTATAGTCCAGGTACGGATGCAGTTTTTTAGAATCCTTTTTGGGGACAATGAAGAGCAAAGCCCCACACAGTGCTTTGGATTTGTTGATGATACCATTTTGTAAATGGAGTTGAAGGTATTCCAGAAGTGCTTTTTTCCCAATTCAGGTAGTATGAACATGCAACTGAATGGGACTACTGCCCCAGGAGTTTGTTTGAGGGCACTCTTGTGAGTTCGACTATAATTTCCTCATGTAGCTTGCACCGTAATAAGGCAAATTGTGCTGATTCTGGCCAACCTGCCTCAGCGGCAACCTGCCTGAAATAGGTGATATAGATCATGATGTCACTGGTTCCCTCAGTTATGTCCAGGAAAGTTTACTGGGCAGAATAAGTTAAGTTTTTGCCAGTCAAACATCTCTTTGAAAGAGCGTAGTAAAGTGTGGTAATCCCTCATAGCCGGGCTGACCAGCGTTACAGTGTTGTTGCCCAAGCCAGGGCGATTTCAAACTTGTCTGAAGAAAAGTACAAGGTTCTGAAGGAAAAATACAATGAGCAAGCATTATTGAATTCCGTGTTTTTGGGTTGCCATTGTATTTTTTCATGTTAGGAGAGGATGTAGTGGGTTCTACTCCTAATGTTTCTCTTGCAGCCATCAGTGTTGCAATGTGGCATTGTCTGCCTTTAGTGCCTGTACTTCATGGTACATGAAGTCCAGAAGTTGTGCCATGATTTTAACTTATTTATTGGAATCTCAAGTTGTGAGAAGTCAAGGCACTTACCAAATTTCTTGACAGTAAATTGGGGAAGCACAGCACGTAGCTAAAGAACACAGCACGCTAATCCCTTCTTCTGGACCCCCACAATAGGGGACCAAGGAAAGATCTGGCTGCAAGGCTCAGAACGAGGGAAAAAGGTTTCCCAGAAAAACCCCTGGTTGAATGTCCTGCAATTGATTCTGTTTCCTGAAGAATGGGGTGCGGAAAACACAATGCTCTTTTGGAGTTTGGATTATCAGCAGGAAGCGTCCATGTGAGTAGCGGGATATCATTGGTGTCAACGGTAAGAAAGAGCTCATGTGAAAACCCAAGCAGGAGGTAAACAGAAAAGAGGGCAGCAAGGCAGGGTGCAGGATTGGAAAACAGGAGACAGAAGGACAAGAAGGTGAGCAGAAACTGGAAAACAACTCTACGGAGGGATTTGCACAGAAGGAGCATTGGACAGGGAGATTGTCTGTTGAGACACAGCATCCAAGAGCTTAGACATCATTTTCAATGTGTGAGTGTCTGATGATAGGCGGGCACAATCTGGAATTCAACTAGATTGCACTTCACGGATGTGTCCATGCCATGATGGAACCAAGCAATCTATCTGGCACCAGCATCTGTACTGCTACCATGGAGTGGCAAGCCTGACAGAGGTCTTTTCAACTGGCCAGTATTAGCAACCCCAGACTACACACAAAAGTTCTACCTATTCTCCCATTCTAACAGACAACTGATTACTGTGGTTCGGACCCTTAATAGCTCCATGGGCCACAATCCCTTGGCCTATTACAGTGGCATTCTAGATTCAGTGATGCAGGGGCAATTTGCCTGTGAGCAAGCACTTGCTGCAGCAGTATTCACCATTGATAAAAGCTCAACTATCATTATGGGGTGCTCCGTAACGTTGTATGTTGAACACGCAGTTTTTACTATAGTAATAGTAGAATTTTCTAAATCCACACTGACCACACAACGAGCGTCAGCATTCGAGATTATTCTATCTAGTCCAAACATTCACATTGTACGATGTAAAACTGTTAAACCAGCCACTTTCCTAACTGAAACATGTTCTGAAGAAGACTTGGCCAACCATGACTGTGTCATTTTTTTGAGGCTGAGGAAGATGATATCCCTAAAGGACATGACAAACCACTTAAATGAGGGAGGTCCTCTTTGTTGATGGGTCAGCAATAATTGACCAGGACACATGCGTACAATACAGAGAGGCGGCAGTGGTCCACCTAGTAGATAGGGAATATGAGACACTTGTGCAGAAAAGGTTATCAGTGCACTTCTCAGCTCAAGCAGCGGAATTCATAGCGCTTATTGAAGCACTACAAGCGTCACATGGGTGCCACGTGACCATTTACTCTGACTCAGCATATTTTACCATCACAGTACACTCAGGTCTTGCATGGTGGAAGACAAGGGGATTCAGGAGGGCAGACAGATCCCCCATGCAACACGCTGCATTACTAGACAAACTGATCCATGCAGTCTCCCAACCACCTGTAGTGCCGGTCGTAAAATTCACCACCCACACTAATAACACAGACAAGGTCTTACTCGGGAATGCTGCTGCAGACATGACAGCAAAAAACGCACCATACCTCTCAGTGCCACAAGTGGCAGAGTATCCCATGCTGACACTGAATGCAGAACAGTTGCCTACCTCATACAATGCCATACCAATTGCACAATTGATTGAGTTATAGGGAGGGCCGCCGCAGGAGGAAACATAGCTTTGCATAAAAAGGGGGTGTAAACAGTCTCCAACAGAACTCTTATGGGGACAGGAAATATCAGGGAAATGGTGATGCCCCATGAGATATTACTAATTTCGTTCTACCAGTTACACCACCCATCACACGTTTCCAAACAGCACATCGCAGCAGACATTCAGTAAGACAGGTTCGTCCCCAACCTACAAGTGAAATTGATGAACATGACCACAAATTGCACTATGTGCCAAACTTACAACACAGGCCTCACACTAAGGACAATCAGAGGAAACCTGCCCCACCATAGTGGGCCGTTCCATGAACTACACCTTGATAATGCAGACAAGGGCAAAAGGTGTAATTAATGGCATTACCTTATTGTGGTTTTCTGTTCTTTCTCATGATGGGTGGAGTCGGGGCCATGTACACATCCTGATGATGAGTGCGCTGCCTAATTTTTACTGTGGTAAGTGTTCCGTCGATGGGGTGGGTGGGATGTATTGAGGACCGATAATGGCACACATTTTTTCAATGACCGCTTCAAAGAGATTTCAACATTACTGGGCATCAGGCATTGGATGTGCACCATTTACCACCCGCACGCCAACAGGATAGTAGAAAACATAAACAGCCTGCTTTAAAGCAAGTTGTTGAAACTGTGCATCACCTTAAAAAAGAAGTGGGGGCACTGTCTCCCACTCGCATTATTCAGTTTGCTCACACAGACCTGTAAAGACCATCATTTATTGACCCACAAAGTGGTCATGGGGCACCACATGCACACAGTGGTCTCTCCTGTCAGGCGAGCGTCAGACGCTCCTAGAGCATCATCCATTTTAGGGAAGGAATTTAGTAGCTACCAGTCCTCCCTAACAAAGCAAATACAATGTGTCTCTCAACTGGTTGTGCCTTCCTGGAAAGACGAAGCAACTGGCACCACATCAGACACACCTGCAACGTCACCCCCTCTGCAGCTCTTCCCTGGTGATGGTGATCTCATTTATGTTAGGAATTGCACTCTCACAGTTTTCCATACTCTCTCTTTCTCTATCTCTCTCTTGACTCCTCTCTCTGCTATATATTTTTCTTTGTCTTGATCAATATTCCTCCTGCTCTCAACTGCCTCATATAATTAAACATTGATTTCTAAGTGGCGATCACAATGGATCCAGCGAGCTCCAGCAGTTCTAATTATATTAGGAAAAGTAATGTGTTTAGTGCTATGTCAAGTTTTTCCTATTTGTATATGTGTGCAATGCATTACATTGCTGGGCAATTTCCAATACTTACATTGGGTTTAGGAGTATATTTGGAGTGTACTTTTATATGGGGAGGGCATATAAAAGATGGGGGGTATATACAAAGAATGCCACCATTAATGTGTCTATTCAGGATGCTAACGTGTAGAAAGGGGGAAATCAGGATGTAAATGTGACCAAAAAACTTTATACACACAACACTGTTCCCACAGCCACCATTGTTGATAATAAAAAGAGAAGTGGTAGCCCCATTTGCGATACGTTTGATCTCATCACGTGCCTTGAAAGTATATATAACATGAGTTTAACAAGAAAGGAAAACAACTTAGAAAATATAGACATGATCATTATAATGGACTAGGCTTGGATACAATAGAAGATGTGCATCATCCAGAGTTCTCAAATAGTTGGTACAAAGAGATGAGTTATGTGGGAAAGAAAAGAGTGCATGGAAGTAGGTATGTCTGTTCTCTGATACCACATGCGTCAGGGGCACTCAAGGTATTAATAACAGAAGAACTACCAATTTTAATGGTTCAATGCCTGATTCATCTGGCACTGTGTATGTTGTGAGACACATTCCAGGCATAAAGTGTGCAATTAGAAACTATGGATCCTGATCAGTTGCAATGTAAACAAAACACCAAAAGCACCCAGTGTCTGCATTACGAAGATGGCAGGTGGCAAGAAGCATCAATGAGTTGTGCAGCAGAAGGGTTAGTGGGATTCGGATATGAAGTATTGGCTCAAGTGAATACAGTGTGTGCATAATTCTGGAATTAACATGTTGCAAAATTAACATGGGTCAAAGCAATGGAAAAGCCAGTAACAGTGCAGCAGCAAGAAACTCATGAACTATGCTTGTATAGTAAAGGAACTGATGTTGTGGGGATTAACATCAAATGCAATAAGACACTGTTCATCTCAGACCTCAAAAAAGGTACAGCTGCAGTAATGGACTACTATTAGGTGTATGAAAAGCAGGCATTTTTGCACCTCCCACCATCATGGAAGGGCTATTGCTCACTGACCACTTTGCACTAAGCAATCCTGTGAAGAACACCTTGCAGTGGGATCAAAGGATGTGCATGCTCTGACCTCAACTCCAGTCACAATGGGGCCCACAAGAAACCTGATACCATGCCCCAGCTTCTGTGTTTTGCCTCAGAAAGAAAAGAAAAGCAATTTATGCAGAAAAATAAGATCCAATTATCTTTTTCAAGACTCCTCCAAATGCTCAAAATGCTCAAAGAAATACCTTATGAACATAGACTGTTTAGAAAAGAAGAAGCATTTTTCGCATCTTTATTTCTGCCTGGGGTCCAAACAGCCACCAGTGCCAAATGGATCCAAATGATCAGATGGGATGTCATACAGCTGGCAAACGACACAGAACAAGGTCTCAATGCAATCAAGGTTGGGATGCGTGCCCTAAGATTGATGGCCCTTCAGAATCAATAGGTGCTTGACCTCCTGACGGTTATGGGTGGGGGGTGGGGTTTAGCAATTTTCCAATCTTGCTGCACATTTGTGCCTCCAAATGATGCAGAGAATGGCTACTTGATGCAGAAAATAGGAGCAGTGCACATACTCAGATCGCACTTGCAAACTGAAGCTGGCATACAAGAAGATGACTGGTTTGATGGACTTTTCGGATGGGCACCATCTTGGATGGGGGTGATCGTGAAGATTCCAGTGCCCATTATCATGTTCATATTGGTCTTTTTTTGCACCTGCCAATTGGGACATTCAATGTTGTGCCAAAGCAGTACCTAGCAGTGCCATGATGATGATTTCAATTGGGGTTTCTAATGCATATCGCAGTACAAAAGACAGTGCTTTCCAAACAGATGACACAAACAAGCCATTCATGGTGCATTTAAAGCAGCGCTTTCACCCTCCTGGCACTATGACTACTCCCCACCTGACTGAGCATTATACCGAGCATTGGGTTGATTTAGCTGGAGATGGGAGATGTGTATATATGACATGTACCCCTGAGTAGTATGCCCAATCAGATCAGAGTTTGTTATGTTATGTTAGGAGAATTTCTTACATGCACGTTCACCCGAAGGCATCTCAGCATGAGGAAGAACACAACAGGACCATAGCCCACAATGGTTTAGCAAACAAAATAGTCTTGAGTAGATGATGGAAGGTCAAATGATTTTCAGTCAGTCTAAGTTTAAGCGGAACTCTATTCCAAAGTTTACCCACTGCTACAGAAATATCACGGCCACCAAATCTCACGAGGTGAAACCTGGGAACTACAACCAGGCAATTCCCACCAGTTTGCATCATGTATGTAGAGCATGGATTCCAAAGAAGGGATCACAACCTTATGTAGAGTCAGAAAGATTTTGCAGAGGAGCGCTGGCGAGGGACACCTAAGGATGGGCTAATTAGGGAGTTTGTTCATGTAGAATTAACTAAAAGGGGTAATGTTGGGAAGGGGACATGATCTTCCTGCATGTCAAGCACATTACGATAAGGTAAAGGCATCCACATATACTGTAAGAGTCCAAGGGGGAGGGGAGTGCCCTTTGGGCTCCTGCACAAATATATTATTGCATGTTTTGTAGGTGTAGTGCACATGTGGGAATAGCAGCCATCTTAGATATTAGCAGCCATATTGTGGTACAAAGATTAAATGTAGCGAGACAGTCAGCACTCCAGGCCTAGGCCGCAAACATGAGCAAGGGAATAGGTTGTAAACCACAAACCGTTGAGACAGGCCAGAGTTACACAGTCCCATAAAAACCTTCATTGTCCTAAAGTGTTGCCAACCCTTGAGCGCTGGGAATAATGTGCCCTGAAAGGCCATGGGAGGAGGATTGAGTGTCTGTGAATGGTGTGATACCATGAGAAGGAGGGCACGGGCCTCTACCTCCCACAAACCCCCATATTGCATGTGTTTACGGCCATCAAGAATAAACTTAATATTGGACCAGTCTGGACATCTTTTTTACTATGGAACAGTAACAAATATATCCAGACTGACCCATCAATGTAGCGCAGTCTTCCCATGAAATTACAAAATGGGCATAAACATGATTTACTCTTGATGTTAATTTTTGTATTACATGGGAAGAGTGGCCTACATTGATGGCTAGTCTGGTTATACGTTTTACGGTGGCACAGTAAAAATTATATGCAGATTGTCCTTCAATGTAGGCCATTCTTCCCACCTATTTACAAAATGGGCATCGAGTGTAAAGCAAGCATGAAACAAGAGTAAAGCGCACATGACTCATGTTTGCTTTGCTCTTGATGCCTATTTAGGTATTATGTGGCAAGACTGTTTTAAGCTGGTGGGCCAGTCAGGATATATATTTTTACTGCAATACCAACATACGACAGTCTTGCAAAATAATAACAAAACGGGCATCAAGCGTACAGCAAACATGAATAAAATGTGCTTTTTGCTTCATTCCCATTAACGTATGAAATGTAACAGTATCAAATATATACAGATTGGCTCAACAACAGGCCAGTAGTGTCACATAATAACACTTATCATGTTTGCTTTACTCTTGATGTCAGTTAAAACATGTAGTGACACAGTATCAAAATAAATACAGACTGGTCCATCAAGGTAGGCCAGTCTTGCCACATAACAACTAAATGGGTATCACGAGTAACACAAAGACGAGTCATGTTTGCTTTACTCTTGATTCCTCTTTGCCTTACTCTGGATGCTCATCGTGAAATTATATGGCAAGACTGGACTACATTGGTGGTCAATTTTATATATATCTGTTATTGTGTCTGGCATGATTTCATGGGAATCGAGGGCAAAGCAAACATGATAGGTATTCATTTCATGGTAAGACTGGAATACATTGATGGGCCAATCTGTATATATTTTTATACTGTGACATGGTATGTATTAATGAGCATCAAGAGTAAAAGATTATTCATGTTTGCTTTACTCTTGATGCCCATTTTCTTATTACATGTTATGTTATTTTTCAGTCATTTATAGAGCGCTCTGTGACTCAAGGTTATCCTGGCGCTTTAGTGGAGAATACCCTGTCAGGACAGATAACAAGATAATAGAAAGCAGTTATCTCAAGGATAAAAAACATTTTTTAGGGCTTTTCAAAAGGCCAATGATTGTCAATCAAGCACAGAGACAGTGCAAGAGAATTCCATAATGTGGGGGCAGCCACTGAAAATGCCATGTCACCCACCGTAGTTTTACAAAACTGAGGGGCACAAAAGACAAAGACATGCTGAACGCAAATTTTGAGCTGGCCTATAAGAGGCGATCTTCTCACAAAGATAAGAAGCAGCTTGTCCAAAATAGGTTTGATGTACATAACATAGGGCTTTAAACTTGACTTGTTTGACTGACTAGTTGGTATCACTCAACACTACTTTCTGCTGCCAGGCAACCCAGCTAAAGGATTACCACAATTGTTAACAAATACAGGGAAGGCACACTACCCATTACTCACCTCCTCACTGCCACTAAACTTCAAGTAAGGGAGCACAGCCACCTTAGAGAGGACTCAAACCAACATGACCACCTACCGGGTCAATAGAGACGAAGACACAAGGGCCCTTTTTTCAGCAAGGGACTGCACAGACAATGCTTTCAGGAACAGAACACTAAACACAGACAGCCTATGGGAAAGAATGCATCAAATTAGAAAGATTATAAATACGCAAAATAACCAAATACTATGAGATAGCTTCTATGCAGAACTATTTGAAAAACTAGCAATTGCTTCCGAGAATGCAAATCTTATTACTAGCAAACTTCAACAACACTGATGACTCGGACCTAGCAGAGGAATGTGAAACCAACCTAAATAGATGCTCAACGAAGGTGGTTGAATTACTAATGCGACATGCGAACAGAGAACACAAAAGAAAAAAGAATTTAAACAGAAAGGGAAAAGATCGAAAAAGAAAAGCAGGAAGCAGATGCACCAGAAGCAACCAAAACCAAGAATTATATAACAATGGACGCCATTCTTAACCAACACTAAGACGAAGTAAAACTGAGGAAGACACACAAGTCTTTGAGGGACGACAAGGATTACAGACATGACAGAGTATACAGGTTCCAACAAAAATATGATGACAAGTACAAAGCACTTCCATGCAACAGTACCCCAGGAACCTCACCAACAATCTTGGATGCTGACAGCAAGGGGGAGAATCAAATTAATAACCAAATACCTCTGATAGGTGGGATTCTAGAGCAGATCAAGAGGTACCACCACGGCACGAGATTAACCAATGTAAAAAAAGTAAGATTTCAGGTCCCATCCGAAACAAGATACTTCAACAGCAGGTTCAGGACCAGAGGCTGTAGAGGAGGGACTAGGAGGAAGAAGAGGAGACGTAGGAGACAAACCAAGAATGAAAACACGCTCTGAAGACAGACAGGAAGGAATAGGAAGGACATAAACCTGGTCCTCAATCTCTCGAACAGAATCCTAAATGAGATGCCCACACTGGCACTTAACAAAGGTCTGCCATTTACACCAAAAAATAACATGAACTATATTAATCTCCAAATTGAAACGTTCAAATTTGTGAGTAACCTGAAGTTTGAAATCCTCTTTCACAACCTGGACTAAATAAAAGATATCAAGACTATCAAACATCCTAACAGTGATCTAACCATTACCAACATCAGGGACACTAAGGTACTATTATCACTGGAGGATATTTTAAATATACCTGAAACTGAACTAATTGACCATCTTGATATACATTGTAACATACTTAAGGAGAGTGGACTGAAGCCTAAATCAACGTTTATCACTATCATCCAGCAAGGGAATTGTATATACGCCTTCCACAAGAAAGTAATCAAGGACATTGAAACAAGAATGGACAAGGATGAAAGGAATTCCTAAAAGAAATTCAACAAGAACTTGAGCTCAATGCAACCAATCGCAATCAAAAACCTAACATACGACAATGACATCATCATCAAAGAAGCAAACAAAGAGGGACACATTGTGGTCCTCATGAGAAGAGATTATATTGAAATGACAACCCTGCATTTCAATGCCCCAGCCTTCTATAGGATAATTAACAGAAGCTTTGTGAGTAAAACAACACTGAACCATAAAACTTTGGTATATTAATGGCACAGGAAACTCATGATTAATGATGATGATGAAAGATTGTTTCTGATTATCAGTAGACCAAAAATACCAATCACCCATTTTCTGCCAAAGATCCATAAAGAATATACCAATTTAACAGGTGTAAGACCAATTGTCAGCGGCATAGAGTGGGCTACTGAGAACATATAAAAAAACATTGACAACATTCTACGACCAGCGGTCTCCAAATTAAACTCTTACACAAGGGATACCATGCATGTCCTGGAGATCATCAACCAAATACAATGGAATGAACAGTACTTGACGACGACAATGAATGTGAAAGCTCTATACACATGTATTGACCATGAAATAGCACTACACGCAATTGACCACACATTTAGGAACTTATCGGCTTCATACCACCAGTTTGTGGAAATGATAAAGGAGATGCTGAGATTCGTACTAAACAATACGTTTCTGTTCAACAAAAAACTGTACAACAAAACAAGGGAATTGACATGTGCACCTGTTTTGCACCTTCTATGGTGAACCTATTTGTAGGACGGCTCTAACTGAAGCATGTCCAGGCTCACCCAACCCTATCAGGCAAAATCTTCAAATGGCTGAGGCACATCAGTGATATTTTCATCATAGGGAATGGAGAAAAAAACAGAGTTAGAAAAATGCTGCAACTGCCTAAGCCAGAATGCCTTTGGATTACAGTTCACAGTGGAAATGATTACCACAGAGGTAACATTTCTAGACCTATACATATCAATAATTTGCTCCAGAGCCAGGAGGAACTGTAGTACAAACCAGACTTATGATACATAATGTAAATTTATTGAAAATAGATTTCTTATGCAAGGTTTTGCAACAAATTGCATTTCCAATGCTAGAAACAAGATTGATTCCAAGGATCTCAAAGAATTTCTAAAACCAAAAATAAAACAAGCAACACCAGATGGTGACAAAATAAGACTGATAACCCAATGGTCAGAAAACAACAGTATAGTCTGCAAGATTTTCCAGAGGAACTGGCATATACTACAATTGGACCCTTAGCTGAAAGACTACATCTCAGGGAAACCGACAATAACATACACTAAAGCTCCAATGTTAGGCACTAGATTGAGCCTTAGCTTCATGGACAAAAACAAGCAGAAACTGCAAACCAGACTACTAACTAGGAAACCGGTGAAATGATTTTTTAAATGCAACAATTGCAGTATGTGCAAAAACGCCATGAATAACATCCACAATTATAACACAATCAATGGGAGAACTATAACAATCCAATAATTCATCAATTGCAGAACACCATATGTGGTATATTTGATAGTATGTGCATGCAATAAAATGTATGTAGGAACTACGATTCAAGAGTTGAGAATCAGAATCAGAGAACATTTGTAAAACCTCACATCATCAGAATGCAAGAGTGCCATGGCGGAACATTGGCAGAATGAGCATCTTGGAGAGGAGAATAAAAGAGACATCAAATTCTTCAGAGTTGAGCATATCGGATCAGACCCGAAGATGGGAGACCAGGAAAAGACAATACTCCAAAAAAAGGACAGAACAATATGTCTCCTGAGAACAATCTCTGAAGGACTGAATTCAGATAACACAATTGATTACTTCCTACGAATCTGTATTATCACTAAGGACAACAATCACTGATGGTTGGTACATGCATAATGTGAAACTGCATTATAATATGTCACGTACACATGGGAGTTTACACAAAGAGGTGGTGAGTTCACACAGAATGTGAGACTGTGTTATTTTATGTCACTTACTCATGGGAGTGTACACAAACAATGACATCATTTCTGATGTGACTATGAACATTATATGAACTCATACTTCACTCACATACGTTGTAATGCATGTACCATCCCAGCATTACCAGACCAATCAATATAGTCTGCCTTATACTGGATTCTATATGACTGATAAAATTGAGAGTGTATGTGTATTATTGGTGACTGAAGTTACGAATGACTCATGGGGTGTGCAATGATTTAAGACTAAAGTATGACAGAAAGCTTAATGCAGACTTTTGACTCTTTAATTGATACTCATATTGTCTCAGGAAACACATTATTATGTACAGCATCTGATGTAAGTAGGAAGCTCAATAGGGTGTGAACTTCAATCTGTGAAGTTGAATAGGCTGCTTTAAATCAGCAGCGCTAGAGAATAAAAGCATATCTATGTCAAGGAAATTGAATAACACAAAGAATTAATATGACTAAGATACTAATTTTCTGTTCTGAAACATTTGCAACACCGTTGGAACCCTTAACATGATATAATTTATGAAGACATCAAAGAGCGTAAGAAATAGCATGACAGTAACCATCAGATAGCGTTTCAACTTATTGCCAACATCATTATAATGTGATGACATCACCACGCTTGATTTTCAACGTGGTGCGGCCATGACACTATATGATTTCATTTTAAGAATGGTGGCACTCGTGACAATATGTTGAGCGCCGTAATCCAGATAGAAGGAACCCCTTGAAAGAAACCTGATTTGCCGATGTAGGTAAGTGACGTTGCTCGTCTCATTGTAATGCAATGTCTTGGGTCCTCATCCACAAGGCCAAGTTAGGTTAAGAGTGTTAGACAAAAACTGACGTTTTTCCTTAGAAGGAAATTATTACATAAACGGTTTTGGTAGCTTACTAACATTATATTAGACAGCCAATCTTTACTACTTAACAGTATTATTGAAATAAACCACATTCTGTAGACTTTTCTTTAAGTAAGAATGCAAACACGATTCTCTAAAAGGAAACTTGCAGTTTAAACCTAAGTTAGGTTAAATGAACCACTATTACAGCAACCGATGCTTCCATTTAAACAAAGCACTGGCACGTTTGCCTTGGGAAGTTATCCAACGCTATGCCGGACAGTTCATGCAGATATCAACCAAGCATCTTTATTGAAAAAAAACACTGTGAGTGTAGAGTTGGCACATATTGGGCGTAGATTTGGTATTCATACAGAAGCAACCTGCGTCTTGTACCGTCTACTAGGCACCGGCCTACAGATGTTAAGCGTCACTAGAACTAGGCACCCACTATATAGAAGTACAAATCAGCATAGAATTCAATTAATCAGGCACCAGCCGGTAGACTATTAACAATGGCCATTAAACTACTATGGCCACAGACAGATTGCATATTAGGATATTTCCCATTGATTTCACTAAAGGTTGCAATCATAAACGGAAACCTGGATAGAAATACAGACTGCCTGACAGCATAATATTAAGCCATACTAACTAACACTTTATTCTACCTCCTTCCCTCCCACCTTTCCTCCATTTAACTGACTTCACAACTTGATATTACATCACCAACTGTGAAATTGATACAATATGTATCTGTATGATACTGTTTGATAACTTTCTACATGTGGGTTTATCAATGAAGGCAAATAAAACCAAACAGACTGCTAATTAACTAGCCGATGATGATTTACCCTGCATATAAATGAAATTCACTGTTGAAGTACCTTGAAAAATCAAATATACTAATCACATGTCTAAGACTGGCAGTATTAAATAACATTGTAACTAGCTTGACTATGAACTGATCTACAAATGAAGATTCAAACTGTATACGATTGAAACTAGGGGGGTCATTACGAGTTGGGGGGTAAGGGTTTACTGGCACTGTTAATGATGCCGGTGTCGGTAAACCCTTACCGCCCTATTCCGAGGTCCCTTAGGGGGTCCCAGCAGGAACGGCTGGTCTGACCAGTCGTTCTCTGCGGGTCCCGTTAAGGGACCTTGGAGCTATTCCGGGCCAATTTGCGGGCAATTTGCGGGCCCGTTATTAGCACCTTCCCCATTCCCATTGAGCCCTACGGGGGCTCAAATGGGAAAGGGGAATGGTTTACTGAATGGGGACTTACCGGGTCCTCCAAGGTCGGAATGACCCAGTAAGTCCCCATTCAGTCAGACCGGACCCGGACCCGGGTTTGGAGGTAGCCATGGCTACCTCTAAACTCGTTATGACCCCCTAAATGTTTATGTGCCTTAAAAAAGCCCATGTACAGGCAAAACAGCACATGCCTCCAAAAAGGAGTAATGTTGGTACCATGTACAACAATTATTTTAAGAAGTCTAATAAATCTCTAAAAGCACATAAAATACAAAACAGAGTGTGATTAAGGTTGTTTACTCAACAAAAGGTCAGGCACATCCGAAATTAGCAAACCCAATTTTGAACTTTCACAGATCGACTGACTAGTGGGTATCAGTCAACACTAAAAAGTTCCGCTGCCAGGCAACACAGCTAAATAATTACCACAATTCTCAACAAATACTGGGAAGACGCACTATGCTTTACTCACCTCCTCACTGCCACTGGTCTTTAAACTTGAACCTGTCATCTATGGCGAGCCAAAGAAGGCGATGTTACAACAAGGTGATATTGGTATATTTGGGCAGTCAAGCCGCCAACCAATCAGACACATTTTACAAAATGTGCAATCTATTAAGATGAGACTTAGGTTGGGTTAGCAGTAACAGAGTGGCATTACAATAGTCAATAATTCCCAGAATTGCAGAAGCAAACACAAATCCCGTGAAAACCTTCCAGAATAAAGGGAATAATCGTTTTGAATGTTCTCAATCTTAAATGGCCTGTACTATTCCTAGCGCTAACTTGGAGATCAGGCGAGAGAGAGAGGCAGACATTTTTAATCCTTGATTCTTTATTGATTAGACTGAATCAGAAGGGAGCTAAGAGAAGGAGGCCAGAACTCCAAAGTCCAGAGGCATTGTGCAGTCAGGGGACCAATTACCAACACTTTTGTTTTATCTCCATTAAGCTTCAGCCAATTGTTGTACATCCATTCATCAATATCCACAAGACAACCTGGCAAGACCTGCCTACGTTGATGGGCCAGTCTCGATATGTTGTCTTACTATGGTGCCATGGAATATTTTAATGACCATCAAGAGTAAAGCCACCATGATTCATGGTGGCTTTTGTTTTGATACCCATTTTGTTATTATGTGACAAGACTGGCCTATGATGGTGGGCCCGTCTGGATATATATCTTTTACTGTGGCATGGCATGATTTAATGGACATCAAGAGTAAAGCAAACATAAGTTTTGTTGCATGGATACAGTTTCCTACATTAGTGCAACCAGTCTCAATATGTTTTCTAACATGGTTGTGTATTCATTACTGCCATGAAGGGTAAATCATGTAGTATAAGTGTTGTTATGTAGTGAGACACGTCTATATTGGTGCAGTCGGTCAACATGTTTTCTTATAGTGCCATGGCTTTTTTACTGGCAAAGCAAGCATGGGTATGTCCTTACATGGCACTACAAAATATAGATTGACAAAGCCAGCATGGACATGTTTTCTTATATTTGCTTTACTGGCATTAAGAACAAAGCAAACATGAACATGTCCTGATCTGAGAATGCTAGCAGATATTGGCGCAGCCATCATGGAAAGGTATGGGTGCACAGAGAGCATGGACATGTTTTTGATACTGGTGTACATTTTGTGGGAAAAGCATGCTGGAAATGCTCCTGTCCGCTGTTGGTGGCTTGGATCTGTTGGATTTTTCAATAGGTTATTCAAGAAAAGAATACGCAAACTGTGTCCCTTTAGCACAATTTTGCTTTCTTAAAATGCACCATTTAAACCCATTATTTAAAAATTGTTTGCAGGGGAGAATAACTTGTTGGTTGATAAAGTCTCCCCGCTACACTTGGTCGCTCCTGCATATTTGGGGACACATTTACACAGCTCCCATTACAAAAATCACCTGCCCAAACATATTTTACACAGAATCAGCCAGGTTAAGTAAAATACGACACTGACCCAGCCATCTGCTGGACGATGCTGTGTGCTTATCCTACCTAGCACACGAGGACGAATACATTGTGAAATTAGCACATTTGTCTATTAAAAGCCCACCCATTGCAAGTGTGTGTCTGTGGTTTGTGCCTGCCTTTTTTGCAGGCTTTTTAGAATTGCACATACACCCTGATCTGCAATGTACAATAGTTATATTCATGATGTAATATAAATGCATAGAGTGCACATTCATAAAGTACACGTACATCTTTCTTACATAAAAGGGAACATCCCAACAAAGGAATATCATATTGGGCTGTCTGGAAGTGGCAGAGGTCATTTAGTGAGTGAACGCTCCAGTGACTCGAGGAGATTCAAACAACTCACCACCTCAGAGTGCTCTGACGTGCATCACGTTGTCTTCAAGGTGCTGGCAACCTTTGCAAACTTATGGCGCCCTCCATCTACTCCACCTCATGATATAAAGGACATGGGGTTTCATTAGTAACGCGTGCCACCGTCACACTGTCAGCAATACATGAGTCTGACGAATGTGTGCATCCATGCAGAGTAAAGGCCACATTTGCATTGAAATTCAACTTTTAATCATTTCTATTTTCATCAACGCTTGGAGAAGTGTTCAGTGCAAGGCAACTTCTTTTTTTTTAAGACAAAGGAGTTTTGAACAACACAGTAGACTAAACACATTTTCAATGCTACGAATATTGTAAAGCAGGTTACATCTCCGAAGCGACTCCTAGATGTATTAAAAAACAAAGAACATCTTACAACAGAGTATACTTTTATTAACTCGTGCGAAAGTCAGGGAGTATTAATAATGTGGGCTGCCGAATCGAATCACGCAGACGCATGCGCAAATACGTCCACCCACGAAGTTACTATTGGAAAATGACACGGAAACACCAGTAAAAAGTAGAATTATATTAAAAATGTAATCTACCCAAACACATAGTGTGGGCATCCCAGTGCCTTGTCCCCCCCCCCCTCTTTATCCTGCCCCCTCGCTCCCCCTTCCCTCTTCACCCCCCCCTTCCTCCCGGCATGAGTCATACATTACATGTTGAACAAAAGAATGACACCGACACTTTGTTTAAGATTGGAAGATTAGACTGCCTCAGAAGCTTTATTTTGCATAAAGTCTTGGAGTTATCTTACAGGCGATCCGTAATTCACCGCCACCGGTAAACTACTCAATGTGCGGCTACCTAGGTATTCCTTGCCCTCCCCCCCCTCCCTTATCGTCCTCATCCGGTGGACGCCTCAGATTGATCCCGGCCCTTGCTAGTAACCTCTCTCTAACCCGGCCGTTTGTGATTTGAATTTCCCATGCCCGTGTTTTCCTTAGGCCTTCTTTTTTCTCTAGGTCTTAGTTGGGAATGCCCAACCCCCCACTCCTCCCCTGACACTTGCCCTGTGTCCTGTTCTGGGTCTAGCTAAAACCGGCAGCCACGCGGTGCCTCGCTAATGTTCAGGTTCCTATACCGGCACCACCACAAGTGCCCCAACATTTCACATATTCCATATCCGTACTTAAGGCCGACTCCGCCCTCCGGTGCCGGTCCCCACTTTCTGCCTGCCTAGTTGGTCGTCGCTTTGCGACGTCCATCTAACATTTTCCTTTCTAACTCTACTGTGTCCCTCCTACGTCCCCCAGTTGCTGCTGGTACTGGAATCCCAGTCCTATCCTTGCTATGCAACCCCCAGGTCTCCCTTCCGTCTTCCCGAGCCCACAAGAACTTCCCTGTTCCCTCTCTCCCAAGGCCCCCCCGGTGAAGTCTTACCCAGTGCCCCCCCCCTGCCAGCGTCATGTCTTTTCCGGATCCCCTATCCCTCCTTCTTCCTTCCTTTCCCAACTGGCTCCTCCATTCCCTCGGTTCAACCTTTGCTGCGTCCCGCCGAGCCCCCTTTTTTTTCTGTCCTTTCTGGCCCTCCATGTCCTGGATCCCTTTCCCCCCAGATATTCTTCCCTTTCTTGAATCCCCCCATCTCCCTCCCCCTCATGCTCCCCCTCCTTCGTGAAGACTTCCCCTTGCTGTTATTTTGTCCCCGTTACCTAACCCCCGTGTTCTCCTCTTGTTCCCCCCCCAACCGGCTTCTCTTGCTGCCCTTGTTTGAGTTTGTTGTTCGTTCCCTCCCCCCCCGCAATTTTGGTCTTGGAATTGGCTCCCAAGTCCCCTACATCCCTCCCCTTTTTTCCAGGGCCTCCCCCAAGCCTATTGCTCTTGGGGCGCCGTAACTCTAATCTATTGGCTGATCATTCCCCTATGGGTCTGTCAGTGCTTTGTTCAAGGGATTGACCTGTGACTCCTCCAAGACTCTCAGCTGGCTGCCGGCGGCGGAGAGTTCCCCCCCCCAGCTTGCTTGCACAGGGCACTCCCTTTCTGCGTACGTTAGTACGGGTGTGGGGGGGTGACGGACCCTGCCCAAGGAGAGATAGCCTCCACCCTCCTGATCCGCGCCCCCTCACGCGCATCCCGCGTTCTTTAGTGCTGTCCTCCATTCCAAGGACATCATGGCTGTGCTCACCTCGGACAGGTGGGTCCTGTCTTTCACGAAATACCGAGGTACTTTTAAAGTGATGAGGGGATGCCGAATCCATACCATCCCCCTGCTTTTTAGGAAACTCCCCATACGATTGTTCGTTTTCCTCCTTGCTTCCTCTATGGCCCTGTGGTGTAACGCACCCCTCCATTCCTGTCTAGCGATTATCTCAGACCACATCACCTCGCACCCCCTGAAACTCCTCCCTATTCTGGTTAGTAAATTCCTTAAAAGTTCTGACAAATCCTTCCTTCCTTTAGTCACCAAATCATTTCCCCCTATATGCAACAAGATAATGTCAGGCGAGGGGTGTTGCTGCGCCGCCTGTTCCAATGTCGCCCATACGGACGTGCCTTTCAAACCACCTTTGGTGATCCAACTAATCTGCGTGTTCCGTAGGCCCAGGTTCCCGTCCCAAAACGCCATCTGCGCTCTGGCCGCTGCCCGGGCCACGAAGGAGTGGCCCACGACCCATACCCTGTTGGCTTCTGTGGAGACATGATTGGTTGTATTAGCTTGTGTGTCCTAGTTAGTGCCCCCTTGTCCCATCTGCTGCCCTACCCCCGCCCCTCCTGGATGCCAACACGTTGACTCCGTTAACGCACATATAATTTGTATTTGTCAGATGTCCATCTCCCTATCCTTTTGACCCTGTCCTTCCCCAGACCTTCCCTGCTCGCTGTTGTCGCTGCGCCTATGCGGAAAGAGTGGGTTGAATATTGCCCCGGATCCACACCCGAACTTGCCAAGGCCCCCTCCAAGACTCGCCTGAATTGAAACTGGGTATGTGGGGTTCCGTCCTTGTGTCGGAACAAATACCCCGGCTCACCCCCCCTGATTGCAAAATATGCTGTCGTGCTCTCAACTGGACAAAATGCCTCCTGTCCCAGTCTGGCCAACATCAACTCGCTTCCCTTGGCCTTCTGGTCTGTTTTTGATATCCTGATGTTGACTGATATTCCCCCCCCTATCTGGCGTACATCTCCCCATAATAAGGCTCTGAAGCTCTGGTCGTTCTTGGCTTTCGCCACTAACTCACTACTCCGTAGTGCCCCAAAAAAGGCCAATGCGAAGCATGCTTTGAACATAATGCTTTCATATTGCTAGTAACACACCCCTGTAGTTGCTGTCATGACCTTCTGTAATAGTTCAAAGTCAATGGGTTTCCTCACTAGAGTTGATGAGGTTGTTCCCGTGGCCACCCCGCCCCTGTTCCAGCCTTTTAGAGCAGCTCTTACCAGAAAACCTTTCGTTGGGTCTTGCTGGCCTGCCAGCTGGCTATGAAATGCCACTGCGCTAAGATGTCCCCCCAGCCATGATCTTGATTTTCCCGCCCCCTTTGCCCAGAGCACAAAACAGTCCACCCTCTTGGCCATGTTGTCACCCCCCAAATGCTTGGTGTGCTCCAAAAATGTATCATAATTGGCCTTGTATCTATACCAGGTGCTCCCCGCTAATGCTCTGGAAGCGAGCTTCCTCATTCCTTGACCCAACTCACTAGCTGCCATAGTTCTTTGTCGAACGGAGTCATGATGAGCTGTGCTTGACTGTGCGCTTTCCTGAATCGTATCATCTGTGAACGAGAAAGTGCATCAGCCGCTGTGTTATCCACCCCAGGTACGTGCCGTGCTTTGACGGCTGCATTCATCACCAAACATTTGCGAACCATGTGGCGTAGTAGGCACAACGTGGCCGGGCATTTTGCTGAATGCGTGTTCACCGCCTGTACCACTGCCAGATTGTCCGACCAGACCACTAAACGTTTGTTACACAGTTCGCGCGACCAAATGTGCATTGCTGCCACCACTGGGAATAGTTCCAACATGGTGATGTTTTTGCACAGCCCCTTCCTCACCCATGCATTAGGCCAGTCGGCCCGGCACCATTCCTTTCCTAATATTGCCCCGAATCCCACCCTACCTGCCGCGTCGGTGAACAACTGTAACTGTGGGCATGCCATCCAAGGGGACTGCCATATGCATACCCCATTAAATTCCCTTAGAAAGGCGCGCCATACTTTGAGGTCTTCCCTCACACCCGCCCCGAGGCGTACCTTATGCCACCCTTTTTCGTGCCTTCCTGTCGCCGCCGCCAGACGTCTTGCAAAAACTCTTCCGGCCGGTATCACCCTGGCGGCAAAATTAAACTTGCCCACCAAAGATTGTATGTTTTTTATGGTTGCCTTCTCCCCGTGTAATGCCCTATCTATGTCGCCAATTAATTCCTCTATCTTCTCTGCCGGTAATCTGCATGTCCCTTCCACCGTGTCTATTTCTATCCCCAGGTAGGTTAACTTGGTGCTGGGTCCCTGCGTTTTGTCCCCCGCCAGAGGTACTCCCAGCTCCTCCGTTAATCCCAAGAAATTATCGAGAAGTGCTGCGCAAATATTCGTGCCCCTCTTCCTATGAACAGAAAATCATCCAGATAATGCGTTTCCCCCCCTGCCCTCCTTTTTATTAAGTGCCCATTCGAGGAAGGAACTAAATGCTTCAAAATATGCGCATGAGATGCTGCACCCCATTGGCATGCACTTATCTACATACACCTGACCCTCAAACTGGAAGCCTAGAAGGAAGAAACTGTCCGGGTGAACAGGGAGCAACCTAAATGCTGCTTCTATGTCCACCTTCGCCAAGAGCGCCCCTTTTCCTGCTGCCCGTGCTAAGCTTATTGCCTGGTCAAATGATGCGTAAATTACTGAGCAAGCCTCCATGTCCAATCCGTCATTCACTGAACCTCCTTTGGGGTGCGACAAGTTATGTATTAGGCGAAACTTCGAAGGTTCCTTCTTCGGTACCATCCCCAAAGGGGAGATGATGAGGTTGCTCAATGTGGGACCCTGGTAGGGGCCTGCTATCCTTCCTAATTCAATTTCTTTGTTAATCTTTGCCCTGGCCACATCGGCCCACTGTAAAATAGACTTTGAGTTATTCGCTGTTCTGGCCCCAATGCGTCCTTGGTACAGAATGCGAAACCCCTCCACGAACCCCTGGGCTAATGTGTCCCTCCCTAGGGAAGCCGGGTACTGTCCCAGCCATGTGAGCAAGCTATCGACCTTGATGGGGGAAAACCCCTTGTTATTAAGGGCATTAACCAGCTCCCCATCCGCCCCCCTTTGGTTCCCCTGGTCCCCATCATTACCATTGCTGCCTCTTGTGCCTGCTCCCGGTGCCGTGAGTACCCTTGCCCCCTTTTTTCTCGATGAACCAATTGTCGATGCACCTTAAAAGAAAATTGTTTATTTTAGTATAGAGCGTTTGTTTTGACACGAAAAACCGCATAACTGACATCCATAGCCCATTGTCCCCGGTGTTCCTTATTGAAGACCCCCGGCGCATACTTTGTTCGATCGCTTGCCGCTGCCCTTCCCCTGTACAACCATGCTGGGCGACCCTGGGTCCCGCACGCCGAGCAAGCATGTCTAAATTTACAAGTCGCGCCCCAGTTGCATACCCCTTCATTGTAAAATCTGCAGCACACCGGTGTCCTCCTGCTCACGGTGTTCGTTCGCCCTGTTCCCGTTGGCCTTGATATGGTTTCCGTGAGGACCGGCTGTACTGTACTTGTATTACCCCGGACCGGTTGCAGCCCCATGTTATTGGCCCATTCTGTCATTTCCATCCTCCCCTCTCTTGGTGCCACTGGACTGGGGGCCATAATTGTGCTGTTTAACCCTGCCCCGACTGCCGTGCGTCCCCCCCTCCTTCTGCCCAGGGATTAATGCGCCCTCCCGCCAGGATGATTGTCCCATCCGCTTGCTCTATTGTCCCACTGGAAGACTCCAGCCAGTCCTCGACTGACTTGTGATTCCATTTCAGTTTGGGATCATGTTCCATTCGCAGACGAAATAGCTGGTCTCTCAAGAACCATTCATTTCCGCCCTGTTGATTATATTCGTGTATAACACATGCCCTTTATGCCATCAAGTGTGGACCCAGGTCTGGGTCCTTTTGATTAAGTGTCTGGGACAATATCTTAAACGCTGCGAGCCAATTTTCCAGGGTTTCTGCCGGCCTCACTCTTTTCCTGGCCTTGGCTAATTCCCTCCCTCCTGTTCCCCGCAGTGTGTCATTGCCCTTTGTTTCGTGTTCCAAGAGAGATAATATGTCTATGAACTTGCCCTCCCAAATTTCTTGTTTCACCCACTCAGGCAAAAGCCATGCTGAGTAATTGCCACCTGTTGCTGGCGGTAATTTGCTATTCGTGCCCTCAACCGCGGTGCTGGAAGTGACGCCAGTGGCTGGGGTGCCGCTTATTGCACCATCATCCCCCCCTTGCCAGACCTTGCATGCTCCCGTGGCGGCCGCCCCAGGTGCCCTGTTTGCTATGGGGGCCAATGCGGCCGATGCCCCTTGCGCTGCCAACACTGCCCTTACAATTTTTTGTATGAATTCTGACTCACCATCACTGCCTACCGGCACACTGCCTGGTACCGACCCGGCCCCCCGGTCTGGTGGTGTTATCAATTTGGTTGGGCCTTAGGCGGCGGGGCGAGCGGCTGTGCAGGCGTTGGCACATTTGGCGTGGTTGTGGGTGGTGTCGGTGTCGCCCCCAATTTTGCTTTTAAAGCTGCCAGTTCTTCCTCCAAGTCCCTTTTTGTCTTTTTCACGTGTGGGCCCCCACTTGTTTTCACCGTACGCTTCCGTGGGGGGCCCCCCTCCTGTCCCACGACCGCCGGAGAGTTCTCAGGGCCCCCCACACCTTCGTCGTTCGTCAGATCCTTGTTCTCCGGCACGGTTTTGCCCCCCTCTGGGTTGCTTCCCGGGATGGCGCCTATGTTGGCGATTGTCGGGCCCCCCATCCTTGCCATGGCAGCCTGCCACCCCAAGACCTCGGTGAGGGCTAGAAATTCAGCCCAAGATTGTGCGTCCATTCCTCGCCCCGTGTTTGATGGTCCGGCTGCTTCCTCCACTGTCTGTCCGTCTTCGGATAGCACGAGCTCTATCACCTCCAGCCCGGTGTTAACTGCACTTGCATGTACCGACATGTTGACCTATGCAAAACAAATGTTTGGGTCACTGTGGGGTACATAAGACTTGTTGTAGCTGTGCCAATGTTTGTCCCTTGCCACTACTTATGTATTAATTAACCCCTTATGACCCTTTAGCACGCATCCCACGATTTGTCCGTCTCTGCCACCCATTCCTTCCCCCTATGGGATGTTGTAATGTCGCTCCTCCTGCTTCCCTATTGCACAACACCCCCACCACTTTATACCTTGAAACCCTGATGCTCCTGCACCCCCAAGAGGCCCAGAAAGTATTACTCAAGAGCTATATTCCCACGCCCAGGTGAACCTTCCAGGCGGCCCCCCACCCCCTTTATGCAATGCCCTTTGAACCGAGAGAAAGAGCCTTCCCAACATCCTGCTGTTCGGACCCTACCTGGCCCTTAAAATTGCATATGTATTCCTTTGTAATTTACTCATTTCTTATGCATGACACAACCGGTAAACAAATCAGGCCGTCGATCCACCAAAGAATGCAGCACGCAAAACCAGAAAGAGTTGTTATGAAAAACCATGTATTGCCCACTGAAGTGGCACGGCGGCCGTTATACAATTGACAAGCGGCGTGCATAAAATGGCGGCGGTTACCAGTATATTTCTGAACCCGATGTATGATAGGATATACATTCTAAACACCTCGCAACGGTTAGCGATTTTAACACAAACGGCATAAACTTGTATGCCGCCCGGAGGTCAAGCAAACTGTTAGCCATATATGCAACCGCGCTACTGTCGTCCGTAACCCCGGAGCAGGGACATTATATGCGCGTTCAAAACCTTGCGAACCTGACAAGAAGTATAGACCGGGGCTGACGCCGGTAACCGATAGGGAACAGCAGTGACAAAGGAGCAAGGACACTTACGCGTGTTCAAAACATTGTACGCGCCCCACCGATTGATGTTGCCTTCCCTACAAAACGGGTCAACAATAGGGTAAATAAGGTATAACATATTCCTACCTACCAGAGAGCCTTCCCATACATTACTTTAAAATTATCCCATGCTAAATTATATTTTAAAACACTCCAGAATGCTGGAGCATTGGCTCGAACCCCCCACCTTCTAGCTACCAGTCAACACACTTACTGACTGTGCTAAAGAGTCTGGCTTAAAAGGAGACATAATTATCAATGCAGACATCATTGTCGCTGCGGAGCAACGTAAAGCCTGCATTCTGTACATTAACCCAATCAACATTGCCATTCGTAACACTTGTGACCTCTTCGGTCCGAACACACGCACCAACCTCCCACCATCCTACCAGCGGCGATACAGTGGCGCTGCGGGCACGCAAAATGTTCAACGTTCAAACCAGTAAAATACCCAGCACAATGGAAAGAGCATTTCCTTGTGGTTCATACCACCGAGCCCATTAGAACAATGAACCTGCTCATGCGGCCATGTGGCCTACTCAAAGCACATCCTGAATGGGGGCCCGGAGTGTAAATGAATGCTCCCTTACTGGCGCCTCACTGCAAGTACGGCACAACTAGCAATGAGTAGGACAATCAGGAGTCATGCCTAATACACAGCATTCCTCCGTCCTGCCACCATACTACTCTGCTGAGAAAGTGTGCGCCGCAGTCCAAGGCAATTCAACCGCTACATGTCGGTCCGCAGTCCTGATACAAGGCCCCAGTCGGCCTCAACACGGGCTGGCCCCAGCACAATGAGCTCCTACCTCGTCCGCAGCCGGAAGGGGTGCAAGCTCCCCCCAGCCCTGCATTCCGCACCGCTACCCGCCCCGAAAGATAGCTTAGAGGTTCCGGCCCCAACAACGTCACATGAAATACTCCTCCACCTCCCACAGATAACCAGCCGCTCGGGAGAGGGCCTACTGGTGACAGGCCCCGCGCGTGGTGGTTCACGGCCGGATTTGTCTACGGCCACATATAGAAAAGGTTCATTCAAAAAAAGAACCCTGCGAGAGTGCAGACCACCCGAGTCACCAAAAAGGCAAATAGGTGCACATAAGCATGGATGCGGAATGCCACATACGGAAGAACCTGCTACGTTGCACCCCCCCATCCGCGGTAACCCTCGGTCTATCCCTGCATCTAACCACGTGGGGCAGCCATCAGAGCCGAAACCTAATGCTGTCCTTCCCACTTCCCCCAACTACTACCTTGCCGCTTTCGTTCCAGCCCATGAAAACGTGGCCCGTCGCCCTACCAGCCGCCCAGTACTGACTAGAAAACATGAGCGGTGTTTCTCCCCAGCCCTACCAGCCGCTCAGTACTGACTAGAAAACACTGACTAGAAAACACAAGCAGCGTTTCTCCCCAGCCCCCCAGTACTGACTAGAAAACACGCAGCGCCCCCCCTACCAGCCGCCCAGTACTGACTAGCAAACATAAGCGCCGTTTGCCCCCAGCCCTACGAGCCGCCCAGTACTGACTAGAAAACATAAGCGGCGTTTCTCCCCAGCCCTACCAGCCGCCCAGTACTGACTAGAAAACATAAGCGGCGTTTGCCCCCAGCCCTACCAGCCGCCCAGTAAGACAGAAAACATAAGCAGCGTTTCTCCTCGGCCCTACCAGCCGCCCAGTACTGACTAGAAAACATAAGCGGCGTTTGCTTCCAGCCCTACCAGCCGCTCAGTGATATGGGCCTGTATAAAAAAGTCTACATTTCCCTATGAGTCAGTGGAATGGAACTGGCCGCAATGGCCGCCATTGCACACACCGGCCTCTCACTGAATCTCGAATGTTCTATCTAAGCTATTGACAAATATACCAATATGCGTCAGACTGCGGTGCGCGCGATATAAGTGGCTATTGTTGTTGTTGAGGCCCTGTGTGCTGGGACGCAGCCGGCGGTGGCTTCCTCGTCGGCTCAGGCCTTGTTTCCATGCCAGCTGTTGCTATTTGTGGCACCCCCGTGCTTCTCGCATCCCCTCGATTCTCGCACCCCTGTGCTGTGCTTCCTGATGGCCCTTCCCCGAAGCATACGCCTGAAACCCACTAAACTTCCGTCGCTCCCTTGACCGTACATTACTACACGAATGTCTCCTTCTTCCCACCTCCCCCCGCCATGCTACACCCTTACGTTGTTCGACCCCCCCCAAACGCTCCCCTCGGCCCACAGACTTTTCCACATACCTTTGTTTCCCGTCCAGAACCGAAACCTGCTGCGACAGGAACCCGTCAACGACACCTTTCCGATCCCTTCTCCCCGCCTGTTCGCGAACCGTGACATCCACGAAGCCCCGCAAGCCTGGCAACGACGACGACGAAAACGAAACGATGCTCCACTGGGGCGGGAAACCGAGGGAGAATGTGCGAGTGTTCTCCCAGCCCGTGCCTTTATGGGCTGGCTTCTCCTCGGTTTCCCGCACCACCCCCCCCCGGTTTTGCGCGCTTCAGGGGGGCGGGCTACGTCTGCCTCTCTTCCTCCCGCCCCCCTGACCAATCGTCCCATGGGGAGGGGAGGGCGGCTGGACCGCCCCCACTAAGGGGCGGCCCCCACCATGCCAGCTTCCCTGGCGCGTTCGCCCGCCATTTCTCCTACTTGAGCCTCGCTAAACTATGATAGGGCTTGGCTATTACTTATAACTTTGACCAGGTGCTCTCGCGATCTTCCCTGTAGACATGACGCAGGGAACTCGCTGAGACTTTATATCATTATAAATAACAGCCAGTTATTTAGGTGTGATTAGCTAGCATGGTAGGAGTCAGAAATGCTCCGATTTGGAAACTTCATGGACAGGGGTATCAGGTGCTACTGTTATGTCATTTCTTGTAAATACCTTGATGTAATGGACTCTCAAGTTATTTCCCAGGTAGCCTGGGCTATGGTGAGAGTTAGAGGACTGGCCATGATACCAATTCTTTCCACGCGATAGAAAGAGAGCCTACTAAAGTAATGGAAAGAGTTGCAGATGCAAAGGAAATGCAGAGAGCGATCACCTAATGAGAGCAGCGACCAGCGGCCCCAACGTGTCCCCAACTGGCATTAACTGACTCCTTACAGTTGCGGTGGCGCTGTCACACCTCCTGTCAAAGACAAGACAATTAGAACTACATTAATGCTGGGAATTTTAGTTCTACAGCCTATTGGAAGATGGTTGAAATTAAAAGTTGACAATGCGCGAACAAGAGTAAAAAAAATCAATTTGGCATGGAGAATGAAAGTGGCTAAGTGCTAGGGACACATTTAAAAGAGATTCCCTAATTCAGTAAAAAAACTATTTCAATTAGCTAAAATGCAAAGCAAAATTAATGCAAGGGCACACCCTAGTGCAACGTGAGTTAATTATAGTCAGCTAAGAAGAGGAAAGGCATAGGAATCCCTTATATACCAGCACTAACGGCTCCTTGCAGTCACACTGGCACTGTCGTGCCTGCCGGCAATGAAAATTCAAATAGAACAATAGTAATGTTGTGAACTCTATATTTACAGCCCAGCGTAGTGCGTGAGAAATTGAAAGTGGAACTTCTGCTGCCAAGGCGCGAACAAGAGTAAAACAATTTGGCATCAAGAATGAAAGTGGCTAAAAGCATGTGACAAATTTAAAAGATATTTCCTAATTCAGTTCAAATCAAGTTCAATAAGCTAAAATGCAAAGTAAAATGAATACAAGAGCATGCTGGTGCAACGTGAGTCAATTATAGTCAGCTAGCCTGCAATTCTCTCAGTGCATCCAACTGTTGGTTTCGAGTGTGCCTCTGAGCACCTGTGTAATGCTCGAGAATAGGAGTGTGCCACCTAAGCCTTGGACACCATTGGAGGTCCTTGAAGCCATATGAACAGGGGTATGCTGCTGCTAGGCTGAGATAACTAGTATGTGGTGTGTTCTAGTGCCAGATGTGATGGTTGTTCCTTACTAGCGATTGAACCTATGACAATTCATTCTTCTTCTTGTGGACATGTGACTTGGTTTGCTAGACCATGTTGAATTTGCCCTACAAAGGTCTGTTGTACTCCGCAACCTAATTGGTGTTTGGTGATTGATAAGTGGTGCTGATTCACACCTTATTGGTTGAACCAGCACCACTGGTTAAACTTGTCCAGGAAGAGTATAAACTCTTCTTGGACAAGGGAGATGCCAAGTTCCAAGTGTGTGGGATGGGAACATCCTGTATTGCTTAGCCTCTTTCTTGACAGTTTGCCCTGAGTCCCCTACTGGGAGCCAGGTATGCCCAGCAGAGCACACGTACATTTATTGTGCAAACGTCCTTAGTGCCACCCATGATACCAAAAGACACATTTACCTAGGGTCCTCCCTCTTTTCTTTTGAAGGTACTAAGTAGTAAGGGTGGAGCGCTGGCCAGACAAAACACATTGCCCAGAAGAAGAATCAAAGATACTATGAACGCCCACACAATTTCTGACCGATTCCTAATGCTCCTATGATAGACAAATACATTGCAAGGTACCCACTCAGCCGACCATACAGCCCAGGAGCAGTGCAACCACTACCCAGAGTGGATGAGGAGTCTCAAGATGCAAGCAAGGAGACCTCAATTGACAGTCTCGAATAAAGTGCCAAGAAGCTGTGCTGCTGACGTCGTTAGAGACACCACGACCTAGCAGCGTTAAACATGAAACACACGTGCCATCTGCACTTTGGGACACAGAACAAGCACCGCAATACATGAAGAACATATGCAGAGCAGTTCTATAAGTTAGAGGACAGATACATATGCATACTGCCTTTGCTTTTGTTATTTTGTCATTAGCTTAATCGCAGCAACGCAGAAACCGCAAGAAGCAAGAGATCCTGAGCAAGCTTGCAGTTGCTTACATGTAAATATCCTATGGACCTGCAGGAGCACCTACGGGACCTGACAGGACCAATGTGTTACTAACATATGGAGAACTATAGAATAACACAAACATGTAGAAGCCATACCAGGGCTTAGGGAGATCACAGTAGGCCACAACCAGCTCTGTAAGAGCTAAACTGAGCCAAATTTAGACTGAACAGAAGAGCAACTGTGTGGGAAAGAGCTGGCTGCCAACACCACCAAGATACAAGTGGCATTCCATTCCCTGAATGGCAGTAACACCAGCTACAATAAAACAAAAATATCCACATAAATCAGAGTAATTCGGAGCTCCAGAAGCCCAAAATATGGTCTCTGAACATGTGACTCGGCAGCTTGCATGATTAATCGAAACCGATGCTGGGAAAGAGGAATGATCCCACGCCGACAGACAGAAGCTTGCAACAAAGTCATTACAGCAAGTCACAAGATTTGCATTATGTGAACGGGCACTTGCATAGACTATGGTGGTACACATACGTTACAATGCAGACATATAGTTGTTCTCATTACCTTAAAAAGGTACACCTCGAGCTGAGAATAATTTCGCATTCCGGGCCTGGTGATGTCCGCTCTAACAAATCACAGTTTAGGACCCTAGGGGTGGGTATCAATGGGCAAGAACCAATGATCGGACCCTCATACTGAAATATTCTTTAGTAACAGCAATATTGTGATGGGCCAGGCCTGAAATCTGACATGGGAGAGCCAGTTAACTAACACGTATAAGGTTCACTATAGGTGGATACCACTCAACACACAATCCCAAAAGGACAACAGCTTTTCTGAAGAAGTGCCCAGGTTATAACTTCCTCATGACGCAATGTCCCATCAAAACTGGCCTGTGAGCCAGAGCTCACTGAGATGTTCCAGTATTCTTGCCTATCCTTGTACTGATCCATGTTGGTTTTGGCTGTAATAAACCACAGTTGAACTTACTGTCTGGCAGGGTCTACGTTCCTTTTGGGGGAAGATGTTGGACCTTCACTGAGTATGCAAACTCCTAAGAGCCCTCGGACCTGCCTGGGAGTTCATCCTCAACACATTCATGCAACATGGTTGTCTGAATTCAAGAATGCATGAATGTATGTGTGTTCTTATGTGTGCATACTTGTCTAAATTCTGTGTTAATGTGCGGGAGAGTGAGAGAATGCATGTTTTATGTTTGGATGTGTTAATTAGACACGTGTGTGGCATATTAGTGAGCGGGGGTGTCTGCCAGGACAAATGGGGAGTGGGCCTCTAATTGGGGGGCGGGCACTAATTACATGAAAACATTTTTATTACTGGGCATGAAGAATAAAGCCAACATGATATGGATTATGAC
Source organism: Ambystoma mexicanum (assembly GCF_040938575.1). Taxonomy (NCBI): domain Eukaryota; kingdom Metazoa; phylum Chordata; class Amphibia; order Caudata; family Ambystomatidae; genus Ambystoma; species Ambystoma mexicanum. The sequence goes on along the minus strand of NC_090937.1, from coordinate 898,633,771 downwards.
GTGGCTAGTCTGGCCCACATTGGTGGTGCCGCAGAACTGGCCGGGCTTTTTACCTATGACATGGCATTTTTTACTGTTTTATTAGGTATGAAGGTCACAGCAAAAATGATAAGTGTAATTCCATAGCACAACCGGCCCATATTGGTGGTGCACTCAGTCTGTCCATGTTTTTAACTGTGACATAATATTTATATTGGGAATGAAGGACAAAGCAAACAAGATGCATGGTGTGGTGTGGCTAGACTGGCTCACAGTGGTGGTGCAGCCAACCAGACCATGTTGCCTAAGTGAGGCATGGCATTTGTTACTGGGCATCAAGGGTAAAGTATACATGATAAGTGGTATTATGTCGCTAGACTGGTCTATGTTGGTACAGCCAGTCTGGATACCTTGTCTTTCTGTGACATGACACTTTTTACTAGGCATCAAGATTAAAGCAAACATGGTAAGTGTTGTTATTTTGTTAGATTGGCCTACATTGGTACAGCCAGTCTGAACATGTTTTCTTACTGTGTCATTATATTCTTCCCTGACAAAGTCAACAGTATTAAGTTCTTATATTGGAATACTGGCATATATTGTTGCAGCCTGCATGCACATATATGGGTAAAATCACCATGAATACAATTTTATAAAGCTATATAGAGTGGGCAGAAGCATCAGGAAAATGCGCCTGTGCAATGTTGGTAAATTGCACCTATTGGACTTTTACATCGCTACCATACAAGACCAATTTTAAACGGTGTCTCTTTTTACCCAATTTATCACACAATATGTGCTCTAAAATGTGCCATTTAAACCAATAATTTTAAAAGGTTTGTTGGGTGGAAGCCCCAAGAAACCACATTGGCTGGTTTGGGATCCTTCGCTATGCTTGGTCGATCCTGCATATTCGGGGAAAACATTTATGCCCATCCACTTTAATATTTCACCATCAGCCACTGGTCTGAAGGGGCTCTACTGTAGGGGGTGTACTGTTCACCAGAATTTCATTCAGCCTCAGCAGAGATACTCAACAAATGTTCAAAGAATTGGCTGAAGTTAGTATTTAAACTTCATATTCCACTGATAATTCAGCAATTACAATCAATGTTATGTGTGGTTTTCTCAATATTAAAGAGGGACACATAATTACCAAGAAGGATATAATGCCAAACCCAAACATAGGGACTGCAAATGGTTGTTTCCTGTTTTAATCTATACAAATCTCTACAAATCACATTTCAAGCATTTTGCTGATGACATAGTTCCAATGACTAATGACACGACTCATGTGGAATACTAAGCAGCAAGAGCGCCTTGCAAGTAGAACAATGACTTCATATGTGGACATAGCATAACATACAAATACATATATTTTCAACATGGATAATTAAGTGCCTAGAGTCCCAGGGTTCACACATCCTGCACATGTAATGATTTGAATGTAATGTGTCCCCTGCTTCTGACGGCCTTCACAGACTAATCAGAAATATGATGTTACTAATCAGGATGGACTGTTATGTTTGTGGCGAAAGGATACATTTGCCAATATTTTTCTTTCTGATGTTAGACCACAAACCTTAACCTATGAAATGACATTTGGAGCATTTGAGTAAGAACCTACCATTAGTTTGCGTTTGGATCAAATAAGATATTTATTGCATCAGGTAAATAAGTGGCATTTTAAAGAGAATAGGTATTTAACATATGACATGTATTTGTATTTGTATTTATTTTATGACTTTATTTTATGACTTATGACATGGTTTTACCATTACCACCATAGCCAAAATGAAATGTGGCCCATGTTGCATTAGTATTTAATGCACTCAAGTCACAAGATGTTTTGGCAGTTTGCTTTTCACAGTTATCCTTTGCTGCAAAGCAAAGTGAGGAGAGGGAAAACTTAGAATGTAGTGCTGTAGCCTATGCGAAGGAATGGTGGGATGTCACTGTAGAAACAAACACATACATGTTTGATTTGGAACATGTCAGTCAGGGTGAGCCTTTTCCCACAGTTCTAAAATGTGAGTGAAATTATTGACCCAGCATTAAGAGTGGCAAAGGAAAATGCAAACGGTATGTACATTTTGGGGAGACCCTCTTTCGGGAGGAAGCTGATGCTAGGATGGATCCTTCTATTACACCCACATCATTCCTTCTCCTCTAATCATTAATTACTTGAGATGAAACCCATTTTGTATACCATGAGAAATAGCATGACTTTAAAGAAAATCATAACTTCTATTCTTGTACTACTTGCTCAAAGAAGACTCCTCTCTATACACCTTACCAGATTAGGGGACCCTTCGTTCCAGCAGGCCCCTATTTTTTCCCTTGCCAACAGGAAATTGAGGTATCCCAATCTCGACCTGGCTAGTTTCTGCAAAAAGCGTGTCCTTTCATGCTCAACATTGGAGCATGTATGGAATTAATCTTTGTGCTCCACAAGGGCTTGCCTAGCTTGTTTATTCTGTTGAGCTTTGAAACAAAGATGAGGTTTTGAGACAGGATGACCCCCTTTTCCTTTAAATGTAATCTACCTCCCTCAAGGGGACGTAGGAGCGGTGGCTTCTTTGATACATGGAGGCATATCAGCACCAGGTGTTCTCACAGTTGTGGGCACAAGCACAGAGAATTAAAGGTTCGAGCATTCATAGTAGCACCCCATTAGCATCCAAGAGGAGAAGGCATTGCTGGCATCAAGATAATATAAAGTACTAGAGAGCTCGGTATGTTTGTGTGGTGCCACTGTTTTTCTGATTTTGGCCTATTTGCAAATCATAAGGTAAATATCTGCAGAGTATGATGCACTCTTACAGAATAATATAATAATGTTTCTCCTCTTCCTCTCCTTCACCTCGTGGTCCCAGAGGAGTTTCCATTCAATGGATACTCAGAGCCTGACTAAATCACAAAATATCATCTTGTTAATGATAGATATCTCGATAAAGAGTACTACTAGAACTATTCAATTAAATGTAATTGTAATATATAGTATCCTGTGGATACATAAACTCGCTGCCCATGTATGGCAATTCATGAAGAGGATGTTGCCATTTCTGCTTCTGTTGTCTGATACAGAAACCTGAATGAAGTTGATCGGTATTGACTCGGAAGTATAGGTTGGATAAGCCTTTGTCCTCAGGTAACGATGAATACCTCTAGAGGCCACCTTCACTACAAAATCAACTCACTTGTCAATCGTTCCTTCTTTGTGTGTTTTCTTCTGCATCCATAAAAAAGGAACACCGGGAAACAGGAACATGCGGAAACATGGAATTACCATTGAACTTCACATTTATGTGGCTCCTTCAATTGTTGTGTAGTGACAACCTTGTCATGAAGATACTTTGGTAGATACCTCCTGGGTAAACACGTAAACAACTGGAAGAGTGTAGTAGACATGGCTTCTCTGACCACAGGATGAGGCATACTAAAATTAATTTTCATTATAAATAATAGCTCTGTTAATACTTCCAGATATGTCCATGGTTAGCTCATTTGTAACAACAGAAAAGAGTTTTAATTGAAAAACACGGTGATGCACCTTTTGGTCCATATAGTGCATATTCATTGATGGTCTCACTTAATATGCACCATATAACATTTGAGAAATTAATGTTTACCTGCACCTTCAGCTGCCATCAATTCACCACTTATTTACATCAGATACTTTTGTTACTTCTTAATTCAAGGATTCACAAGTGGACCAGTTGCTGTGGCTGGGGGCAGATGGTTGGTCAATACCTGTAATGGTAAATTAGATAACCTGTACTCCTCCAATCTACTTAAAAACAGTAACACATATTTCAATCAATCAGGGTGTTTTATCTGTAGGCCATCATTGAGCAACAGTACAGTATTAAGCAATACAAATTGAGAATGTGTTGGATAAGATCTAAAATGATACTTTGAACAAATAATCATATTAATGTGACTGTTTTGATAGTAACCCATTCTTGGTCATTAAAGGTCGTGTCAGTTTACAATTGAAAACTGCTTATCAGAAAAGTTCAAACTCAGCTCCCATGGCTGCATGTTTTAAAAAAAAATACATGTTTGGGAGGGTTCAAAACTATACACTACCAATGCTGTGCTCATGAAGCACATACAAGTGTCTATGTTATGGAATGCAGCTGGTCATTATGTGCTTCTTGCCAGTGGCATTGAGTGCCCACCTTACAGGTAAAGTTTAGTGCAGATAGTTAGGTATGGCTAAAATATTGTGCGTGGGAAATTGGAGCTGGTCTAGCAACACACCATCAAAAGAGTGTGGAGGTGCAATTATTTAGTCTTAAGGGGTATGGGTAATAAGGAAAATAAAACATACATATGGAATTCTGCCAGCTCTGACACCTAGTATTGCTTTATGACAAAGGGTGCATTGCATATTCTCAGATATTGAAAATGTCAATTGCATTGTCAATTGTTACATGCTCTCCTCAAGTGTTGTGGTCCCTTGAACCAGGTTCTCTCTCTGCCCCATCTCAGACCACATTAATTCTGGAATACATGGAAGCATAAACCTCAAATTACTGAACCCTTATGGTCTTTTCAATTTTGGTAACACATCATACGATTGATGGGATGGAGAATAACTCTCCCACCAAATAAGAAGACCAAATCAGGAAGTTGTCAAAGTGTCTGTTTTATTGTCATTTATCTAAAAGAGGCAGTATAGCAGACATCAACAGACTTCTCACAGAATGGTTGCAATGCATTTCATAAAAAAACATTACTTTTATAGCATAAACCCATCATATGTGATGTCATACTACGTGGCAAACTACAAAAAACATACATCGGATTGTAATTGGACTAAGGGGAGCATCTAAGTATACTTTCTATAAGGGATTGGATTGTGATTGGGTCTCTATAGTGGTGGGCAATTCATGCCATCCCTTAGTACAAGTCATCTTCAACAGTTATTAGGAACACAGTAAGCTATTGGCTCTCAAACTATAAGGCCCTTCTTTATACAGCCTTCTACAATTGGTTGGCATGCTTGTACCCTTCTGGAACTTTCAATTCTCTAGCAGCACGTACGCCGGTACCCCAGGTGATGGTGGGTGAACTTTACCATACCTCCCCACCCAATTATCCCATCAGCTCTCATCACTCATGTCATCTGCTATTCAGACTGTCTTTGAACTTGGCATTGTAGTCGCTTCTCATCTCTGGGAATATAAGGGAGTGTGAACATGTTGTTATCAATGTTCAGGTCTACATGCCCATTTCTATTTTCATCCTGGACTCACATGATCAGAGACTGTGAATCGACCCATTTTATAGCATTTAATTGTCTTGAATAAAGGAACTTGGCACTCATAGTGTTCTCTCTGTGTAACTTAACAAGGGATGCCTCAGCGTTCTCACATTCACTCTTCTTCAATGGCTGATAGCCAGTTTTGGCTGCTTCAGCCATTGACACCAGGCCAAGTAGTCTTCCTTTTGTCAATCTTCGTGCCTTGGCTTATCTCTTTGCTGCAACACACACACAGCGGTCAATCCTCCTTTCTCCATAGGTTGAGCTTACTAAAATTGTGACATTGAATGTCCATATTCTATATATATATATATATATATATATATATATATATATATATATATATATATATATATATATATATTGGCGGCACCGCCTGCAGACTATTCACCACGTATAGCCAGCCTTTACGATTACTTAGTCTACTTGCGTTACAGCCTGTGGGATGTATTTACCCATGCATCCGAGCCCTACCTCAAAACTGTGCAGTACTGACATGGAAAACATCATGATGGCCAGAGCTTCCCAGAAAATGCACAGGGAAATGCATGAAGAATAGGCTGCCACTCATTTTTGCCGATGTTATGGGCACAGAAGGACACTGCCTAAAACCACCATTGGACTACCCACACAGTAGTCTGAAACCATTGGGAGTGGCAATGCTGATTGCCAAAAGCAAACCCATAACTGTTGGGAATTCATTTTCTTAAATCCCAAAAAGGGGTGCAGTACCAGTACTCACCACTATCCAAAAGCCGGCGTTTTAAAACAACACCAGATTTTACTTTTTGTAAACTGAATAAATGAACCCAAAACAGGCCAAAGAAAGACTTACTGAGAGGTGGATCCAATGTAAAGTTATATTCTGAAGTGACTTGAAGGTTTATAACAAGACTGGCTGAGTTGTGGATTTCAGCAGTTTAAGTAAATTTGGACTGAAAGACACTAAAAAATCTAAATGTTTAAATTGACTGAGTGACCTACTTTTGAATGTCACATAGGCTGCAATTGTTTAAATGTCAAAGTTTTGAACTTAGAATCAGCATTCTAGCTGCATATGTAAAAAAAATGTCTTGACTTAAACTGGGTAACAAAAAGTGACATTTTATCTGAAACCTGGCTTAAGGAACTGAATTCTGCCTGGCAACTACCCCCATCAGGAGTGAAACTTGAGTCACAGCTGTGTTCCCAGGCCTATCTGCCTTTTGCTGGCCACACTAAGGATATGCCATCTCTCTGATAATTGAATTAAGGGGAGCCCCCACAGAATACAGGAGCTCTGAACAAAGCCCTGTCCTGACCCAGGCAGATGGTTTATTGCAGATGTCGTAAAAGTAGCTTCCTCCTGAAGCAAAGGGGAGGGGCACTGCCTGTGAGAGCAAGCTGGCTTGGCAGAACTGGAAAAACCAGAAATTCAACCTTGTGCTGGAGGAAAACCACACCCCTTTGGGGCCAGAACCTAACTCTAAAAAGATGAATAACTCATAGAGCGGACATGTGAAAATTTTATAAATGATACCATAATTCTTGTGATTTTTCTGCCCACATTTTAAGAGGTTTTTAGAACCGGTGGTATGTTCAGGGGGGTTTTAGCGGAAAAGAGGATATTACTCAAAGTGTGTGCATGTGAAAAATCTGACACTTCATCAACTAATGTCCATACTCCTTGCGCACATGTGTGTAAATTTGGGGTAATGTCCGGTATCGCAAACCAGTTAAAAAGTGCAAAATATTGCCATTTCTGAATGCAAGCTCTCAGGAAGAGCAGATTTGGACAGGGTATACCTCCTGTAATGCATGATGGGTGCATATGATTTTAAAACAATATGTACCTCTGCAAATATGTATTTGGTTCAAATCTAGATTTGTGTGCAAGTTGACAGGAGGAGTGGACTTTCTGCAGGCTGTAAAAATGACATCGCTCTGACTCACAGTTCCTTCCCCAATCAAGTGAGAAATGGAAGTTTGACCAATTAGAAGTGGAGAGGGGTAGGGTCTAGTGATGCTGCACACACACCCATAAAAAAAACACATAAAAGCAGACAGACAGGACAGATAGGGACCTTCAAATCCATTTGCTGCGGGACGCTCTGCTGGAAAATCCATACTTTACCTCCATCAATCTCTAGAGAAAGCTGTGCAGAAAGATCCAGACTTCAAATCCATCAGGCCAGACCAGAGGCAGAGCAGAGCTGACCCAGATCACTGTGAAGTGCAGAGACCAGAGTCCAGTCTAAAACCTGACCAGATCCATGGCGAGGCCCATTCTAATTCAAGAATATAGTGTGAGTACCTAGCAAGACTGTGCAGAACCAATCTCTTAGTTAAGATAATATAATTCAAGCTATTTTAATCTAAGTAGAATTGCCTCCTAACTGTCAACTGTCATTTGTAAAGCTGTCACTTGTCATTTTCTAGTTGCAAGCTGCACTTGTCTTTTTGAACTTTAAAATTTTGAATCTGAAAAACGACCTTTATTTAATCGCTCATATCTCTGTGATCATTTGTGCTAGAGACTTGCAGTAACTTTCATCTGGAAGCTGAGATCCTAGGCTGTCTTAGGACCCCAATATGATAGTGATAGTCCTTGTAGTTCCTCTGTAATCGCGCTCGGCGCATTCGCAAATTTAGCCGCGATTTGACATTTTACTGCGATTTGCAAATTTCTTCACGTGTAAAAATCTGCTGCTGCTTGCCTTCCATTTGCCAGAAATTCGTTTAACCTGCTAATTATCCCTGAATCATTGCTAGTGTGAGCCTGGACTAATATTAACTAGATACCACTCACCCTGAACCTCTAGAGGGAATTAAAAGCATTTTAGCATATTTTTTTCTTCATTGCCAGCACATTTAAAAGCATTTGGGCCTGTGTTTTCAACTTCTGTAGTCTAAGTTGCTGGGGTGCACTAAATTACATTTGATTGCATTTCTGAGAACTGTGTGCTTTCCTTCCATTTCCTTGCATTGCATAAAGGGGGGAGGGGATTGCCAGAGAAAAGTGATTACATTGTTTTGTTGAAATCATATTGAGTATTTTCTGTACTGCATTTCATTCCACATTGCATCCATTTGAAACCATAAAAGTATTGATGCTACCTTATCCATTTCATGTCAACTCCTTAGTGATTATCAAGAAGTGTGCTAGTGCCAGATTCCCCGTTGTTAATCTTTATCATACCAGATTAAGTGTGATATCCAATTATTAATTTATTCTAAAGTGTGATATATATATCTATTGTTTAAATTATCAATTAAACCTTTTAACTTGCAAAACAGAACTACTTCTTGGCTCAGTGGGGTCAGGGGGATTCTAAGAGAGGGGTGTTATATAGGGGTAGTCATCCAGAACGCATGAACTGGACATAAAGATATATCAATAAGGGTTTTCATTCAGTATTCTAGACTAGGCGTTGACTTGGCTGTAGTGCTGAATTGAATCCTCTTACAAATTGGGGGCTCGTGCCGGACGTTTGGGTTAGATCTATCACTTGTGCAGATTAATACAGTGTGCCAGCTGACCAGATACACATATCCGGTCGGATCACCACGCTGTGTTACGCTGTAAAGCACTCCTCAAAGGAACGCTCTAGGAAAAAGGTCTGTTTTGCAAAAATAAAATACAAACTTCTGTAAATCAGGAAGGAACTCAAATTCCAGAATGACGACCTTAGTAGACATGAAAATAGCCAGAGAGCACTTCTTACATAAACTATTTGTGAGAGGTGAATGGACTGAACAGGGCCAGGATGCCTGGTTGCAGGCCATCACGCGACAGGTCACTGAAACAGGGTCAGACCTATGGAGAGATCAGGGCCCATTACATGTGGCCCTGAGTGAACTATATATGGCTCCTAAAGCCAAAGATGAACACAATAAGATTGCCAGGATAGCAGCATACCTGTACCTATATATGGGAGACATGCAGGATAAAAGCACGGAAGGCCATGATCTGGCAAAAAGGCAACAGATGGCGTTAGAGAAGGCCCAATCTGATCTGGACTCTTCTGAGCAAAGGCTGCACAGAAGCCAGGAGTCAGAAAATGAGACCAGACAGTACATCACTAAAATAAAGGAGGATATGGATGTGCTGCAAAAGGAAAAGTCAGAACAGGATACCAGATTTCTGGCCTTGCAGAAGGAACACCAAGAAGGTTTGGACTCCCTACTGCAAAGCCAGAAAAAGCTGGAGCAACAACTGGACTTCAACAGGGTATGTGCTGAGCAGGTAGTCACCCTGCAAGGCCACCTAGATAGGGAAAAGGCAGAAAGCAATAAACTGATTCTGAAAGACCTGGATACCCAGGCAGAGTTTGATGAAGAGCACCGGAAAGCTGGTGCCCTTCAAAGGCAGAGGGATGACCTGGCGGCACAGATGCAGGCTCTTAGTCAGGAAAGGGACACCTTAGGCCAGGAAGTCTGCCAGTTAAAAAGAAAAACGGAAGAAAATCACTTGGCCCTCCAGGGGCTGGGTGATCTCCAAAAAGAGCATGCAAACTTGTTAGAGCACACCAGAAGGGTGGAAGATGCTCTGGCAAGAAAGGAGCAGGCCAGTAGGGATGGGAATCAGGAGGTAACCCTCCTGCAGCAAAGACTGGCCCAGTGCTCCAGGACCAATCAGGAAGCACAGAGGGAAAATGAGGCCCTCTGTCAACACAATGATAGGCTCCAACAACAGGTAGCGATGCAGGAGAGACTGATAGAGTCTAGTAAGGCCTTAACTGAGGAACTGAAGGCACAAATGCAGGCTCTTGCATTGCAACAGGGAGCAGGGGCGGATAGAGAGGAGGTTCGCTGGGAAATGGAAACTCCGGAGCATAACCTCAGGAGCCCTAGTACCAGAGGCCCTCATACCTTTCAGTCCCTGGACTCTGCCACCCCCATGTCCCCTGGCGCAAATGAGCACAGGGCCACAGGGATGGCAGATTACTATCCAGCCAGAAGCATGGGGCTCATAGGCCAGTACCACCCAGGAATGGAGGGGCGGGCATCCGGGTATGGGCACCCAAGCACAGTGCAATTTAATGGGGAACCCCAGGAGAGTAGGCCCATTAAGGGCATCCTGAAAACCTCTGCCCAGTTAGGTCAGTGGAGGGGGTACCCATCAAATCCTGGCAGCAAGGAGGAATCTGAAGACTCCTCTGAACTGCGCAGGACACAGGAGACCAGGTCCCCACATTCTGCCAGCCATTCCCAGGCTCGCAGAATCCGGGAAAACCTGGAAGAGAAGACAGGAACCTCTGGGAGCAGTGCCTCTGAGTCAGAGGATGAATGGACAAGGGTTACCCGAACCAAAAAGGCCAATAAGGCAAAAAGGGCCTTACTTAAGGACCCCTTAAAGCAGATTAAGGCGATCAGGAGCGTCATCACGCCTTACCATAAGAACGCTAAGTATTCTGTTTGGGAGCACTTAGAGTTGTTTGAGCAAATGATGGAGACTTTCCATTTGAAGGACAGCCAAAGCTGTATTCAATATGTAAAGTGGACCTTCTCCCCGGAGTACTCCAGTTTCTTTGCGGGGCTGGAGGACCAAAATCATTTAAGATGGTCCACCTATAAGGCGGCCATCTTGAAACATTTTTCTGTTCACAGAAATCCTCAAGAGGCTCGCAAGGCAGCCTACAATTTACAATATGGGGAGGATCAGGCCCCACAAGAATTTGTGCAGGAGTTAAAGCGTGCTTTTGCACAGACCACAAGAAGGGTGCGCACAGACAGCAGAGAATTTGTTAATACCTTTTTCCATGCCTTGCCCAAATATATAATGACCCAGCTCGTGAGGGATTTTCACGAGAAAAGATCTTTAGACTGGGTCATTGAACAGGCTACCCGGATCTATGAGGTGCAGAAACCGGTAGATAGCAAAAGTAATGCCCAGAAAAACCCCAAAGCCAACAGCACCCCTGCTGCTGCCAAGGTGGCAGAGGTAAAGGTCACCCCCGTTTTGGATTTGGAGATGGGGGGGCCTAAAAACTTACCTGCACCTAATAATGCTAGGCCCAGGAGGTCCTCGGGTCAGTCACAGACAGGGAGCCAAGGAGGCAGCCCCACAAATGGGGTCCCTCGCTCTCCTGATTATGTAAGTCCCCGTTACAAGGGAAATCGACCAATCCTGGGTTATGTGTGGAATCCCCCAGCCCAAGGGGGTGGATCCAACCGAGCACCGAACCCAGGGAACTTCCCTCCAAACTTCCCACAGGAGGGCAGAAATTTACCAAACCCTGGGCAGAACTTTTTTTCCAGATATCCACCCGACTTTCAGCCCCAAAACCATCCATCCTTCTTTCCCCAATTCCCTGAGCCCAGACCACTGAATCCGGGAGAGGGGAGGCCAAGGGTGGAGGGGTACCCAAATCTTCCCAACCCGGGGTATTACCAGAGGAGGGACAGCTACCCTTCCCGGGATCAGCCCAGGGGAGAAAACAGGGCCCGTATCAGCCTGAGCGGGTTTCCCAGTTAGAGCGCCAGGTTCAAAACATGGCGCGAGATCTGGGTCACATACTGAGGGCTCAGCAGAACCCTCAGATCGGCATGCCGGCGCAGAACGCACCCAACTCTGGACCTGGTGCTCCAGAACAATGACGGGGGCAGCACCCCGATAACACACCGGTTCCCAGGGAGGAGGCACAAAGGGAAGGGGGGTGTAAAGCCTTGGAGGAAGCTTCCTTCCTCACTTGTAAACAGCCCCTGGAAACCCAGGAACCTGAAACAAAATCTCTTGCCCCTGTAAGTCTGCCTCCTAAGGAGCAGAGGGGGGGTAGGAGGAGGTACAGATCTTCCAATTTGAGGGAGAGGGATCCTCAGAGGATCCTGGGAAAAGGATCTTCTCCTTCAGAGAGGGGGGAACTCCTCCCAAAGAAAAATGGGTCCCTAGGGATGCAAATCCAGACTGGGGAGATGTGGAGGCTGAGCTACCGCCGCCCACCATCTCATCCCAGAACCAACAGCAAGAAAATCCCCTGGTTCAAACCCATCCTGGTGACTGCCTCCAAAAAGGGGGGGGCGGCCCGGAACCAGAGCCAGGGGAACCCACACTGGCTCTGATCTCCAGTTGCCAAATTTTTCTTTCAGATTCCCAAGGCTCTCCACAGAATTCTGCCCAAATTTCTTCTCTTGCGATGTCCAAAACCAGAAAGCTAGCCCACCAGTTGTCCAAAAATGTGCATTATCTGTGCCCCCTTGAGGAGAAGGAGGGAAGATATTATGCCCCGGTACAAGTACAGGGGCAGGGTACAATTTTAGCGCTGGTGGACACGGGATCTCAAGCTACCCTTCTGTCCAGAAGGGCCTTTGATGAACTGAATGCAGGAAGGGGAGAGAATTACCAAATTCCTCTCACCTCTCTTCCTGGACAACTGCAGAACTTTGACGGGAAGGAAATTCCCGTCGAGGGGACGGCAGACTTGGACATTAAAATTGGGCGACACAAGTTGAAACACCCGGTCATAGTTGTGACTCCAGAGGGCACCCCTTGTTTACTAGGGAATGACCTCCTGAGAAGGTTGTCACCCCTAATAGATTGCGTAAACAAGGTCCTCTGGACCCAGACTAACCGACCAATAAAATTAAAACAGAGTGTCAACCATGTTAGTTTAAACGGCACCTGCCACATGGTTGAACAAAAACCTGACCAAGTAGAATTTCACTTCCAGAATAGCCAAATTCCAGACGTGACAGTAATAGCAGTAGGACAACAGACTGGTGATGGGGGGTCCTCTCTATTTCTGAAAATCAACCTTCCTTCCAGTCTAAAGTGGTACTCCACGCTGGAAGGAAACACTCTGAGATTCTATACTAATCCACAATCAGAAACTCCCACTCCTATAGTCCAGGAAGATGTGAAATCAGCTCAGAGCCTGGCTGATATTCAGCAAATTGGAGAGCAGTTGTTCATCCCTGTTCAGTTAAATGATGGGAAGGACTCTGTTCTCGCTCGAGTGTGTGTGAACAACGGTAAGAGCTTCATCAGCGAAGCCATGTTCCGCCAACTCCCAAAAGATCCAGCCATTCCCACATTCAAACTGATAGACAAATGGGAAATGGACCTGGAAGCACCCAATTCCAAACATCCCCTGCCAAGCAGGTGTATGCTCAAAATCTCCATTGGCAACAAGAGCATAGTCCATAACTGTTGGGTCGTGCGAGACGTCACTGCCGCCTTTTACTTAGGCAGTGACATTCTCAATCGCTTTGCCATTAGTTTGGACCTAATAAACTTCAAAGCTTGGTCCCGATTAGCGGATAATCCCATGGGCTTTGATGATCCCGAAAAAGCATTTAGGTCAGCTCAATTGCTACCTTATGCAGTTGAAATTCAGATTAAAGAGGAAGTTACCATCCCAGAAAGGACCCGACAATTCTCCCTGGAAGTGAAAGCTAAAAGAGGACAATATTTGCAAAACCCTGATACTTACATACATCTAAACGCTTCTCTCCAACAGCAAGGGTTGGGGGTAAACCCAACTCCATTAGTCAACATAGAACATGACACCATTCCAATAGAGGTGGATAACAGCGACTTAAAGAGTATTACTCTAGCCGCAGGCACCATTATTGGAATGGCGGTTGATGACCGACATTTCTCCATTGATCTTGGAAATGAACTGCTAGGGCCAATCCCCAAGGACTGCTTTGACAGTGACAGTGATGACAATACAACACCAGACAGGATTTTTACCCGGCATGGGGGGAACTTCCTGGTGTACACTTCCTGCCCCTATGGTAAGGAAGATGTGACTTGTGACTTCAGGAGGGATGAGGTGATTTTCCAGGTCCATGAGGGCTGCCTTTCCCACCTGAAGCCTCCAGTCCAAATCAGCACTCTGACCAGGGACTTCTCCACCCAGTTGGAGGAGGCCGCGGAGATAGCCAAACCAGAAGTCTTTCCAGGCTTCAGGCAGATGGTGGAAGAGAGAGTCAACCTAGCTGATGCCTGTGTGACTCTGGAACAAAAGCAAAAGTTGAAACAAGTTTTCTTGGATTTCCAAGATCTCTTTGCGGTAGACTCATATGACTGTGGTCGCACTGACATCCACACAACAACAATCCCCACGGACCCTGGCATGACTCCAGTGTTTGTGAAGCAATATCGCTTGCCTCTCGCATCAATGGAGTCCCTTACTGAAATAATTAAGAACTTTGAGTCCTGGGGAATAATCCGTCCAGTCCACAGCACCTTCAATAATCCGGTGCTGGGAATATTGAAGCCAAACGGCCAGTGGAGACTCTGTGCTGACCTTAGGGAGCTCAACAAACGGGTCCATACTTCCCGATGGCCTCTGCCCTACATTGACCAAGGGCTGGCCCAGATCCAGGGGTCACAGCTATTCACTGCAATAGACCTGACCAATGGATACTGGACTGTGCCTGTCAGCAGGGAGGACCAATACAAACTGGCTTTTACCTTTGGGGGCCAGCAGTACACATGGACCCGGACTCCCTTCGGATACCTTAACTCCGGTAATGAGTTCAATATTTTCCTACATAAGAAAAGAAAGTGGAAGCACTTCAGAAACTGAAAGACCCCACAAATCTGCGAGAACTAAGGAGCCTCCTTGGACTGACTAATTACAGCAGAAAGTTCATTGAGGGCTACGCAGAGATCACTAGACCCCTGATTCATCTCCTGAAGGGGGGGGTCAAGTGGGAATGGGGTCCAGAACAAGCCGAGGCAGTAAGACAACTCAAGAGAAGCCTCTCACAAGCGCCTTGCCTAGCTTACCCTGTCAGAAACAAGGAGTTCTTCCTGGAGACAGGGTTCTCTAATACGTGCTTGACGGCAGTATTATACCAAAAGCATGACAAGGTCAATAAAGTAATCTCCTATGCGAGCAAAACTTTATCCTCTGTGGAGGAAAAATTCAACGATTGTGAGAAGGCACTCCTGGCAACGGTGTGGGCATTGAAGAATTACCGCCCGTTTATCCAGGGGGAACACATCATAGTGGAGACTCCACACCAGCCTCTGCAATATCTCCAAAGTGATAGAATCCGGACCGGAAATGTGAGTAATTCCCGAATTACTTCCTGGATTCTGTCAATGCAAGGCTTTCCTGTGGAGGTCAGATATGGCCAAAACAAGAAGAGTCCCCTCGCGCAAGGTCTGGCTGACTTGCATGATTGTGCCAGAGAAAACTGTCTCGAGGACGAAAGTCTAAAAATAAAGGACAACATGGAGGCATACCTTAATTCCCCACACAAAGTCTTTGAAGAGGACAAGTGTGAGGGAATGCCCACTGTCTATGTGGATGGATGCTCTTACCATGTTGACAACGACGGGGAGAAAGAACTGGTGGCTGGCGTAGGGAATGCATGGGTGAATGAGTCCCCAGAACCCTCTGCTGGATACAAAATTGGTCCCCGAAGTAGTCAGGTGGCAGAATTGATGGCTGTGCATCAGGCCATCCTCACTGCTGTCCAGCATCAACTCCGCGAACTGGTCATAATCACAGATTCGGATTATGTACAGAACGGGTTCGTGGAGCACCTGGTTAATTGGAAAACCAGAGGCATGTTATGTGCTAACAACAAACCCTTGAAACATGGGAAGTTGATCCAAAACATTGATGATCTGGTCACCTCGAATGAGATGACCATCTATTGGAAAAAGATCAAGGGTCATTCCAAAGTAGAGGGACCAGACAAAACTGGAAATGACTTAGCTGATCAGCTGGCCAAAACCGGGGCCATCCAAGGGGATCTAATTGAGATTGAGTCCCTGTTGGGGGAAATCCAGGTCACTGCTATCACTAGGTCCCAGACAAATGCTCACAACGACCTTTCAATTGCACAATGGAGTAAGGAGACCCCTGATGCTGATTTGATTACCGCTCAGAAGGGGGATCCAATAATTGGTAAATTTTACCAACACCTTGAGGACCCTGAGAACTTTCCCCTGACGGATACCGATTACATTGGGAAAGAGGACCTAAGAGTGTTGATGAAGTGTCCAAAAATGTTCCGGATCCAAGTCGATTTGTTGGTAAGGAAATCCAAAGCTGGCCACGATCAGTGGGTGGTTCCTACCTCATTCCGAAGCCTGATGTTAAGTCACGCCCATGATGCGGCCACCGCCGGTCATAGGGGGTTTCACACAACACTGGAAATCTTAAGTGAGGTTGCATACTGGCCACACATAGGGCAGGACCTCGACCAATACTTGAAGGGGTGTCTTGTGTGTGCACAATTTCAGCCATCATCCCTCACGCACCGTGCGCCTCTCCAAAAGAGGGGGATGACACTGCCATGGTCAGATTTACAAATCGACTTTGTAGGCCCCGTGATTCGCTCTGCTAGGGGGAATAAGTACATGTTGACTGTGACATGCTTGTTTACCAAGTGGGTGGAATGTCTCCCAGCCCCAAATTGCAAGGCAGAAACTGCAGCTGCCCTGATGATTAACCACATCTTTTCCCGTTTTGGTCTACCTCAAAGGATTGAGTCAGACAGAGGTAGCCACTTCACCAGTGAAGTAATGACAAAGATGTGGGAGATACTGGGGGTCAAAAGGAAGTTGCATATTGCTTACAGGCCAGCTTCTTCTGGGGCAGTTGAGAGATATAACCGGACAATTGTGAGCATCTTAAAAAAGTTTGTGGCAGATTCTGGGCCAAGTTGGGATATCCGATTACCTCTGGTCCTAATGGCCATCAGATCTACCCCTTCATCTGCAACCAAAATGTCACCATTTGAGTTGATGACTGGGCGCAAGATGGTGCTTCCTCAGCATTTGCTCTACAGGACCCAAGAGCAGACACTGATAAATGCCTCCACTACTCATGAGTATGTGGAGAATTTAAGGAAACACCTCCAACATGCTTTTGCTTACGCTCAGCGGAATCTAGAAAGATCAGCTGATAGCATGAAGACCCACTATGACCTGAAAACTTCCAGGAAGGAATATCAGGTGGGGGACCGGGTCTATCTATACAACTTCCAAAGGAACCAGGCCAAGCAGCGCAAATTTTTGCCTACATGGAAGGGACCCTTTGAGATCATCGACAAGATCTCCCCAGTGGCCTACAAAATCCACATCCCCAAAGGTCCTTTGGCAGCGGGGGAAGACAAGTGGGTCCACATAAACCAGTTGAAATGTTGCCATCCCAGGCACACTCTGCAACAACTGGAGGAATCCTCTGGAATCCTAGCGGGTACTGTCTCAGATTAATTCAGTTCCAACCATAAAACATACCACATCTAGTCTCTAAAATATTGTGATTTGCATGAAACTGTCTCTTAGTTATACTGTTTTTTTTTTTTCAAAATAAGAATGTAATGTTTTGTTATGATGAAATGCATATGCTGCCCCACTATCTCAACAGTGGTGGAAAAATGTCTATGAATAGGTATTGCCGCTCTTCCTTTGTCGTCCTAGGAGAAAGAAAACCTGGAGACGGGCCAAGGAGGACGATCCGGAGGCTGGGAGGATGACGCAAGGGGGCCAAGAGTACCGCCCAATATTCCCATCAGGACCGGGGAGGATGACCGATCGATCCACCGGATGAAGGAAGAGATGCTGAACTGGCCATCTACCGGAAGAAGATGAGAACTACATCCCAGATCTTGCGGTTCCCACCAGTGAAGGATCAGATGGCCACCGCAAGAAGGGGGGCTTGTGGGATGTATTTACCCATGCATCCGAGCCCTACCTCAAAACTGTGCAGTACTGACATGGAAAACATCATGATGGCCAGAGCTTCCCAGAAAATGCACAGGGAAATGCATGAAGAATAGGCTGCCACTCATTTTTGCCGATGTTATGGGCACAGAAGGACACTGCCTAAAACCACCATTGGACTACCCACACAGTAGTCTGAAACCATTGGGAGTGGCAATGCTGATTGCCAAAAGCAAACCCATAACTGTTGGGAATTCATTTTCTTAAATCCCAAAAAGGGGTGCAGTACCAGTACTCACCACTATCCAAAAGCCGGCGTTTTAAAACAACACCAGATTTTACTTTTTGTAAACTGAATAAATGAACCCAAAACAGGCCAAAGAAAGACTTACTGAGAGGTGGATCCAATGTAAAGTTATATTCTGAAGTGACTTGAAGGTTTATAACAAGACTGGCTGAGTTGTGGATTTCAGCAGTTTAAGTAAATTTGGACTGAAAGACACTAAAAAATCTAAATGTTTAAATTGACTGAGTGACCTACTTTTGAATGTCACATAGGCTGCAATTGTTTAAATGTCATAGTTTTGAACTTAGAATCAGCATTCTAGCTGCATATGTAAAAAAAATGTCTTGACTTAAACTGGGTAACAAAAAGTGACATTTTATCTGAAACCTGGCTTAAGGAACTGAATTCTGCCTGGCAACTACCCCCATCAGGAGTGAAACTTGAGTCACAGCTGTGTTCCCAGGCCTATCTGCCTTTTGCTGGCCACACTAAGGATATGCCATCTCTCTGATAATTGAATTAAGGGGAGCCCCCACAGAATACAGGAGCTCTGAACAAAGCCCTGTCCTGACCCAGGCAGATGGTTTATTGCAGATGTCGTAAAAGTAGCTTCCTCCTGAAGCAAAGGGGAGGGGCACTGCCTGTGAGAGCAAGCTGGCTTGGCAGAACTGGAAAAACCAGAAATTCAACCTTGTGCTGGAGGAAAACCACACCCCTTTGGGGCCAGAACCTAACTCTAAAAAGATGAATAACTCATAGAACGGACATGTGAAAATTTTATAAATGATACCATAATTCTTGTGATTTTTCTGCCCACATTTTAAGAGGTTTTTATAACCGGTGGTATGTTCAGGGGGGTTTTAGCGGAAAAGAGGATATTACTCAAAGTGTGTGCATGTGAAAAATCTGACACTTCATCAACTAATGTCCATACTCCTTGCGCACGTGTGTGTAAATTTGGGGTAATGTCCGGTATCGCAAACCAGTTAAAAAGTGCAAAATATTGCCATTTCTGAATGCAAGCTCTCAGGGAGAGCAGATTTGGACAGGGTATACCTCCTGTAATGCATGATGGGTGCATATGATTTTAAAACAATATGTACCTCTGCAAATATGTATTTGGTTCAAATCTAGATTTGTGTGCAAGTCGACAGGAGGAGTGGACTTTCTGCAGGCTGTAAAAATGACATCGCTCTGACTCACAGTTCCTTCCCCAATCAAGTGAGAAATGGAAGTTTGACCAATTAGAAGTGGAGAGGGGTAGGGTCTAGTGATGCTGCACACACACCCATAAAAAAAAAACACATAAAAGCAGACAGACAGGACAGATAGGGACCTTCAAATCCATTTGCTGCGGGACGCTCTGCTGGAAAATCCATACTTTACCTCCATCAATCTCTAGAGAAAGCTGTGCAGAAAGATCCAGACTTCAAATCCATCAGGCCAGACCAGAGGCAGAGCAGAGCTGACCCAGATCACTGTGAAGTGCAGAGACCAGAGTCCAGTCTAAAACCTGACCAGATCCATGGCGAGGCCCATTCTAATTCAAGAATATAGTGTGAGTACCTAGCAAGACTGTGCAGAACCAATCTCTTAGTTAAGATAATATAATTCAAGCTATTTTAATCTAAGTAGAATTGCCTCCTAACTGTCAACTGTCATTTGTAAAGCTGTCACTTGTCATTTTCTAGTTGCAAGCTGCACTTGTCTTTTTGAACTTTAAAATTTTGAATCTGAAAAACGACCTTTATTTAATCGCTCATATCTCCGTGACCGTTTGTGCTAGAGACTTGCAGTAACTTTCATCTGGAAGCTGAGATCCTAGGCTGTCTTAGGACCCCATAACGATAGTGATAGTCCTTGTAGTTCCTCTGTAATCGCGCTCGGCGCATTCGCAAATTTAGCCGCGATTTGACATTTTACCGCGATTTGCAAATTTCTTCACGTGTAAAAATCTGCTGCTGCTTGCCTTCCATTTGCCAGAAATTCGTTTAACCTGCTAATTATCCCTGAATCATTGCTAGTGTGAGCCTGGACTAATATTAACTAGATACCACTCACCCTGAACCTCTAGAGGGAATTAAAAGCATGTTAGCATATTTTTTTCTTCATTTCCAGCACATTTAAAAGCATTTGGGCCTGTGTTTTCAACTTCTGTAGTCTAAGTTGCTGGGGTGAACTAAATTACATTTGATTGCATTTCTGAGAACTGTGTGCTTTCCTTCCATTTCCTTGCATTGCATAAAGGGGGGAGGGGATTGCCAGAGAAAAGTGATTACATTGTTTTGTTGAAATTATATTGAGTATTTTCTGTACTGCATTTCATTCCACATTGCATCCATTTGAAACCATAAACGTATTGTTGCTACCTTATCCATTTCATGTCAACTCCTTAGTGATTATCAAGAAGTGTGCTAGTGCCAGATTCCCCGTTGTTAATCTTTATCATACCAGATTAAGTGTGATATCCAATTATTAATTTATTCTAAAGTGTGATATATATATCTATTGTTTAAATTATCAATTAAACCTTTTAACTTGCAAAACAGAACTACTTCTTGGCTCAGTGGGGTCAGGGGGATTCTAAGAGAGGGGTGTTATATAGGGGTAGTCATCCAGAACGCATGAACTGGACATAAAGATATATCAATAAGGGTTTTCATTCAGTATTCTAGACTAGGCGTTGACTTGGCTGTAGTGCTGAATTGAATCCTCTTACAAGCCTCTGTACAGTTATAAAATGACTTGCATTTTCTGTAGTGCTTCTTCACATGTGCAACCTTCATTCCGCACATGAAAGTCTTCTCGATTCATTACTTCACCATCAGATTCTAAAAGGTTTATGCCTTCTCTTCTTCGGTCATCCTTCTCAGTGCATCAAACTCCTTTCTTGTGATGTCACCAAACTCTCCTTTTCACATCTTCACACTTCTTTGAGGGTCTCCCTCTGGAGTCTATCATCTCTTCGGGGATACATCATGTAGGGTTTTCTCAGTGGATATTTTATCTCATAGGCTCCTTGTGGTATAGGTACCATTGCTGGCGTTGCACATGTTGCAATTTCTGGTTTCCAACATATCATCAGAATAGGGGCGGGACTTCCAGCAGAGGTATTGAGCTCCTCTACATTACTGCTTCCAGTGAAGGAGAACTTCAGGATATCATTGAACTGAGTGATGATCCCTCACATTCAAAGAAGTGGGATCCCCTTTATCTCTCCTCCCCAGAACGACATATTAATTGACTCCTTCTCAAGGGGTTTGGGATAGCAATGGGATCCAAACAAATCCAGAGTCTTTGTTCTCAATCAGTAAGGGATCGTCCCCTGAATTAGGAAGAAGCAAATTATGTCTATCATGAGAACCTGTTTGTGCGTCTGCCATTCGTCAACAGCCAAGCAGGTCTGGACAAAATCAGACAATTCTGTCTCCTACTTTATGTGAGGAGACGGGGGACTCCAGATCCAAAGAGCAAATCTGCTAACAAAGTTGGTTTGTTGGCTCTGGATATGGGTAAAAAGATCTCTTGTATTGCTGGACTCAAGTGATATCAAAGGAGATAGACAAGATAAGGTATCAGCTAGAACTATTGTGTAAAATAAAACCTTTAATCTCTCTCTGAATTCAGGACTGACAGGCAGTACCTAGTTCTGTTGCACCTGCAAGGAGGAAACACTCTACTCTCTGGTGTTCCTGTCTCAACATTCACACCACACAAAACAGTACCTCCACTGTAGCCAAATGAATCATTGGCTTAAGAACATATTAACACATCTCCACAGCTCTCTGATAAAAACACAAATTACCAATAAGCGACCAAATCATGTTTAAGTTGTCATGTATCACATACTACAATGTAGCTACTCAAGCACCCGCTACTTAGAAGAAATACTGGTCATCTCATGTGTCCATTGCAACGCAAGAAGTTGCATAATTGCAAGACTAATTATAAAACATCTTGGAAAAAACCTAAGTTTGACAAAATGCTATCTAGTGGGCTTTTATGATTAAATGATGCTGTCAGTTCTGTCTCTGCTAATCAGACTCACTTTCTCAATGCTTCATGCTGAAAGGAATAAGGCATAGATGGAACTCTACTCTGACTGTTTCTTGGTACCCACAGTAGCTGACCTGTAGTTTGGCAAGATAACATTTATATAGTAACATGTTTTCTTGATAACAGCCTTCTATTAACCGTAGGCCAACTTTATCCACATTCAAACTAATTCTACATCAGCTAGGTCCGGTGGAAGCCCTCCAAGTGATTTCTGGCAACCCTTCTGGTTAGGAAGGGAAACAATGGATTTGCCATTCTTCAGAGACCCTGTGCATGGCCTCACAGCACCAAAGATAATCTTCCAATGACTCTATTTACACAATTAAGCCCATGGTAAACTACGCTGACCCGAACATCACCGGTCTGTCACAAGCTTCTTTGACGCAAGTGCTGTTGCCGCTTGTTGAACCGCAGCATGTGTTCAACCAGCTCACCAACTCGACACTGAATAGATGCCTCAGAAGGTGCACAAACTCCCAGATCAATGCTGTTAATCCCAAAATGCATGACTGAAAGGAACATGTAGTAGTTATTGCTCTCTGTTATGTTTTTAGGAGTCCTAGTGATATTCAAGACCCCACTTCTCATCTTTTTATGAGCATATATTTGAACTTGAATATGTCTACAAAGTTAATTGCCTGTCATTCCCTGTTCTCACACCAAGAGGTTGATAGTGTCTGAGTCAAGGAGTAGGTCTTTGTATAAGTGTGAATAATGGTGGTAAGTAAACTGCCATTCCACAAAGTGTTGGAATCATGTTGATCAATCAGACACACGAATACACTCACATACACCTACATATATCAACCAGTGACAGCTCTGAGTCAATGGGACCTGCAGCATCTTGTGGGTCACTGATCAATGATAAAAAAGGTGGTGAGACACATAATCAGGTGAGCGCCTTTTGAGTATCCAAACGAACCCCTCTGACGTACACAATGCTTTCCTGGGGCCTCCTTCCCCCATTCTACAGAACCGTCAAAATGCCAGGATGTTTGACATTTTTTTTCTATTTCCAGCACATGCCATGTGGGCGCCTGCCAGCCTAATTTGGGCAGTTAGCAGGCTCTCTGGGGAATGACAGTGAATAAGTCTCAAGTTGTGCTGGAAAGATTTGTGGGACTCAAAAACGCTCAAAATGTGTGCATTTCAGGTTTAGCCTAAACCAGTTCACCCGTTCCTAAAAGCAACTGCAATAAAGGCATTGCATATGGACTTTTGGTGACCGATTGCTCTTTTCTGCAAATATAAGGATTTGAGAATGTGCATGGCTTTCATGGCACAGGTGGATCCTCTTGGCTGGTTGAGAAGCAGGATATACCAATGCATGCTTTTCCAGTCGTAGGAGTCTCCAAGCCTGTATCGAATATGGGACATGACTCCTCGGCTCAAACGAATCTCCCACTGCAGAAGGGAAGCTACATGTAATTCACAAATTGCAACGACCAAACATAAGGTAGGGTATATTGCTGACCACACAAACACCCTCACCATGATGAATTGCAAAGGAAAGCGGCTAAGCATAATGCACAGATATGCCCAATATATGATCTCTAACCAAATCTGCCAATAAAACATGCACGTTAGGACTGTGTGAACCTTCTCAAACAATATGGGAGAGCATGCCGAATACTGCATACCTACATGCCCCAGGCACGGGCTGCAAGGAGAGCAAATTGCACCTTGTATTTCTTGATTATACTTTTTGGTACCCTATGAGGCAATTCAGCCAAAGCTGTTCCAGAGGAGTGGCGGGGATCCGCCAACAGAAACAGCTGCATCTGTGTAGCGTCGCTGTGCCGAGTTTATTTCTGCCCCTCAAATCTGTCACATTAGCCTGCAGTCTGCACTCCTCACATCTGCGCAAAGCAGGTTATCGCGTAGAGCTCAGCACTTGGTAATTTTTTCAGCTGGAGACGAATAGATTTGTTCCATGCTGGCTCGGGCTAATTTAAAAAATAAATAGATATTCTAGGCAATGTTTATCTCCTCTCTTCTGATTGCACCGTTTAAATAGTGCATGGACCTCATAAAAATATAATCAGGTTTAGGAGTAATTTCCCCTTCCATCTCTTGGCTGATTAGCAACTCTGGCTCCGGAGGCACATGGAACTTGTTATTTAGACCTGCAACAATAAGAAGCAGCTGGTGCATTCAGGATCCACTTTCCCTTCATTGAATATAATCACAGGAGGGACTGTATCCACACATGGGATCGCTGGCTCTGGTGCATGCCCTGTGCGCCTTCCACACACACGACTACATTAAAAGGGTACTGAAAGGGGGTGTAACAGCCAGACTTCTCTTGACGGCTGGTGCTCATTTGGGATTCTATCCTTATGAATGCCCACTGCAGAAACGAATGCTGAAAAACTTCACACTCTTACAAAAAGCACTCTGCTGAACTTTGAATTTCAAAGTAGTCCTCAACTCTCATTTCCCAGTTAAATGGACAGGTTGTCTAATAAAGAAATACGAATCAAATCAACATCGTCCTGGGAAGATAGCTCAGCGGGAACGTGTTCGCCTGGGAAGCAAGACGACACAAAGCACCACAGGTTCGATCCCCGGGTCCACGCTTAAAGACCTCTGGGTCTTTAAGCGTGTTATAAACACGTAACTAAAACAAAAAAAAACCCTATAAGAGCGTCTCGATGCCCGCGGACCGTGTGAGCGCTTTAAAAATGCAAATAAATAAATACTAGTGATGGTAATACTGAGAGATGGCTTATATACAACTGTTAGTAGTCACAAAACAACCTGTTCGGGATGAGCTAGAGCATCCTTCTGTATATTTATAATGCAACAATGTTAATCAAATACTTTCTACACCTGTCACAGGGTTACATTATATTTTGGATATCAGGTTTTTGGACTGAATCCAAATCACCTTCCACATCTGAGCTGATTCCCAGGGGCTGACACGTGTGTGACATGCAATTGGATTATGAGCAGTGCCATGCACCATGGTCTAGTTTAGGTATGGTTTATAATTAGAGTTTAGCCTGCCACCAGCATGGAGTACGCATAATCATGATATTTTCGAACAGGGGTGCATATCTTTAATGCCACACCGGTGCTGCAGTGACTTTGACTGCTGCTTTAGCTGTCAAGCGGGCACCTGTGACCTGCTCTGTGTCACTTAGTTCAGGTGCTGCAATCAGACTAATGCAGCAGTGCACAGGTGTACTCAGTGCTTTTGGCATGGAATTTATGAAAGAGGAATCTGATCAGCAGATTACGCTTTCAGGGGTGGAATTACCTGCATCATTGTATCAAATTAACACAAATCAAAAAGGCGAGGACTCTATACAATTCATCACACAACTTTCACCTAATCAGCTGTGACTTCTCATTTAAACCAGACATCACAAAAATAAGAAACGAGAAGCATGGTACTGACTTGGGCTGTTCTGCCTTTCACCCCTGATCCAAGTTTCAGAGGATTTGTCCAATCCAATGTTATCTCATGCCTAAAAGGTGGCAACTCCCTTCTTAGAGGAGTATCAGATGCCATTGTGTTCCCTTCTGAAAGCTGCCAAGCAAGTTGCAGTACAACTCATCACAGGACTGAGAATTGTTCACCATATAACCAGGGGTGTCAATTCACCACAATGCCAGGGGTAGCGGAAGTGACACCTCATGCCTAATGACATCACAAGAAGTGATGTCACACAATCTTTGACCCTGGTGCTTTCTTTAGCCATTTAGCCCTATTTACATCACCAGAAGTTGCCCACAAGTGTAAACAACATACACACACTTGCGATTCATAAAATGCAACATATGTACTAAGCAATCATTATATGATATGTAAAGACCCTCATTTCCAGTTGCTGCAATAATACAGTATGCCAATGCAGCCTCTATCTGTGACTACTTCCATCTTATACCTGTTATAGCCATACAACGCAGATATATTCAGAATATGTATGCTATAACTGTAGATTTCCAGTTGCTTCAATCATATGCTAAGAGCAGCCACCTATGCCGAGAAATGTCATCCAAAATCAATTGATGTGTCATACACTTGATATAGTTATAATATGTAATGGGGAGCCTCACATGTCTAATGGCTGCCATCATATGTGAAGTGCAGCTTCAAATGCCCTAGTAATTCTGTTCAGTGATCAGTGAATGCCTTTTATGCATTGTAGAAGACACCATATGTACAGCCCCCTGAGTGATTGCTGCAATCATATATCAAGAGCAACCTCAAATGCCCCAGAAATGCCATTTAGTGTGCTATATATTTACCCTCTCTTTGCCATAGGTGATGCACAGCCTCATACATCCAGTTGGTGTTATGATATGCCAAGCATGGCCTCAAATGCCTCAGTAATGCCAGGTTATGGAGAGGCAATGATAGAGAGATGGAGGCAGACAAGAGGGAGTAAGATCAAAAAAAGAGTGCAGGAAGATTTCAGAGTGACAGATTATATGGGGCAAGGGAAAAGAAGAGAAGTGGACTGATGCAGTGGAGGAACAGTGTGAGATGTAGAAATAGAAAGATGTAATGGGGTGGGACAGGTGGAAGGAATTAAGCAAAAGAGGAGAGAGAGAAACACATGATGGAGGAAGCAAAAGCGTGTGTGGAGATGGGATGCACTGCCCACAGAGGGCAGACTAGAATACTAGTGGGGAAAGAAGGGAAGAGCGGGGAAAGGCAGTGCCCCCATTACTTCCAAGTCACATCTTAAGTAAGTTACATTCCACCTTTGAGCTGAGTCATTATACTCCACCAACACATATGCACAAACCTCTCTGAGATAATTCTGACTGTACCCGTTCTCCTTCCAAGAAAATGGAAATCCATGAATGGGGACCTGCAGGTTATACATCCCCTGGGGAAGGACAGCAGCTTTCTCTGCTTCAAGGCATAGAGGTCCAGCACTTGCCTCTGTGCACAGCACCTGCACCTGGTCCTGCCAATTGGACACTTGTAATTCATGAGCCCTTCAGACAGACCTGATTTTGAATGCTGGGAATTGTATTTACATTTCTCCCATTTAAAGAATAAGACTACAAGCCTAAGCATGCAATGTACAAAAGCAGCACTGCCTCAGGTGTCACACATGAGACTGTGCCAATTGGCAGCTGTACGGTCATGTATGCAGGGTTGTGGCTACCAATCCATAACAACTACAAGCACCTTAAAACCAAGGGCAGCATGAGGTGTGGCCAAATCGCGAAAAGTGGTCGAACAAATATAGAGGCCAGGAATTAATATGAGGACAGAGAAAGTGCACTATTGCTGAAACAGAGGTTCCCTTCCGTCTGCAGTGCACGTGGGATAACTTTCATAGTTCTTGACTGCCAGTCATGTGGCTTTCAAAGCATTGCATATATTTGGTGATTTTTCAGTTGAACTGGTGCTGAGCCTCAGGAGTGCCCAGGCAGCAGCCCCATGTCAGCAGTCGTATGGCACAGCAACACATGTGTTTAATTCATTAACATGAAACACTGGCCCTCATTACGACCCTGGCGGAGTGGGTTTCCGCCAGCGTTATTCGCGGCGGACCCGTCCGCCCTACTACGAGTTCCCGTAGCGCCATGGAGCCTTTCTCCGCCTGGTTTTACCGGGCGGAGAAATCCATGGCGCTAAGGGACCTCGTTGTTAATTACGCCACCGTACTTTACGGTGGCGTAATTAACGCCTTCCCCACTCCCATTATACCCTATGGGGCAAGAATGGGAATGGGGAAGGGCAAAATGGGAATTGGGGATTTACCGCTCCGCCAAGGTCGGCATGGGGTGGTAAATCCGCCAACCCCCATGGCGCTATCGGCGGCTTTCCGCCGTGCTCCGCGGTGCATTTAGCACCGCGAATTCCGCCAGGGTCGTAATGAGGGCCACTGTCTTCCTCATGCCCATCCCAGTCATATTTCGCTGATGTCCAGCATCCAGCAGCATTATTATCACATTGTTGCTGTTTCGCTTGCAGTAGCACCTTCCTGACAAAGAGCAAATGCTAGCTTTTCAGGGGGCATTTAGTGTTTCAGCTCCCTACTCGCTACCAGCACTGTGTTAATCTGCAGCTGTTAACCCACTTGCTGCCTTTCTTTGTGTTCATTAATGACACATCTTCAGCTGCCCCCTATTCGGTGTTATCATTGTATTGCTCTTTAAAAAATATAAGATGAAAGGTTGTTTAACTTGAACCTACTGATATCACCCAATTGAGAGCCCCCCCAGAGCACCTAACACTCTAGCCTGGCTCATAAAACATCCAGAGAGGTCTGGCAAGAAGGAGGCCTGCTGGGACTCCTGTCTACACGTGTGAGCCCGTGCATGGCAGGCAAACATACAGATGTTTTCTTAGTTGCCAAGCAACCCAAGCTCTCATTGGAGTTGCGCTTATTTGCAAAGTCGAGCATGACATGCTCAGACCCCATTCAGCCACCTCTAAGTCAGGGGTGCTCCAGGAGTAGAGGTCTAAAGGAAGCAGACTTTCTAGCTTGGAAAATATTGGCACATGCAAGTGTGTTGCTGGAACTAAAGAAGGGCTCTCGTCAGAGCCCTCTTCACTTTTCGTTCCTCACTGCCTCTGCGGCATGGTAGGACCGGCAACTTCTGACCTGGGGGGTGGGAGGGGAAAGACACAATAGAGGCCCATGATGAAGAAGCCCTAGTCCAGGCTGCAGTGGCCAGAAAACAACATTCAAATAGTATATATGACATTCAAAAATACTTTGAAAATAACAATTAAGTGGTGTTTAAACCAGCAATGTATTTTTAATATAAATACCATGGTCAGAGTTCAGAGAAGACACAACTCACAATATCCTGCAGGTGCATGAACACATCGATCAGTGAGTCCCACAATCAATACCACGTGTGCAGGATCGTTCCCCTCTTAAAGTTGTAGTGGTGATACTATGCCAAGCACACAGGCCCCTGGAGAAATTGCTTAGAGCACAAGGTAAGGGACTAACCCAATGCTGCTAATTTTTGCACATGTGCAAAGAGCAACTTCGAAGCACAAGTACTCTGTTTAGTGTGCTCTAAGAAAAAAGCTTGGTAGATTATACAATATTGTATGTTTATAGTGAACAGCATTGGCTGCATTTCCCTTTAGCTTGCTCTTGGAACCATCACTTGTGACCCAGGTTTGTCTCTTAATAGAAATGTGAAATTAATTATATTTACTGATGTTGACGTGTTTTTGGTCTTAAGCCTATTTTATGAACATTTTTAACGTTACCATTTTTAATGAATAGAAACTTCACTGTGTTAACACAATAAATACCTGTAGGAAGACTCCTTATAAAAGCGGGCCAACGCTAAGGAACACGTGTTTTCTTTTTACCCGGCTGAATGGAGAAAATTAAACAGCAGTCTCTGGCTGTCGCCTCTACTCTAGTGCACAGATGTGCGGCTGTGCATCAGAGGGGCCATCCAGGCACATTTGAAAAATGTGTTTCCATCAGCAAGAGTGCCTCGCTGCGCTCAAGTACACAGTGGGCCTCATTACACGGTAGGCTGTGAGCCATGGCGCAATTAGCGCCATGGCTCATGCCGGTAAAATACCGGCACCGCCTTGGCGGAAAGGGGATTCACCGCCCCATTCCAAGGTTGGAGGGGCGGTAAATCCCCCTTCCGCCATTGCCCTTCCCCATTCCCATTTCTGCCCCATAGGGCTCAATGGGAATGGGGAAGGCGCTAATTACGGCACCGCAATTTAGCGGTGCCGTAATTAGCTCCGAGGTCCCTTAGCGGGTTGGTATTTAACGCCTGCAAAAAGCAGGCGTTAAAACTCCAACCCGCTAAGGGACCTCGTAGTAAGGCGGCAGGGATTTACCGGTACCGGTATTTTACCGGTACCGGTAAAACCCTACCGCCTACCGTGTAATGAGGCCCAGTAACTAATATCCGGAGCCAAAGTTAGTTTAAACGTTAAAGATGAAAAAACAAGATTATTCCTGCCTGCCGGTCCTGGGAGCAGCATCCCTGCAACCCTGCTCCCGGCACAGACTAGCATTGCTCTCTGTGATCCTTAACCAGGCGTCACACAGGCAGTGGCAGGGATTGCAAGGGAATTGCTGGTAGTCACAGCTGTGACCCTTAGCAACCCCCAAATGATGTCTCTGCATATCACTGCATCCTTAAGGAGCTGCACGTTCTTCCCCTTCAAGCAAGCATTATGCACACGACTGCTTGCATCACCTACAAGGCAGTCACAACCAAAACACCACTCTAAATGGCCAACGACATCAACATCTTTGGAGGCCAGTGTACCACCAGAGGTCACACTATAACCAGGCCGAAAGCAAAGGGCTGCGAGAGGGAACCATGCAAGCATCCTGTCTCTGCAATATGTTACTCGTTCAGATAAGAATGACCTCCTCATCCCCATCCTCCTCCTCAGAAAGGAACTAAGAATATTTTCTTCAAAGACCATCTCACCAATTGCTGCACTCAATCCTATTTCCCCTACTCTGGAATGCCCACAGATCTCTGCTGCCCTGCCCATCCCAGCTTCCCTGCAGCCACTTCACCCTGCTTGTAAATATGTGGGTGTGTCCCCTTTATGAACCTTCTGCTGCTTTCCAGCTAGGTTTGCGCTTTATAATTCCCAGTCATGCCTCATACATACAATATAAAGTTACATTTCACACGAAGGAAATCATATGTGAAAAAGAACCAAGTCATTCTCTGAATGACTAAATTGTGAGGTCTCCTGCTCCCTACACATTTTGGTCAGCCAAGTGCCTCCCTCTCACAGCCAAGGGTTGTGATTGGCTGCTACCCATGGGGACCCATGTGGTGATCTGGGTGTTTTATTTGTCCACCCCACTTCCAGAGAGAAGGTTCATGGGCCCAATACATCTCTGTGAGAGTAAGGCTTGACAGATTTCCCCACGTGTCCCATGACTATTCTCTGCACCCAGAGAGAGCATTTTAATTGCCTGTGAATATACCCTGGTTGCTTTTGAGAGTGCTAACAAACACACCAGCACCTCCTAAAGGGAACCGTTTGTCTCCCTCCAAGCCTCACTGCTACCCATGGCTTCCCTTCTCTGCACCCTAATAATAATTGAAAAATAAATATGTATCCATCACTGGAGCATTGGGAATAGAAAGAAAGTTTACGTGTCCCATTGTAAGTTAAAGTCTGCATCAGGATGTACTTTGCATCAGCGTGAGCTTTTTCCCAGAGACAAGGGACTGGAACGTGTGGATCCATGACAAACCAATGCACACATCGTTTGCATAATTTGTGTCAGTGTCCAATAGAATGAGATTGTCCCTGACCTAGTAGAAAAACAAATAATCCCTTCCCCTACGACTCAGCCTTTTTATACATCTCATCTCAAATGCAGTCTGTCTAAACACTGAGAAGACCAGCTCAGCTCTTTCTTGGCAGCTCACATAGATTGTTTTAAGACAGTCATTTATTCCATCATGGCCACTTCTTCCAAGCGCATTTGCCCATAGCAGTGTGAAGAATGCATTAGCCACAGACGATTGCAGTAAGCAGTTTGTCTAAGAAGCATTTAGAATTCTGGCTGGATAATAATGGACTTTCCAAAATCCCATAAAGATTCTGCAGCTTTTCCAATCTAGACGAGTATGATAACTTTGCCTGCTAGTGCTGTCACCTAAATTATGATCAGTTCACTGGTTCACAGACTGGCGATGGACTCATCATCTTGGGGACCGCTCGGCATGTATTTATGTACTCATAAATGCCTGTGTATCTATGTTCAAGGTCAACAATGTGCCTACGTTGTAGCCCTAACTTAATAGAGGAAGGTGTCTAGAATGTTTCCATAAAGGAAACCAATTTGTCCTCCATTCCGTTGTTGTCATCCAAAAGTCTGCGGAACCAATGCAATGGCTTCCATTATTTCACATAGCTATTACAGTAGTTAATCACTGGTTTGCCTTAACAGTCTACCACCATCTATGCGGCGTACCTCTGTCACACAATATTTACATGTTCTCTAGCGTTACACATGCATTTATTAATACAAGGCCTTACGTTTCAAAATCCATTAAAATACAAAACACATGGTACACGAGTATCCGCAACCTCAGAAAACCAACCCAGACACATATGAATATATTATTATGTTTTTCTTTCGATTAGGACCTATTGGTTTATTTCTCATTTTCTATACTTTGAACATACACACTTAAGCCACTAGTCCCTATATTATCTCCATATGCATTTTTTGCAGAAGCTGATTGATGAACTCGGAAAAATATATTTTGTTGGGTATAAAAATCACAGAAAAGCAATGCATTTATGACACAAAAACACATAATTTACTATTGATAACAGAGCGGAGGACATGTGTCCTTTACAATGGGGTGAGAGAATGTGACTTGAAGACCAGATGTTGCAGGGGAGACGGAAACATAAACCAGGGACAAGGACAGGACAGCAGAATATAGGAATGATATGGTGGAGAAATTGCTGAATTAAGGATAGAGGGCTGAAGGAAATGTGCTGGAGGGTTGTCCATGAAGGGTAGGGAGGGTGTTAAACAGGGTGAAGCAGTAGCATAGAATGCTAGGAAACAGGTTCTTCAGAAATAAGTAGAGGTTTGAGGTTGGATTTAAATAGTGGAAGAATTGCCGTACATAAAGGGAGAGGAAGAGCATTCCAGAAAAGGGTAGTGAGGAGAGAGAGAGCGGAAATGAGACGTAGCACCGGTGTCTCAAGTCGGGGCAGCGAGGTGAGCTGAGGATGATTCTAACAAGCGAGGAGGACAGCAGGGAGTGATATGATCAAGTAGGTAGGGTGGGTCCATTCCATGGATAGATTTGAGGATGATGAGAAGTGGTTTATTCTTAGCCCTTTGTTTCCTTGATAGCCAGCCAATCAAGTGACGGGCAGAGGAGGTAGTGGTAAAGCGTGCGAAGTTGAAGAGTGTGCAGACCACAAAGTTGAAGAGTTTGCCAGAGCTTGCCATAGGTGAAAAAGCATAGTTGGGAAAGTCATGGAGGAGATTAGCACAGTAGTCAGATGTAGAAAGTACAAAGGTGGACATTAGCTGTAATACAGTATTGAAAGAAAGAATATGACAGCTGTTTCTGATACTGAGGAGGTTGAGTCTTGATGCAGTGACAGATTTGCAGACGAAGAGCGATACAGTGTGTAATGGGTCAATGACACCAAGCTTACGAGAGGTAGCAGAGTAAGGAAGTTAGTCAGGAGAGAAGAAGTGGGTGTGATGAAGAGATAGTCTGTTTGGCTGGGAAATCGAGACTTGTGCACACATTAATCCAGAATGTCTTGCCAAAAGTAAACTATGCTGAAAGTGAGTCAAATTATAATGCATTTCCCTTCCGCACTATGCCTACACCCCACTTTAGATGTCCAAACCCAGGAGTTTCATAAGGAATATCCTAACTGGAAAGCAACATAGACTGACACAGATTAATTTTGCTTGAAAAATACTCTGCAAAACCACAATTAGTTGCTCATCAGCAATCTGCACAAATAGGATCTGATTTACAAAAGCCTTTTACAATGGCACCAGCCCATTGGAAAACACTTTGTAAATGAGGTCCAGAGATTTGTACGTGGTTGACTATCAACTACAGGGATATATTTTAATAAGGGGTTCAGAGTTTCATCTAAGAGACAATGAGCACACAGCAGAGTTGTCTAGAATGTGTCTCCGGACCCCGAGGTGTCTCTGGACCACATTTTATGCTGTGGACTGTCCATTGTTTGAGACACTTTTTTATCCCTAGAACCCAGGTCTATCCACCTGGGTCTAAGCTGTATTGTAAGGGTGCAAAAGTACAGCATTTGCACATTTGATGGGATTTTGTCATTATGTCTGTATGAATGAACAACAATTTGGATAAACTATTTTTGCAATGCGAAAATGTGAAATGCATTGTAAATCCCAATCCATTTAAGTCATTCTGGCTCATTGAAACTGCCTACTCAAAATATATTATTGTATGAAACCAGAAAAAAAGAAATATATTTAAAAAAAAAAAATTGTACCTCCACCGGAATAATGCATACATTGGGCCTCATTACGAGTACGGCGGTAGGGGGTTAACGGCACCGGTAAGGATGCCGGTGCCATTAACCCCCTACTGCCGCATTCCGAGGTCCCTTAGCGGGTCCCACTAAGGCCGGCTGGTTTTACCAGCCGCCCTTAGCCGGAGCCGCTAAGGGACCATGGAGCTAATAACGGGCCTGCTATTTGCGGGCCAGTTATTAGCTTTTCCCCATTGAGCCCTATGGGGACTCGAATGGGAATGGGGAATAGTTTTCAGAATGGGGACTTACTGGTTCCTCCAAGGTTGGAATGAACCAGTAAGTCCCCATTCCGACTATCCGGACACGGGTTTGGAAGCAGCCATGACGCTAATAGCACCATGGCTACCTCCAAACTCGTAATGAGGCCCATTGTTTAAGGTACTCTTAATGCAAATTAAGTAGAATTTCATTGTAAATTCCTTCTCATTGCAGTGTCTAATTTCAGAAAAGATTCCAAGCTGTGTATTTTGACTGGATACTAATATTTTATTGTATTATAGTCATCATTTATACAGCACCATTTCCCCATTTGAATGGCCTCAATGCGCTTTGTGGTTGGAACGCCCTCAGGCACCGAAGTCCCTCTGTTGGAGATTCTAAGAGTTAATGTCAAGATGCGTGTGTGCATTCAGCCAGGTAAGGACTTAGGAGGGCTGGCTGGGCCCCAGTTAGTAGCAGAGGTCAGGTACATGGGTGGGTGCTGTTGCTGGTTTAGGATAGTGTTCTAGAGCAGGAGACTCAATGTATGCCTAGCTCCACCACATTTTTACTTATGTCGCTGCTATATACTATTGGCAGATGTGTTCATGTACATCAGGAGGTTCAGTGTGAAAGGCTATGCGAGCTGCTAGACTGGATTTGCACAGCCATAGCTGCATTCCAGAGTGCATGGATGGGGAGCCGTGCCTGTGGCATGTGACCAGAGACATGGTACGTATTATACATACCTTAGTCTCAGACGATTTTGTTTGATGTTGTTTTCTTAGGTCTCTCAAGATGATGTATTGGTCATTAGAGTGGATCCTTTGGTGGGCTTAGCATACTACCTTTGTGGAGGACCTGGCTGGTGGCCTTCTTTGAGTGCAATAGGAAATAAATGAAATTAAATAGATCTTGCCACCTATGGCCAAGACCAATAGCATTGTTCCTGTCCCCAACGAAAGAACTTCTTATTGTGCCTCTATTCCTACCCCACAGCTATTAAAGTGCGTTCCGTGCACAATAGGCCCAGATGAACTGGCCCATTTCCTCACTAACCCCAGTACGACTTATAGGTTGAGCGTTTTGCTTGTGCTTGGGTAAGCCCCTTGCTAATTAGGTAAGGACCGCCAGCTGAGTTCGTGGCCATAGCTCTCCCCTGCAGAAATGGTCCTGCTAACGTTGCTATCTTATTTATGATTTATGATTTATTAGCTATAGATGTTATAACGTCAAGTTAAATAGGAGATGCACACTGTCAATACATCTGTTTACAACAAGAGAAATGATAAACATGCACTTTCTGCTGTGTTTTAAACCCCTAAGAAGCGATCAACTTTTTAAAATATCACAGAGATAGTTTATAGTAACTGTAGGAAACATTAAATACCGTTTTAGATCACAATATAAACAATAGATATATTTGGAGTTTTGGAAAATTATAATCGAAAGCAACGTTTGTTGCTTATCATTTAACTTTTTCTTATCAAAAGTGTGGCTTTTGTGTTGTGGGCTGTTATTTATTTCTGCTACCAAGGTTGCTTTCACTTTTTTTAATTTCCTACACCAGTTGCAGAGTTGAAATTACAATTGAGTGTTTGCCAGAGTTGAGCCCCAGAACCTATTTCTAAACACTCTGGCTTATTCTTCAGACTCAGTTCAATTATGATGTTGTTTTTCTGAATTTTTATTTTTTAAATGACAGTCTTAGCCACACAACATGCAACAGAAGTGTCAGCCATGCCACTACCGCCATTGCTGTTCTAGTTAGCCAGTATCATGAATAACAGTGAGTCACAATGCTACTGTAGCAACTGGCGATACTGATGCTGCAGGATTGGGGTCTCAGATGTGTTGTTTGGGCAAGAGCCAGGTATGTTCATTGTTTGGTGAAGCTCATTTATTCATCAGGCATGTACATGTATCTGTGTGAGTGCAGGTATGAAGATGGCTTTGTTGCCCCTCTGCAGACAGGGCAACTCAGCGGACAAATAGTCTTGTTAAGCTGTGAACATTCCCTGTTTTCTCTGCAGCATGGAGTGCACCAATATGCACCAGAACTCACTTGTGCGTCAGGTTGCCAACTCACTGAGTTTTACACACAGACTGGCATGGTGCAGCACAGTTGCTAGAGTAATTACAGGGGCAGAGGACAATAACTAGTTAGTCAAAAGTCAACAAGACCACTAGAATGGCTGGCTAGGGAAAAGACCCCTGGCATGGAGGCGTGTCTGTGCTGAGCTCAGACCTATATAATGAGACCTTGCTGAGGTGTGGGACAGGTAGCAATGATTTTGTCTTCATTTGCCCATTGCTTTACTATATGAACAAAGCAGTTTTGCCATTCCTTCTGTCAGTAGATTGTCTAAATGTTTCAGTTGCGAAATACAGTGTCTGAGAAAATGCATAACAAGGATGAAGTGTTGAAAGAAGTACTTTCACATGTTGTGTTTCATTTCAAGACACTGTAGAGGAGGAGCCAAGTACCTATACCGGAAGTTCTGCACATATTCGGCCTATATGTTGGCAACCGCAAAGCCAATAATGTTGCCTATATCGCGAAAAATCCTTGAAACAAGGTATCCATTGAGAGAACCCTATATGTATCTGCAGAGAAATGACGGTCTTCTGAAGGAAATTCCAGAAGAATTATGAAAATGAATGAAAGAGAGGACGGGTGATATCACATAAAGCAAAAGTGATGCACTCAGAAGAGATGCAAATGAAGAAAGAATATAGACTTTATAGAATCTGTTGACGAAGTAGCAAAGTGAGCAAATTTCAGGAGCAAGATGAAGATTGCACATACGGAGAAGCACTGAAGAAGATGCAAAACCGTTAAGAAAATGTACAGGCGCAGTAACGCAAATAGATTAAGTAATAGGGCTGGCTACATAGTGAATAGATTGCAGGCGATGCACCAATGTATATATATATATTTATATATCGGTTCTGTTCGGGAGAGGCCATCGGAGGAGCAGGAGTTCCACAAAGCTGTCGGAGCAGCGCCACGCAGCACACATCTCTCTCCAGCTCCTCGAAGTAAGCCATCAGGCTGCACCACGTTCCGACGGAATCCCTGTTAAGATTACTCTTAGCACATCCAGCGTGATAATTGGTGGCATTATTCTGCCATTATTGTGCTTCAAATACCTAGTTGCTGCCAGTACTCTTTCTCTGCTGCCCTGCACCTGTGAAGCCTGTGTTACTTTTTGTCAAAAATGTTGATATCAAATTGATATCCTCCAAGCAGCCCAACTACTTGCTGCCCTGATTTCCAATTGGCTGCAGTATTCCATATGTTGACCAACCCGAGACCGGATGCGAGAGCGGGCCCACCTCCTGAAAGGCCCTCCACTGCAAGGTTATCACCTGTCCAAGCCTGTCCGGAGCCGTCTGAAAAGTACATGCTCACTATCTGCCCTGTTTCCCATTGCCAATTAAGTTGCCCGGCCCTCGTGAGCCGCATCACCAGCACCATTACCCCTGATGCCGACCCGCGTGTCACGACGTTCCGCCCTACTCCTTGTCTCTGGTGTACCTCCTCATTGTACAGCCCACTTCCGGCGCTATCGCACAGTCATACCGTGCTCTCATACCCCCACGAGACCCACAACCCTATTCATGACCATCATCAGGGTGATTAACATTGCTACAATCATTCCCTAGATCCACCAACCCTCTCTAACTGTATCTGTGCCTTGTGCTACTATGTGCTTTGTTTTGCTCTGCTTTTCACTGTTTCTGAATTTATATTTTGATTTAACCCGCCAAGCCTGTATTTGGCCTGCACCATTATTTGCGTTGTCTTGCTCTGCCTTTCACTGTTTCTGATTTTGTATTTTGATTTAACCTGTCAAACCGGTATATGCCCGGTGTTATTATCTGATCTATCTGATCTGTTTTGTTCTGCTGTACATTGTTTCCAAATTTGTATCTGGATTCTACTTACTAAACCTGTATATCAGGTCGTACCACAGGCCTTGTGGACGAGCACCTGTTCATTGCATGCCCTGTTGTGCCTGTCCTTTATAGACTAATTAATGCACTGCCTCCCATCCACTATACAAATGAATAGGAAGTATCTGCCCTTCGTGCCTATGAGCAGGTCTGCTCGTTGCCTTAATATATCAAACCCTGCCTCATTGCACTAGCTTCTAGACCCCCTCATTGTTAGCCCGCCTGACTGTCGCTCACACTGCCTACACAGCGCCCAGCGCCCTGTAGCAGGCTTGCTCGCTGCACCAAATCCTAGAGGCATCTTTGTACTTAATTCTAAGCCATCACTCTCGTGCTCATATTGCTCTAATAGTACCCACCTATTATGCCAAACCTTGTCAACTTATCCTTACATTGCATTATCTGCCTTGCTGCGTCCTATTTAGTGTATAAAGCCCTAAAAATCCCTCCAATTCCACCCTCTGCTTGATATAGCATATCTACTGCCTATAGAAATAATCTTGTGCCAATCCTCCATAGGATACCTTATACTTTCCACCATGACGTCATTCCACATGTTACACTCACAATGGCCTCCTTCCTACCGCTATTCCAGTCCATCACCCCAACCAACTTCCTACCACCATTCCACTCCAATAACAGTTGTGCATCAGTCGATGCCACCATGAGGTCTGCAACTACCTCGTCTGTCAGCCCTACTGAATGGATACAGCCCTTTGCAGTTCCACCTAAGCCACTTATCCCATTGCCCGTTAACATCAGAACCTTGAGACTAGGCTCTCGATTTTCTAACCACAAAGCTATTCCAAGGTTAAGCAATCAAGTTTCCCCACCTATGCCCCATAAACATAACTAAACCTCCTGCGTAGCTTCAGCTCCCAAACATCCTCAACCACCCTCTTCTAAACCAACCTCCTCTAAACTCAGCAGCCAGCCCCTCCACCATCTACCACCCCTCTACACCTATCCAACTCAAGTATAGAAGAACCCTCACCCGGTCCTCTGCTCTCCACCATCAAAAAGCACTCATCAATGCTCGCTCACCAGTTTCCCACACTACCAAAATCTCTGGACTTCCTGGCTATCACTGAAACATGGCTCCACCCCGCAGCAGACCCAGCTCTATCACTAGCCCTGCCAGAAGGTTATACTATCATCAGAACTAACAGAAACTTAGGCAAAGGAGGAGGAGTGGTCTTCATCTCAAAAACCCATCTAGGTCTTAGAGCCACCTCCCTCACTAGCCTTCCTTCTGCAGAACTCTTATCAGCCAAACTCACACTCTTGCCCACCCAAACCGTACTTATGCACCTCATTTACCGTCCTCCAGGACCAACCTCTTCCTTCGACGAAGACATCATTAACCTCCTCTCGTCCAATACCAAACTTGGATCACAAACCATCCTCTTAGGATGCCTCAACATAGGTTTTCATGACCCTAATGGCCCACAAGCATTAGCCGTGGAAAATTCCATCACCTAACTGGGTTTCAAACACAGAATCACCAAACCAACTCTCTCCAAAGGCAAACCTTGGACTGGGTGTCCGACCTTAACTGCTCCGTCACGATCCTCCAAAATGAACCAGTGGCATGGTCGAACCACCACTTCATTTCCTTCTCCATCCAAGAAAACATCCCCCCAATGTCATCTCAGCTCCACCACACTCTCCCGAAACTGCCGTAACATCTCAATCAATAGTCTTCAACCACTTATCAACAATATCCTGGACGCATCTAAGTTCAAGGACCTTCAACATCATGACAGAGCTCGAATCTCCAGCACCTCCATCACAGGACTGCTCCAAGGACGCGGCCTGGTGCAGTAAGATCCAACAAGCTTTAGCTGACAAAATCACCCTATTACAAAGCAAGATCGAATCTAAAAAAAACAGCCTCTCAAGGTTCCACCGCCCTAAACCTGTGACTGAAAAGAGTCATCCACAATGCACACCTTTCGCATTCTCCCAAGTAATGCCGAAGGAAGTGGAAGACAGTATCAAAACATTAAAACCCTCCCACTGTCAGGGTG
The DNA here is from genome assembly GCF_040938575.1 of Ambystoma mexicanum. NCBI lineage: Eukaryota > Metazoa > Chordata > Amphibia > Caudata > Ambystomatidae > Ambystoma > Ambystoma mexicanum. The sequence goes on along the minus strand of NC_090937.1, from coordinate 898,593,364 downwards.
ATTTCTGTCCATCCTCTATCATTAAGTAAGGTGCCAAAGACCTGGCCTCTTTCATCGCTACTCTGATAAATTCCTCCTTCATGTCTAACCAAGTCCAAAACAACCACAAGGAAGATTGGGATATGCCTCTCCTAAAAAAAAACGACCTTGATCCCAACACTTCAACTAACTACAGGCCAATTACGACTGTTCCCTTCCTTCTAAGAATCCTAGACCGAGTTGCATATCTGCGAATTCAGAAGCACTTAGAAGAAAACAACCTTTTAGGCATCAGACAGTCCGGATTTAGACCAAAACATCGACCTGAGAACGCTCTCCTAGACCTGAAGATCCAGATGGATGAGGCGAAGGACAAAGGCAAACTAGTGATCCCCCTGCTCCTAGACTTGTCAGCGGCCTTTGACCTTGTCGACCACCAAATCCTAACCAGCCACATAACCACTGCTGCAGCCTTCTCTACCAATGCCTCTGACTAGATCAACATCTTTCTCTCTAACCGAACCACCAGGGTTTTTTCTCCATCAGAATCAGCAGATCCGAACCCCATACTCTCCGGAGTCCCTTAAGGATTGTGCGTGTCACGCACGGTCTACAACATATGTACAAAGCTTCTATTCGACTGACTGGACAACTTGGGTGTTGTCTACACTAAGTCCTCATCCCACTTTCTGGTTGCTATGATCGGGACTCCACAATACTGAACGGTGTCTACCTAGAAATCCAGGCTTGGATGGCCACCAATAGCCTTTGCCTTAGTGACGATAAGACTGAGCTCCTAATTGTCGGCACTCAGGCACACCTGAACAATCTTGATCATAAGTGTACATCGTTCAAAATTGACAGTAACGCAATCAAGGTCTCTAACGAAATAAAAACTCTGGGGGTCTATCCTGATTCAACACTATCCCTTAAGAAACAAGTCAGCTCTGTGTCAGCCTCTACATCTTACACAAACAAGCTGTAAATCCTACCTGTTCACCAGTAGCTGCCTAACACTAGCCAGAGCATTAGCATTGTCAAAAATGGACTATTGCAACACACTCTTTCTAGGATCCTCTGAACTCAATCTAAACAGGCTTCAGGTCTTTCAAAACAGCTTGTTGAGAGCAGCACTCAGCCCACCCAGATCCAGCCACATCTCAACACTTAGACATGACGCCAACTGGCTGCAGTTCGCAACAGAATCTCACTCCGTACACTGGCAATCCCACAGAAGTGCCTCGCTAACACAGCCCCTAAATACCTGTCTGACAAATTTTGTAAGCACCAACCCACTCGTACCACCCGATCCACCCTTTCTTATTGCCAAATAGTGCCCAGGTTCAACCTAAAAACTGCTGGAGGAGCCAGCTTCCCAGGCCAAGCAGCCAAACTCTGGAACTCCATTCCATCCCCCTACAGACAAGAATTCTCCTTCCTGAAATTCAAATGTGGATTAACAAAATGGCTGAGTAACAAGCCACTCCCTTTAGAACCCTTTAGCGGTCCCGACCACCACCTAAACCACTATTTTATACTTGATCAATACACTTGCCCTTATGATATTATACTAATGCCAGACCTATCTCTAAAAATGTCAGACCTATTTGTAACCTCTGGTCTTCTATTCTGTTACCATGTTATTTTACTGTACATATGCTAGACCCACCTGTAACCTTCGGTCTTCCCAATTGTTATGTGATTGCTCTGCTCCATGTGTGTAACTCATATGTTTTTCTAGCACCCAATTACCTCAGGATTTGGTGCACAATATAAATAATAAACAAATACAAATGCAAATACAAATAGGAATGTACAGAATCTGGAAGTTCCAAAACACATTTTAGTAAACTGGAGGGCTGGAAGGGCTGGAAGTGTGGTGCAGCAGAATAAAAATTACTCATGGTGAAGGAAGATTCGAAAGGGCTTGCCTGGCCCAGTGTCAAGACTTGAGCTGCCCGAGAGCCTAGTTATCTAATCGAGAGGATACAATAACGTGGGATGCAGGCTAGGCTCCTGTTTGAGGTTTAATGGAACATCGCTGGATTTCTTCATTTAATAATATTAAATACAACGAAGGAGCTCAAAAACGTGGTCTCCAGTCACATGGTCAGAGGAAAATAGACTTTGGGGCGAGCTACACCGAGACAAGAAGATAAGGCCATGCTCACACTCCCTTTTATTCTCAAGCATAGTGAGCCTCTGCAAGGTCGAGTTCAAACAGATTTAATTGAATGGCAGACCGCAGGAGTGATGATGGACACTGGGCTAATTGGGTGGTGAGGCATTACCAGGCCAACCCCCCAGCACCTGGGGTACCAGCTTGCGTGCTGCTAACGAATGGAATACTCTATAAGGGTACAAGCGTGCCAAACAATTTTAGAGAGTCATGTAGTAAAGAGCCCTATAGTTTGAGAAGCCAATAGTACATTGTGTATTAATCTGACACGGAAGATGACTTGCACTTGGGGTGGGCTTAATTGTCCACCTCATCTAAAGATCCAATCATGACCCTATATCCCATAGAAAGCATATGTAGATGTTCCCCGTAGACCAACCACAATCCCTAGTATGTTTTCTTATTTTGCCACGTAGCGTGATGTCACTTATGACACATTTTTACTGTAAACGATTTTTTTTTGAGATCTCATTGAGCGAGCTGTGCGGCATCCGTTGATGTCCATTGTATGTCCTGTTTTAAAGATTTGTTATTAAAATAGCCTTGAGTTTGCCAACTTCCTGACTCGGTCTGATTATTGATGTATGAGTAAGATTTGCATCCCCATCCATCTCAGATACTTCTATCTCGCCTTAAAGGACCCGTCCCGGGTTCAACACAATTATTATTTATTTTGTTGATATTTATAAATCTCACATCTGCCCTATGTGGTACACACAACGCCCTTCAATGAGCCAGTGAGACTTGTCGCTACAATTATAATATGTTGACTATGTGGGGAACAGTCGGTTGGGGCAATTTGTTGTCCCTATGTGGCACAGGCATGCTAAAGAAATATTTGATCCCACAGCACATTTCTGGAGACTCAAAATGTGGGTTATGGGTGCTAACATATTTCACTTATTTGTCACATATTTCAACAACCTGAAGTTCAGTGTATCTAGGTGATGAGTGTTTGGTAATTTAGTAACCCTTAATGATTACTTATTATTCTTTCATACATTGTGTATGTGTACAGTTATATGTCACAGGTGTATCACATGTCATAGGTGTATCTGCTGGAGCTAACAGGTGAATCAAGTCATCCATATTTTTCAGGTGGGATTGGGAAGTCTTATCTGGATTTGGAGCCTGCGTGATGATTTGTCTGAGATTGTGATTCTCACATGCAGGTCAGTTGGGTTATTTGGCAGGAAACCAGACCTCTTATCTATATAAGGACACTCCAACTTCCGTTTTCCTTTGTGCATTGGAGTTTGTTTCTGGAAAATGAGGCAGAGATGATCAAGAGCTAAGTGATCAGCAAGTTCCTGCAACAATCATTTGCCATAGCACCACACATAATACTCAGCTTCCATCTATGTGTGCTAAAGGAGAACAGATATACAAGGGCTGTGTACGTTATTGCACTAAAAGTAAATAGTAAATGAGCTCACATGCAATTAAATCACCCCTGTGCAAACTCTGTCATTTATGCATGTAGGCAGGAGGTGTCTTGCATCACGCACAAAATACTCATGTCACTTACACCACTGTCTGTGTGATCAGCAAGACATTGCAAATAATTCTTACCAGTACACCAATGCACTTCTCCTATTCATTCAATGTGAGTCAATGATGAAAATAATTCACATCTTCTTGTCACTTCATTACAGTAAACCAAGCAATGTGAGAGCAGGAACTTGATTTCAGTCACAAACCCAAACATTATGCCACTAATATCACTGTCTGAGAGATCAGCAAGACACTTAAAGCATTTTTACCACATGCACCAGTCACCTTACCCAAAGTGCATGAAAACATTTACAAGAAATGCTCATGCCCCTGTCAACTATTGTCCTAAACTAAGTCATGTGTGTGAGCAATTGCCATCTGGCCAGGGTGCACAGCCCTGGCTTTTTTGATTTGTATTAGTACATACAATGATGTGGGGGATTCCTTCTCCAAAGGGGTAATCTGCAAACAAGATCCCCATTTGTTGCAACTCCATAACAAAAGCATTGGGCCCTGCTGCATCAGTAGACAAATCCGCAGCACCTGCTCTACTCTTGGTACAAAACAGGATGGTTGCTCAACTGCTGCAGCAACAGCAATGTCCATGCAGCACAGGGGTGACATTTAAGATATGCCCCCTATACCCAAACTAGTATGATCATGAGTACCCCATGCTGATGGCAGAGTGATCTCTAAGAATACACTGTAAATGATTTCAATCTGGCACACACGTCTCGCCCAGCATGTAGTGCGCAAATCAAACCCTTATTTATTTTTAGCCATAAATTCAATATTCCGAACGATATACGACTCATATCACACCCTTCCCCTGAGCTGTCCCCTCTCCCCCCGGTCACACTGAACCAGGAAATCGGCTAGTTTGCAAAGGTAAATATTTATTTATGTATTTAGAAATTAAATCACAATATATTTTAATAGGTAACAACAATCACCAATGGGGTGACAGAACACTGAATAATATCTTTAATGCACTAGGAATCAAGTAATGAGCACACAAACAAATGCAGCACAGAAAAGAATACTTTTGGATTGGTTTTGAACAGATAGCATTATGGTTAAGGGTTCCCCCTGCAACACCCCTCAACCCACCAATAGGCAATTAAGTAGATGTGAGGAAAGAGCAGGTACTCATGAATAACACTGATCAACAGAATATCACTCCCACCTTCCCCCTTTAAACACAAGAGAAAAATGGAATTGACTTTTCAACTGTCTGAATGTCTTTGAACAAAACATCAAATGTGGTAAAAAATGCTTAAATTATTACACATTTCTATGGAAACCACTTTAAACAGATGCAGGAAAACAAACGCAATGATTTAATCAAAAGAAAACATTTGAAATCTCAAAGTCAAAGTGGGAAACAAAAGCTAATTCACACGTGTAAACTTTTAAAAAAGTCAATTTGCGGCAAACCTTTACTTATGCGATGTTTGATATAACGGGTCAATCGCACTGTTTCGCAGAACTTTTGGGTTCTATAGATAGCTAAGGATGTTAGGTACAAGTGGGAGTTGAAATTTAAGATTTTGGACAGTCACGGTTCTAGTCAATAGATTGGGTCTATCAAGGAAGGACAGCACTTCAGGCGTGGGACTGGATCAGCTAGGCCGGTCACCGGATTTGCACAGGATCTGCCCTTCTTGTTTCTGGGTATTTCAATCAGCGGGATAGCGAGTTCATCAGGCAAGCCTTATGGTAGGACGCCAGATGGTTTCAGGATGCCAGTTTCAAGATGATTTCCCACACCACAGTGCTTCACTTGGTTGTGAGAATAAGTTTGAGGATTGAGGCTTTGCTGAAAATGGTTCAGCTACTGCTTGGCAAGATTCTTGGCATCTGGATCTGGAAGGATGTTAAAGGCTGGATATAGAATGCTGGAACAAAGTGCTTTGCTGGAACGAGGTGAGTGGGTCAGTGAGTGAACCAGCCCCTATGTGTTGTCAGCTGTCTCTACTTATCCTTTCAAATGACATCACAAAATGGGTATATGGGGCGGCTTAACTAAGCTGCCCCTGTGAACTGGGATTGGATCAGGACCTCATCTCCGCCTTGCATCTGAGTGATTGGATCAAGGACGGATGATGTCACATTTATGGTTTGGCTTTTACAGTCCTTAGAAACCTCCCCTACCCACTAGTATCAAAATCAAACTTTGTCCTAAATACATATTTATACATTGGTGACCTCTACAAAAATTACACACAAAGATTCCATATTTTATGTGGTAACTGTTCCTCAAAATCCCGCCGCTGGGGACCTTGTTTCACCTTTCTGCAGAATATTTTCCATTTCGCCATGAACACATTTTCCAAACTTTCTACACATTTCCACAAAGGTATGTGTTTACCATAGGGATGTGTGTGTAAAGTTCAACAATTCTAGCATTAATACAGTTCACATGAAACCACATATATTGCCATTCCTGTCCCGAATATGTTACAGCGTTGCACTGCCTCTCGAAATGTAAAGTCAAAAATTAGACTAACAACTCTGTCCTTTTTATATTTTTCACTACTTTGGATAACAAGTTATGCGTCTCTAAAAATTGTTCATTATTTGTTCTTAGCAGCAAATGGTCCACCCTTTGTCTCTCCCTGGAGCTCAAGGGGTAGCCCCCTCCTTTGGGGAATTCCTTCAAGGAGCAGTTTACAACCCCTTCACATGTCCATTTCCTGGGCTGGAGGATCTGCCATTGTTCATTCCTTGGCTGTAGACAAATGTCTGGCCTAACCCCTAACCCACAATTATCATCTATCAGTGACTTTCTGCTTAGAGGAATTCCCTCCGCTTGGTAGAAACCTGTTTTTCCACTTCTTGCAGGCAGAGCCCGGCTAATTTATTTATAATTTCCTAAAGTCCAGTAGAAACCAAACTTTTTGCATCAAATGCCATAGATAAATTACTTTCTTAGCTTTAAACCTGTGGGATCAAAAATACAACTGAGAGCTGTATTCCTTTTGCAACAATCCTTTTATATTTGCTAATCCAGCAGACTTTTAGTTTAGATACTTTGAAGTTTCATCAGGAGTGCTCATCTGACAAGGCTGTCATTCACAGGTAGCCCAGTGTTTCTGAGAAAATGTTTTGCTCTTCACATTTTAGGACCTTGTACCTTCACAATGCTTCCTTAGATTAACTGAATTGTAGCGCCAAGCAAGATTTTGAATGTTGAGAAGTGCTGTGTAAAGGCATTTTGGAGTTTTTGGCAACACAGTAAATGTCTTTTACAGGCACATTTTGAAGTTTCACTTGCAAAGTGCTGCTTTTTCCTCTGCACTCTATGTTTGCACATGCACCATGGTTGGTAGGTTGTGCATCCATCTTTTGTGTGTTGAGGAATGTGGTTTTGGATGTTTTTGGCACGCACAAGAGTTTTGCTGCCATTATTGTTGTTTCTTGCACCATAACTAGCAGAGTGATGCTGCATAGGATAGCAGAGTGGGTCAATACATCCCACAACACTATGTCAGAGTTTAGGCATAGTGCATGGCAATACCTATCATGTCCACTAGGTCCCAATTTTTATTTCCCATGTGTCAGCTCCTGTGAGTCAGCACTACTATGGAAGGTAATAGGTATGGGGAGGAGTAGCCTCGCACCAGGGTGCTGCATATCCAAAGTTCTTTTTTGGCAGTTGGAGGGAAGGGGGTGGGAGTAGGATAGGCAGGAGTGCTTTGGTCACTGGAAAAAGCCTTTCACCATCTTGTTTCTCACTGTCTCTTTTTTCCTATCCTGTCTCCTCCATATCCTCTGGAGCAAAGCACTTTGGGTGCAAGATCAACAGGACAAAGTCCACTCCAGCCAGAAGCAGGGAGTGGTCCCATAAAGCAGGCTAGCTTTGAACCAATCACCTGTGGACTTGTTCCTTTTAAAGAAGGAGTCTTACACCCCTTCAAAAGAATTCCCCCCGTGCTTCAAGGATCCTTTAAGGCCAAAGAGACATTCTAAGATTCTCACCTGAACTTCATTTGGGACCAGTTGCACTGTTCAAAGACATCCACCAGAGGTGAAGAAGGAGACATCCAAGACAGAAGCACGATCTGTCCCCTATACGCTTCCATAGAACAATGCGAGGGACCAGTGCAAGAGATCTTCTGTGCCAGAAGAGCAGACCCTGGACTGGAATAGCCTGTCCTTGGGTCCCTTAATAAGGATTAAAGCTGCTAGATGTGTGTTCCTGTGCCAGGGTTAATTGGGGGTCAATGTTGGTGGTGGGTGGTTCATTCTGTGCAGAGCTGAAAGGTGGGAGCAGAGTTTCGGGAGAGTTGACGTGTTGAATGGATGGAGCAGGAAGTTCTTAAGGGGAAGCAACTGGAAACCCGGATTAAGTCTGCTCTAGTGAGGTCTGCCCCACAGGCCTCCATAGGCTCCGAAAGTGGCTACTGAATGTAAAAGACTAAAACAGACCCACCAGAGCAGTGCCAAGCTAACCCAGATATACTGGAAGTGATCACCAGTATCCCTACTGCAGTATAGAGGAACCAGTGTATTCCACTGTGGACTGAGAAAGGACAAAGTAACTTTAATACACATGATCTACCACAATCATTCTATTATGAAAATCGCCCAGAACTAAACAGGTGACAATCTACCCTAAAACACGTTCTGTTCCTATGAGATAACCCAGCTTCATGGTATTGGTATGGTCAGCTGTTTAAATTGAATGGCAGCTAAACATTAACAGCCTAACCAACAACACCACAACACAACCAAAATACACTCATCTTCTAGTGCCCCTGTATCACTACATCCCTCTCCGTAAAATGAAGAAAATACCAATGTTGCCCTGTGTATGAAATGTATACACAATGTGTCCAGCTCAAAGTAAAAAGTGCAGGTGATGTTCTGTTTTTGTTTAGGAGGTTCTTTAGTAGTGGTAGGAGCCGGTTGTGGCTGTATTGTGACTTCTGTGAGAGATGCAAACTGCAGTCATGACTAAAATCGTCAGAATGAGACTTATGCCCAGAGTTGCCTGAGGAACAACAAGAAAGGCAGATGTGCAGGTAAAGTGGTGGAAAGGTGAATAGGGGTTATTAAAGAATAAACTTTCAGGAATTTCAAAAAATGAAAAGGCTGACATGTGATGTGTGTTTATGAGCCAATTCACAAACCAGTGTACACAATGAATCACAGAGACCCCACCTGCAAGTATCTTACCTGTCCGCCATGTTGCCTCAAACCCCAATGGAAATGTGATCTTCCTGGAAATGGAAATCACTTCCTCATCTACAATAAAATGTTAATACTACTTTCATCCTGCTCAGGGAATGTCTCTCAACTTATCCTCATTTGAAGGGTTCTTCCCATCATTGAATAAGTTACCTCGTATGTTAATAAAATGTCTTGCATAGACTTGTACTTGCTGACCTTCCCAACAAACCCTTATCACCCTTATTTCCTTGCAAACGCACTTCGCCCAGTCTGATTACTGGAGGAATTCTACGACAGGCATCTAAACATACCAGCCCTTCAAGCTAGATCAACATATCATCATTCAAAAGTGGCCTTGACATGGTGCATGACAAAATAAAAACCTCCAAAGTTCTGCTGAGGAGATAACTAATTGGAAATGGCTGAAGCGGTCCTACTGGTCACCCTCAAACAGCTTGTGAGATTCCCCTATGTCTCTGTGTAATTGCACCTTTAGCATTCTTGGACATCTTGGAACAATATACCCATGTACACCCAAAACTACTGGGATGTCTAGACATCCTTACTCCCCTATTAAAGCCACAAGACATCCCCAGTTCTCAAGCACCCCTTTAGCCCATGCACTCATTGAATGCTTGCCCTCTCCCACTTACCCCCAAACACTAGCCACTAAATACTATTCTTCAAATTCGTCTGATAAATACTAGATCTAATCTCTGAAAAAGTTACCCACTTTTCATTAACAGATGGCAAATTCGAACTAGTCTCTCTTGCTATCACTGAGACTAGCTTCACCACCAGCTACACTTTGATCCAATCTCGACACCATTGTCCCTCACAACTCTGAAGAATGTACATGTGACTATCCAGTAAAATAGCAGTGTGAGTAGCCTGTATTTACCAACAAGAATTCTAGAATAAGATTCTTGAAACTAAACCTTACAACTACTTTGATCTCCTAACATTGAAATGTCTGCTGAGCACGAACTCAAGCAAAACGGTAGACCCAGTTGCTACAAAAAAGAATCCTCACTGTCTGGTTAACCTTGTGATAATGGTTACTAACTCTGCTAAAAGGGAACACTCTAGAAGACCTAAACACCTTGTTGGATGACACAAAATGTTAAACATACCTGCAACATCGGCTTGGCTTAACTCTCGCAAAGGTCCTGCTCACCTACAGGGCCATACATTGGATGCCTAACTTCCAGTCAACATATTTTGAGAAAATGACTTGTGGGTTTTGCTTAGTGACCCCAAGTGGGACAGTACGGCCAGATGTGGGTCCTGTGCCTGCTGGGCCTAGAGAACCAAGCTACTACTCACTGATATGGCCTAACGAGGCTGAAACATACTTAGGATGCGTGTGTTCTCATACAGAAGGGATGTGACCAAGCACCTTGGGCTGGACTCACCATTTGGGGTGGGACCAAGCCTGATTTGCATATGGCATTTCCCCTGTTGTAATAACCTGGAAGGCGAAAAATGATGGTCTGGAGGGTTGCTCAGAGCAATGCCAGAGGTTAAGATTGATTCTTAACCTTCCAGCCATCACCTCTTTTGTTTTGCTTAGTCACACCAAGTAGGACTGCTATGCCAGATGTGGGTGCCGTACCTGGTGGGCCCAGAGACCCAAGATACTCTTCACTAGTGAGGCATAACGAGGCAAAAACATATCTGGGGATGCGTGTGCTTTCATGCGGGAGGGATGTGACCCAGCAGTTCGGACTGGACTGCCCCATTTGGGGTGGGACCAAGCCTAATTTGCATATATTTTTTTTTCCTTTTTGTAATGACTTGGCAGGTGAAAAACAGTGGTCTGCAGGGTTGCCCAGAGCAATGCCAGAGGTTAAGATTGATTCTAAACCTTCTTGCCATCACTTCTTTTGTTTTGCTTAGTCACCCCCAGTGGAAAGGGTATGCCCAGACATGGGCCCTGTGCCTGCTGTTCCTATAGACCCAAGCTACTCCTCACTAATGAGACCCAACAAGGAGGAAACATATCTGTGGATGCTTGTGTTCTCGCACAGAACTGATGTGACCAAGCAGTCCGGTCTGGACTGCCCCATTTGGTGTGAGACCAAGCCTGATTTGCATATCGTCTGTCCCCTTTTTTAATAGCTTGGCAGGCGATACACAATGGTCTGGAGGGTTGTCCAGAGGAATGCCAGAGGTTATGATTGATTCTAAACATTCCAGCCATCACCTTTTTTGTTTTGCTTAGTCACCCCAAGTGGGACGGGTATGGTGAGAAGTGGATTCCATACCTGCTGGTCCTAGAGACCAAAGCTACTCCTCCTGATGAGGCCCAACGTGACTGAAACATGTCTGGGGATGTTTGTGGTCTCATGCAGAAGGGATGTGACCAAGCAGTTTGGGCTAGACTGCCCCATTTGAGGTGGGAACAAGCCTGATTTGCATATGGTTATTTACATTTTTAATGGCTTGACAGGCGAAACACGATGGTCCAGAGGGTTGCCCAGAGCAATTCCAGAGGTTAAGATTGATTCTATACTTTCCAGCCATCACCTCTTTTGTTTTGTTTAGCCAGCCCAAGTGGGACGGGTATGCCCAGATGTGGGTCCGTGCCTGCTGGGCCTAGAGACCAAAGCTACTCCTCCTGATGAGGCCCAACGTGACTGAAACATGTCTGGGGATGCTTATGGTCTCATGCAGAAGGGTTGTGACCAAGCAGTTTGGGCTGGACAGCCCCATTTGGGGTGAGACCAAGCCTAATTTGCATATGGTCTTTCTCCTTTTGTAATGGCTTGGCAGGCAACAAATGATGGTCTGGACGGTTGCCCAGAGAAATGTCAAAAATTAAGATTGATTCTAAATCTTCCGGCCATCACCTCTTTTGCTTTGCTTAGTCACTCCGAGTGGGACGGGTATGCTCAGGCAAGATCTGCTGGACCTAGAGACCCATGCGACTCCTCCCTGATGATGCACAATGATGCTGAAACATGTCTGGGGATGATTTTGGTCTTGTGTAGAATGAATTTGAACAACTAGTTTGGGCTGGACTGCCCAATTTGAGATGGGACCAAGCCTGATTTGCATATGGTCTTTCCCCTTTTGTAATGTCTTGGCAGGCAAACCATGATGGCCTGGAGGGTTGCCCAGAGCAATGCCAGAGGTTATAATTGATTCTAAACCTTCTAGCCATCCCCTCTTTTGTTTTGCTTAGTTGGTTCTCGTTTCATGTCCTCATCACCACCATGTCCTTGGTTGTTTTCAATGCCTCCCTTCTGACACCCTTCACCCTTAAAGCACTTTTTGTCAGCCCATCATCTTCAGACCTGAAAAGAAAATCTCCAATGCAGAATTGCTAATCCATTTCATAAGCCTATCTGCTCCCAATGTTATGTTGACCCTGGTGTACTTTAGGGTACCCTCCACGAGGCAATCACTCTAGCACTAGACAAAACTGCATGCAAAGTAGCTAAATGTATGAACGCTCAAAAGAAAACGCCCGAAAACAAAATCAACAACCGTCTCTCAGTCTTTATGTGAAAAGAAATAAAATTGGAAAGCATATAGTATAAATCTGCGAACTCTCTCGACAGACATAATTCAAGTGAAAAACAATACAGCAGAGAACCAGACTCCAAGCAAGTATCTCTGATGCCTAGAACCAAACCGTAAACTTTTACAAAATCTTTAATAAGCTAAAAACCCAAACAGAACACTTTCACCGTCCAAACAGTTAAAAAACAGACACATAAGCCAACCAAATTCCCAGACCCTAAATTCACCGAACTAAACTCAAGTGTTCTACATCAAGGTTCGCCTTCCCATTAAAATAGTCCTTCAAGCCCAAAGCCACACTGTTCATTGAATTCAGACCACTTTTGCTTGAAAAAACGCATTGTCAATTAAACTCACCAAATGCCCAGACAAACCATACTATGCAAATTGCTTCTTTTATTGAAGTTCATGCACCATGTACGACTGTTCTGTTCAAAGCTTCCCAGAAGACAGTCACGTTGTTTAATTAACAACATTGTTCATCACACCTTCCTCAAAAAATGCAATGCAGACAGCTATGGAATGCCAAATAACAGATGAATAGCAAATCTCCGATTCAAAGCTGTTGGAAAATGTATCACAAAATACCTACAAGAATATAGAAAAAAATACTTCAAACTCAATTACAGACGATCAGGATTCAGGAAAGGTAAAAGCACAGAGGTTATCATAACAGAAATCAGATAGGAATTGCTGCTGGTCCGTGATGGAAACTAACTTGTGGTTATGAGCCTCCTTTCTGAGAGAGTATACATTCCAGGTGTTGTTGGGCTTGTTGAGGTCACAACCAAAACAGGAAGGCAACATGTGTCTGTCAATTGCAGGAAAAGGTCGGACTAGTCTTGTGCCATCATAAAGTACCAACAGATTCTTTTTTCCTTGGTGTCAGTCTATGATGCATGGCATGTCAGAGAGTGATTACGTCATTAGCATGGGTGTCAACCAAGTTCGCAGCGTCTTCAATATTTCTAATATTTATGGATGGATTTTAATTTCTAATTTCTCATTTAAAATATATTATAATTCCTATAACTATGGTCATAACAACATCTGCTCAGAAAATAAATGGTGTCTAAAAAATATCTATATTTCCATTATGTAACCTCATTTGTAGTTTTGATCGGATGTTACTGAGGAAATAGAACATTTAATGTGAATTCTGAGATATTGCTCCTTTATGTTAACTTGTTTAATACAATTATGTACTAGCTCAGAACTATTAAAATGAGTAACCCTATGAAAACATAACTATATATCGCTCTTTAGGTCACAAGTTGTGTTCTGATCAACATCATCTTTGCTGAATCATCTTCACTGTCAGTCGACTAAGCATGGTATAGTGTAAAATCATTACCGCAAAGTTCATGATTTCCTTGACACTCACATACAATCTCTACAAGTTCGGTATTTGTCAAACATTTGCACAGTGTACTGCATATGTTGTTTACACACCAACCTCGTATCAACTGCAGGATAGACGTTGGAGAACATGGTATTTCACAGGCAGTCAGAGGAATTTTGTATCCTCCATATTCCAGCCATTTCCATTAGGATATGGAATTATTGGATGTGATTGGTCATTTTGGTTACATATCATGACCTAGTAATTAACTCTCTTCATTGCAAAAACAAAAGCACTTCTTGTAGGCAGCATACTCTGTTTCTTACAAAACATAATCCAGTGCAACTTTGAAAGGTAACTGGTTCGGGGCTGATATACTTGGGAAGCTAATGTTTTCACTTTCTGTGGTGCTTATTTGAGACTTTTTTCCTGTGGTTCTGGTGAATTGTGTGCCAAAATGTTGTCTTTGCTTGCTATAGTGAAGGCTTTACAGTATACAATTGCACCTTTCCCTGAAAATATACCCGTGCAATCAGATCCAGACAACAAATCAGATGCAAGTAATGGTGAATCTTTCAAGGAGCTGAGTGATAGAAATATCTCTGGAAATGACATAATGTTCTTTGAATTAGGTACATAGTTAGATTCTGAGGGTAGTTTTGGATACCTTTTTTATAACAAGCATGAAAACATCTAAGTCCTGTGCAAATATATGTCGTTTTTTTGAAGTGGGTCTTTGTCTAATATTAAGGACTTATCAAAGTATATTTGTGTTTTCCTCTTCTTGTGTCTAGTATGACAGTCATCAGAACATTGTGAGGTATCTACCTCTGCATGTCATTCCATTAAAAAATTATTTTAGGCCATTTGTGCATGCTCAAATATGTTATGAGCTAGGTCAGCTGTTAATTCATCATTGGTGTTCATTTGTGAAACCAGTGTCTCCATAATAACATTGTGCATGATTATGTAGTGGGATGGCACAATTCTTTGTAGCATCTTTGGCATTGTCATACTCTTGATCGACGTTGTTGTAAGTGCCAAACACTAAATCTATTTCATCATACCTGTCATGGGTACCAGGCATGTAGTAGGGGCAAGCTGGGTGGAGGCTTGGCAGGCCTGGCATAGGCACACAAAAAAACCCATAGCAGATACCTTCTTTTAATTCCTTCCAGCTGTTTGTAGTAACTTCCTGGATACCACTTCCTGTTGCCAAACAGGAAGTGTATGAAAGTCCATGAGCTCCGTAGTGTTCGGGTGTGGCTGGCTATATAAGCCACACCCAAGATTCTTCCAGTTCTTCGTGTTGCTTTCTGTAAGCTGCATCAGCAACACATTCACCGTGCTCCTGCTTACCTGATCTGGATCATTCTGCTTCTGCTTACCTGCTCCGGATCATCCTGCTTCTGCTACCCGCTCCGGATCATCCTGCTTCTGCTTACCTGCTCCGGATCAACCTGCTTCTGCTTACCTGCTCTGGATCATCCTGCTTCTGCTTACCTGCTCCGGATCAACCTCCATGCTCTCTCCACGCGGCAGCTTTCCCCAGACACGAGGTGAAACCTACATCGGCACCTGTAAGCACAAAGAAGAACTTTCATTAGTGCGCTCGCTCCAGTAACGCTGCGCATACTCACCGAAATTCCTGAAAAAGAAAGGAGAGACATTACTTACTGCGCTCGCTCCAATAACGCTGTGCATACTTGCCGAAGTCTCTGTGCATACTTACCGGACCTCCGAGGCTCTCCAGTAGCACTGAACCCAGACTCGTGGCGCAAGCACTTCATAATCCACTCCTGCAAGGGAAAGGAGAAACATTACTAGGTGCGCTCGAATCTATAACGCCGCGCATACCTACTGGCGATTCTGAGTTCTACACGCAGCGCTACTCACCCAAGATACCTTTGGCAAAATAAAGACAATTTGGACAATACCAGACCCTCAAAATCCACCGTGCAACGTTTGTCTAGTGGAAAAGACTATCTTGCTAGTGAAGAAACTAGCACATTGAACTCTCTGCCTCGCTGTGAAGGCATATAACAGTGTGTGGCATCAGAACTCGGCAAAAAGACATTGGCATCATCCCTGCGAGTGTAGGGCTGTGAATCTACCATAGAATTGCACCCCTGCGGATGCAGGATGGAGTGCACACGACACTAAAAACCAAGGTAAGCCCTTAGGGGACATCACAGCACATAGTAGAGAGAAGGGAAGGGGCCCAGGGGAATCAGGTGAACCCAGGTCTGAGTGTGCATCTTATATTTGACAGGTGTTCCTCTGGGTGAAACAGGGGAAGTGAGAACTCGGGGTCAAAGGAGGCTCATCCATCGCTCCTGCAGAGACACAGGTGAGTGTGACAGAACACAAAGCCATCCCCAACAACTCTGCCCGAGCGATGGAAACCTCTGAGGTAGACCAGCTTTCCCTATTGTTAGGCGAACCACGGGCCGAGGTGCATGCAGCCCCCTCAGAGACTAATCCCTTAAGGCACGAACTGGTAGTCAACAGGGACAAAACAGAAAACTTGGCAAGACAGCTCTTATAGACCCAAGCCAGTCTAGCACCCCTACCAGGTGGAGCCCCTCAGGGGCAGCCTACCGTGGGATCTGTAGTCACACCCGTTCAGGTATTGCTTCTAGGCAATATCCCTTTAGCACCCCCAGAACGTTTCTCTGGGGATCCCAAGAAATGTGGAGCATTCATGAATCAATGCCGCCTACACTTCATATGCAAACCGGACTCCTTTCTGAATGACCAGGCTAAAGTAGCCTTTGTCCACTCCTATTTAGGAGGACGTGCAGCAGACTGGTCTGTTCCGTTAGTGCTTAGGGATGTCCCCTTGTTGAGAAATTACCCAGGTTTTCAACGTGAACTGGAAAAACTATTTGCCCATCGGACTCGTGGGCAGGCCTTGTATGATGAGCTGCTCTCTCTGCGACAAGGTGGTCAGGATCTTATTTCGTATGTCGCCACATTCAATCTTCTAATAACCGAATCAGGTTGGCCAGAGGAGAAACAAATAACATTATTTTATCGAGGACTGAGAGGAGAATTAAAAGATGTCTTGGCACAAGTAGTTAATCCTCCTGAAGATTGTAGCGAATACATCGATCTGACTATGCAACTAGACCACCGGTTACAGGATGGCAAGGCCGACCGAACCAGATCAGAACATAGACGAGTGTATGTCCGACCGAAAGAAGCGTCCACTCGACAGGCCTCCGAAACACATTTAGAGCCCATGCAATTGGGTGTCCTCAGAGGACCACTCACCAAAGCAGAGAGAGAACGGAGGTGTCAAGAAAAACTTTGTTTATATTGCGGCCGATCTGGTCACTTCCCCCGGAACTGCATGGTTAAACCCTCACGGAAGACAATGGGGGTCCTGGATAACACAAGGGAAGACACAGAACGGTCTGTCGAGCTAAGAACGGAGCACTCAGATTTCACATTTCAGTATTCCTGTGGTTTTGGTAGATCCTTCACAACCCACCCAAATGCATGCCTTCAAGGCTTTCATAGACAGTGGGGCTATCGGGAACTACTTGGATGTAAACACTGCAAAGACCTTGGGATTGGCATTTCACCGTAAGGACACCGTTGAAGGTGTGACAGCTGTGGATGGCACACAACTCCTTTCAGGACCAGTAACAAAGTGTACTTCCACTCTTACCTTAATCTGCCAAGATGATCATAGGGAAGGTATTAGATTCAACCTTATCGCAGCACCCCAATTCCAGCTGATTCTTGGGATACCGTGGCAAGAGACGCACAACCCAAGGATAGATTGGCGAGCGAGAACCTTACTCTTTCCCACAGAATACGTCTCTTGCTATGACAACAAAGGGACCCAGAGAAGCCCACTGTTAGCTTCACGGGAAAAGATAGCAGATTTAGGTTGGACCTTACCAGCGTAATACCAGGAGTTCCAGGACGTGTTTGCGAAGGAGCAAGCTAATACATTAACACCACATCGAGTTTATGACTGCCAGATTGATCTGCTACCAGGAACACAAGTACCGTTCAGCCGCATTTATGCGTTGACCGAGGAAGAAAACACTCATCTTCGGGCTTACTTAGACCAATACCTGACCAATGGTTTCATTAGACCATCTAAGTCACCAGCCGCCTCCCCACTTTTCTTCGTACCTTAGAAAGAGGGGGATTTAAGAACGTGTATCGATTACCGGGCCGTAAATCAAGTCACCATAAAGAACAAGTACTCATTACCTCTGATACTAGTACCATAGACCAGGTGAGACAAGCAAAGATTTTCACAAAACTAGACTTACTTGGCGCATATCACCTGGTATGCATGAAGAAAGGGGACGAGTGGAAGACTGCGTTCCGTACCTGCTATGGTCTGTACGAATACCAGGTCATGCCCTTTGGGCTTTGAAATGCCCCGGTTGCGTTCCAGCATTTTATGAACGATATGTTACGGGAAATCCTCGATGTCTGCTCAGTCGTCTAAATCGATGACATTCTGATTTACTCCACCACTCCCCAAGAACACGTAACCCATGTGCAAGCAGTACTCCGCAAACTGCGTGAAAACCAACTGTATGAAAAACTTGAAAAATGTTCCTTCCACGTCACAGAGGTGGAGTTTCTGGGATATGTACTGACACCACAGGGAATCAAGATGGACAATAGAAAAGTGGAGGCAATACTCACTTGGTCCTCACCCACGTCTGTAAAGGGAGTACAGAGTTTCTTGGGTTTTGCGAATATCTATCGACGCTTCATACCAGGATTCTCACATTTAGTACACACAATTACCTCCTTGCTGCATAAACACTGACAATTCCAATATACACCAGTGGCGGAAGAAGCCTTCTGAGCCCTCAAGGAAAAATTCACTTCATCCCCAATACTACAACACCTGCAACCCGATTTACCGTACATCGTGGAAACGGACACTTCAAGCATTACCATGGGGGCCGTATTGCCCCAACAGAATCCCAAAACCGGATGCCTTCATCCCATTGCGTTTTGGTCGAGAAAATGTTCCCCAGCAGTATTGAACTATGCGATTTCTGAGAAAGAACTCCTAGCAATCAAGAGTGCACTGTGTGAATGGCAACATTACTTACTTGGAGCAAAACACACCATCACAATAATAACAGATCATCAGAACTTGCAAGACTTATGCTCAGTGAAAGCTCACTCTTCGAGGCAGCTCCGTTGGGCCCTATCCTTAATGGAATATGACTTTGTGATCATCTACCGCCCCGGAGTTAAGAAAGGGAAAGCGGATGCGTTATCCCGCATTGGCACAGGAGAGGAAGTCTATAATGCCCCGGTGGAGATTATACCTAGCCATAAAATTCTCAGCTTCTGCATTGGCCCATCTCCGTTAAACACACTGCAGGAATGTTATCTCTTAAGTTTATCCCCTAAGAAAGACTTAGATATATATCTAGTAACAAGGGTAGTGATGCATTGGTTACAGGCTAAAACATGAATCAACAGTACAATCCCTACCTTGTCTTCGGAAATCCTACGAGGAAAGTGAGAACTCACCTAACCCCTCCCTTCCCCGCCCGGTGGAACAGGTGGGGAGTGAAGGTGCTAGGGAAGAAAAACCCTGCGTGGCTGGAGAGCGAGGTGTTCCCGGCCTGCTGATGTCCCTCGAATGGATAGAAGCTGCAGAGGCTGTTTTCAGGTACTCGAAGGCGTGCTGCCGTTGGAAAGGACTTGTGTTATCGGAGATTGCAGGAAATGGTAGTGATGAAAGAAGAGAGCAATGGGATTGCCAAAAGTACCTGGGATTTCGATTAGTAGAGTTCTAATCGGACGAAGGCTGTACGCAGACGAGGGAGATTCCAACTTGATTGGAGGTGAGCAGAGTTTTATGTGTAGCCAGAGGTTTGTGCTAAAGAAAGAAAATAAGAATTAGGAGAAAAGGTGTCTAATGGCCTGAATCACGTTTGTGGGGAATTAACAGCTACTGAGCAACATACGTGGCTGATGTGTAGCTCCGTTAGTATCTGCTTACAGTGTATCAAAAGGGTTGTTGGGAGTTGCAAACCCGGGGGAGTTGTATGCACGTTTTCTGTTAAAATAGTACAGGTAGAAGTGAAAGGAGGCCGGCGGTAGCGAAAGAATGTTACAGAAGGGAGATTCAGGACTTACTGTGCGGAAGAGCTGAGTGGGCTCTGCTCCGAAATTCTCCGAGGTTCGGGAGCGGGAGAAATGGAGTTGCTGCTTCCAAAGGGCTAGAACAGAGGTTAGTTATGAGGGAAAGTAGAATGAAAAGAAGAATACTCTGGTAACTAACGATCAAGAAACTCACGAAGCGTAGCTGGAGAAATTCGTAGCAAAGCACTTTGGTGCTGGTTCAGGGTCCGGAAGTACTGCTGCCCGAGAAAGGGAAGGAGTCGAGTTACTTCTTGACAACCGCAAGACTGAACTGTTCCTCGAAGTCCAAGCCGCCATCTTGGTAGCTCAAGTGCATACTGCGCCAAAGGTGCCAAATTGACCAGTGCCGTCTAAATCCCATGACAAGGAAGCAATAAAAAAAAGTATGTCTGAAAGAGACCTACTGGCTTGGGACAAGAAGGGAGAACAGTTCACCATTCAAGACAAACTACCATATTATCAAAGATGTCTCTACGTTCCAACTAAGGATCTGCAACAAGCAATTATGTCTGACTACCATGATTAGTTGTTGGAAGCCCATCCAGGTATAGCTAAAACCATGACAAAAGTAAGCAAATCTTATTGGTGGCCAACTTGGCGAGAGGATATTGCTACCTACATAGGCACCTGTGAGGTGTGTGCACAATACAAGACATCCAGGCAAAAACCAGCCGGCCTCCTTCAGCCAATCACCATTCCACCAGCACCCTGGCACACAGTATCAATGGACTTTGTTACTGACTAACCTTCCAGCTAAGGTTATAATACCATCCTCGTAGTAGTGGACCTCTTCTCCAAAATGGCCCATTTCATAGCTCTGAAAGGTATTCCTTCATCTCTGACTCTGGCGCAGGTTTTTCTAGACCGAATCATCAAGTTACACGGATACCCCACTCTAATCGTCTCTGACAGAGGCAGCCAGTATCTCGATTTTGGAAGAAATGTTGTGCCCTGGCAAGAGTAGAAATCCGTCTGTCCTCTAGTCACCAACCTCAAACGGACGGTGAAACCGAGCGCACAAACCAGACCATGGAACAGTATTTGTGCTGTCTATTACACCAAACAAGTCACAGCTGGACAGAAATACCATGGATGGCAGAGTATGCCTGCAACAATTCAACACACTCATCAACCCAAGCAACACCTTTTTTTTACTATATATGGTGGAAACCCCAGAACATCTGTCTACGATCCGCCAGAAAACATTGCGATGCCCACGGTAAAGAATCTGCACGACAGCATCATTAAAGCAGCCAGGGAGGCCAGAAAGAACCTACAGCAAGCCAAAGAAACATAAAAGAGAAATGCTGATCGCCATTGACGAAAAGCATAGATTATCAAGTGGGAGACTCGGTCTGGCTGGCATCTAGACAGATTGCTTTAAAAGGTCCCAAATAATTTCAGCCTAGATACATCGGCCCATATACAATTGAGACAGTGATTAATCCAGTTGCCATGAGACTGAGGTTACCTCAAGATATGCGTATACATCCCGTATTTCATGTGTCACTATTAAAACCAGTACACCCAGGAACCCGAACCTCCACACCTCCTGCACCCATACAAGTGGGTGAAGAAGCACCAGAATATGAGGTAAAGAACATATTAGATTCCAAACTAGTACGAAAGACCCTGTATTACTTGATTGACTGGAAGGGGTACGGACCCCAGGAAAGATCATGGGAACCCAGCACACATACATGCCCCCCAATTAGAGAGCGAAGATTCCATCGGGACAATCCTGATAAGCCAAACCCACACTCACACCATTGGGAGGGGTCTTGAGGGGGAAGACTGTCATGGGTACCAGGCATGTAGTGGGGCAAGCTGGGTGGAGGCTTGGCAAGCCTGGCATAGGCACACAAAAAAACCCATAGAAGATACCTTCTTTTAATTCCTTCGTGGTGTTTGTAGTAACTTCCTGGATACCACTTCCTGTTGCCAAACAGGAAGTGCATGAAAGACCATGCGCTCTCTAGTGTTTGGGCGTGGCTGGCATTATAAGCGACACCCAAGATTCTTCCAGTGCTTCGTGTTGCTTTCTGTAAGCTGCATCAGTAACACACTCACTGTGTTCATGCTTACCTGCTCTGGATCATTATGCTTTTGCTTACCTGCTCCGGATCATCCTGCTTCTGCTACCTGCTCCGGATCATCCTGCTTCTGCTTACCTGCTCCGGATCAACCTGCTTCTGCTTACCTGCTCCGGATCATCCTGCATCTGCTTACGTGCTCCGGATCAACCTCTGTGCTCTCTCCACGCCGCAGCTTTCCCGGACATGAGGTGAAACCTACACCGGCACCTGTAAGCACAAAGAAGAACTTTCATTAGTGTGCTCGGTCCAGTAATGCTGCACATACTCACCGAATCTTCCCGCTATGCTGGAATCCAGGTTCGTAGTCCGTGCACCCAAATTCCTGCAAAAGAAAGAAGAGACATTACTTACTGCGCTCGCTCCAGTAACGCTGTACATACTTACCGAAATTCCTGCAAAACAAAAAAAGGAGAGACATTACTTACTGCGTTTGCTCCAATAATGCTGTGCATACTTACCGAAGTCTCTGTGCATACTTACCAGACCTCCAAGGAAACAGGTGAACCCAGGTCTGAGTGTGCATCTTATATTTGACAGGTGTTCCTCCGGGTGAAACAGGGGAACTGAGAACTCGGGGTCAAAGGAGGCTCATCCATCGCTCCTGCAGAGACACTGGTGAGTGTGACAATACCCCCACTACTACACTGTAAAGTTGTGTTGAATGCTTCAGCCAGATCCTTACACGTCTGAATGCCTTTTGACTTATCCAAAACCTCACCACCTCTACAATGTCATCAGCAATTGCAGAAGATAAGATGCTTCCCTCTCCTTTTCATCAGCTTTTCATAGCTAATTGCCTTTGTATGAGTTGTTTATTTGGTGTTTGTGCTGCTGCTTTGTGGTGCTGGTGGTGTTGATGGTATCAACTTCAAGATTTTGATTTGCTTGCTGTTTTGCCATCAACATTAAACAGTGATTGTAGTATGGCAGAGATTTTATAGAACCCCAACGTCTCAAATAAATCCATTTGGTGCTGTGAGCAGTTTACAACTAAAATCCAGCTAAATATTAATGTGCCTGCTTTTAATTATTTAACAGTACCAGTCACAAAAGTGTTCTGCGGTGTTCTGTGTGGGCGAGGCATGGGCCGACGAAGGATCAAATTAATCCTGGAACTGAAACCTCAGACTGCCTGGTAATCAGACAGGCATTTTGATTTGTGAAAAGCCCACGAGGACAAGCCCAGAAGCTGTTTGTTGCTGTTCGTTGTGTGTCCGGGATCGAGAACTACAGTCTTGCAGGATTGCTATGCTGGTGGCTCCTACCTCGCCTCCTTGCATTGCGGGGGTGGCGTGTGTAAGTATGCAGTACTGAGGTCCACGAAGGAGCTTTGCTTCGCTTTCTCTATTACATGGTCCCATACCACACCATTATACTGGACACCGCTGGTAAGTGACTGTTTGACTGTGTTCACTTATACCAGTGAAATTGACTTAAACTATGTAAACTTCAATCTGATGTTACTCGCAAGGCTGCATTTGAACCGACACTAATTGATTGGCTACACTCCTCTCTACTTCACTATTACCTCACTAAATTAGAGGGGCAGGGTATCTTTTATGCTGTGTGTGCCAACCAGAGACGGTGGGATCACCATTGGAGGCTTCCCTTTGATCTGGATCGAATATGGGGGATTTGACTGTGCTGTGGCCTATCTGTATTACACAAGTGCGAAAGTGCAGCAGAAGTGTTTCTTGGTGTCCCGCGGGTGAAGCTGCTTGTTTGTGTTTGCTGGCATTCTACATTGAAATTCGTGGCGAACCACTCCTTTTTTCCCGGCATACTACAGTGACTCCTGGCCTCTGGCCTTTGAACCGTTCTGATTGCCTTCTTTTTCTGTACCTAAGAATTCCATTATGGTTACTTTCAAGAGTGGTTTCAGGGCCAGCAATTGTGAGTTGGACCAAGCTTCTGAACAATTACTGAAACCAGAGCTGCGGCCAGTCACTAATGCAGAGCATATATGTAATGCTGTGCCCCTGCCTATATCTCTATCTGAGGCTAACAACATTTTACTCCAGGAGGATTCTACAATAAAGGGGTTGGATGGCTAAGGATTATTTGGCAACTGTGGCATCTGGCGAAGGGCTGTTGGAATTGGCTGATGCAGAATGTATTGAAGAAGATGAAGTTCCTTTGCGTATAAGGAAAATAGTTAGGTTTCATGCTTCTACTACACAGCCTACCTCAAACTTTCAGAACCTGGGAGTTGTGGGTAGCTCTATAAGCTGTAAAAAGACACAGGAGGGCAGTAGCTTGGGGAGTTCTTTTGTAAATTCGCGACCATCTAAAGCAACTTCTATATCGGACCTCTCAAATGGGTTTGTCTTTGGAAGATCTAACAATGAAAGGTCATTTAGTAATGACCACCAAAATATGCCAGTCTCCACTGTTGGTAGTTTGAGCCACCAGGGCCTTCTGCAAGTGTGCAATTCTATCACTGTTCGGGAGGTTGCCTCACGAGAATTGACGCTAGATAGCTGCCTGGAGGATTCATTCCAAATGGTTGCTAATGCCACAAGGGATTTGTTAAGGGATACTATTGATTTGGACATACCCCCGCTTTTGGCAGCACATAATTATGGGAAGGGGTTACCTAAAACGCCTACAGATATTAGTGCTTTTAATGTTCCTAATACCTTAGACCTGGAGATGGGTCCCGAGACACTTGCATGCTTGGGGAATCCAATGGCCATCTCAGAGATGGGGATGTGTGAGTTTATTTCCCACCTTTTGTCCAATTTACACATTTCTTTGAATTCGGCACTAACAACTTTATGTGACACACAGGACAACTTGGGGGGGATTTTGGTAGGCCAACAGGTGGCTTTTAATGATCTCTTGGTACGTATGGCTGGATTTGAGAAACTATTTGGGTAATATGAATCTACTCGCTAGTAATGTATCTGTGGGGAAGTGTATGCAAAACAACTTGGACTGTACATTGAAAAATTGGATGATAAAGTGTCTGCTATATTGGACCAAGATGGGCATGGAAGATAAGGGCACCCAGTGTGTGATAGCTGACTATGCTGAGGAAAGTGTTCAGGAAAAGCCACCGAAAAATGTGGTTGAATGTGCCCCTGATAGTCCCTCGGTCTTGTTGGAGGCTATGGGTCTCCTGAATGACAATGCAGTTGAACAAGAGGTTATAGTACGAGTTGTTTCTAATACTGCTACTAATGAAAATGAATTAGATTCTGAGTCGGTATCTTATAATATGATAAGGGGTAAAAGCCGTAAGAAGAAGGCTAAACATACTAGAAAAACAAAAAACTTGCCTCCTATGAAACTCAAGGGGATGAATGCTAACCTTAAAGCCATACCACAATTACAACAGCCTGCAAAGTGTAAAAATAACAACAGTGGATGTGCTGAGCTGGTCATTGGGCCTACAGAGGGAGGCAGGGAAGGGGTGAATTTGCCTGAGCGTCCCCAAACAAAGCAGACAAAGATGACAGCCTTTGGTAAAATCATTAGCACAACGCATGCCCATACTTCTAGGGGTACATTGCAGCTTATTGATGTTTCTATTTCTCCTGTGATTTATTTGCCTGTGATGAATGATGTGAATACTTCTGAGCAATTATCTAAGAGTGGTTTGTCTGCCTCTAACGCAATGATGGAGTCCGCAAGCTCTGTGAAGTTTGGGGCGGCTGATACATCCTCGGAAAATCCAGAGAGGGGTTTCACTACCGTTTGTAGGTGCCAGTTCTGGTCAACATGTTCATGTCGGGAACACAGGGTTGGAGACAGGGGTAGCTGCTTGATCTGGCAGTAAACTCAAAGGCTGGGTACCCAATGAAAATTCTGTGAAAGGGACTAAATTAAATAGCTCAGGATTATTAACCATATTTAAAAAGGTGCCCCTTCTGAGAACAATAACTACAGATTACATTGAAGCTAAATCATTACCCCAAAAGGAGAATGGTAGAATGGTCAGTGATTTTCACTCGGTTATGGCGGCTACCATGGTGTGGGATCAGCAGACTAATTTGCAGGCCATGGGGTTTGACCTTGTGGAACTGCAAAGTTTGGTTGATGCTAGGACATTTCTCAGCTTTGAGGAACCTGTAGCACTGACTGCTGTCTCAGCGTTAAGGTCTCCTGTTGTAATTCCGTGCGATTCTGGTATGGTGCTGTCCATGGTCTCAAATCTCCTGGGGAATGGTCAAGACTAGTCTTGGATTCAGCTGGCTCTTAAGACCTTATAGAGTTTGAGTCATGGTCTGGGACATGCATGACAGAACGGAAATTGAAGTCATCTCTTGGAATACCTGCGGTAGCTCTAATATATATAAATGTATGCTCAACCCTGTAGTCAATAAACTTCTGAAGATCTATTTGTTTCAAGAAACGATGCTGATGTTTAATCCTTTCTTTGAATTTTTCCATACTGTCTTGTGTCCTGCTTCTAGGGGTGGGGAGGGGAGACCAAGAGGAGGCCTCTTAATTGCTGCAGATTCTAGCTTGGGGCTCTCTTGGGATATCTTATTTAGTGCAGAGTGGCTTTTGGCTATTGGGCTGAATTTAGGGCCTGACCTTTCACCAATCTTGTTACTAAATCTTTATTGGAATCCCATTAGAGTTTACTTTGATACTATAGAGGATGGTTTGGGAGAAATTATGTTTTATTGGATTCAGAGGTGGCATGGCTACCAAGTGATTTTGGGAGGTGACTTTAATTCCTTCTGTGCAGATGAAGCCAGATGGAATTCCATGGGGGCTCTACTGACTAAGCAACATTTGAATACAGGAAGAGGTATTCAGTGGGATTCCCTTTTGCGGAATCGGGGCATGTTTTTATTAGATCACCTGCCTGCCTCTTTTGCTCCCAAATTCACCTGGCACAGAGGGGAGTTGTCTTCTAGGATAGATTTTATCTATGTCTCTAATGGTATTAGGAATCATTGTAGCCACCTGATTCACCTGCCTTCCGATTTAGGGGACCATCTACTTTTATCGTTTTCTTTGTCTATTTCCATGTCTATTCCGTGTATCCGACCGGACATGGCCTGTCTATGTTCTAACAATAAGGGTTTAACTGTGGTGTGGAATAGGAAGACTGCCTATAAATTTAACCAGCTACTGTTTGTGTCTTTGAAGGAAGCAGTCCTTGATACTCTGGATGGGGACTCTCTGATGTGGGTATTGCCTCTACATATAAATCTATTCTGTCTTGCATTCGTCAAGTGGAAGCCCACCATAGCCTGGAGAACTTGAGTAAGAGAGCTTATGTGAGTGATGACAGAATCTCTGAGTCTAAATCTCGTAAAAGGAGGGATTTAGTTGAGCTGAAGAGATTGGAACTGTCTGCCTCCGAGCATGATATGCACAAGCGCAGACTCCTTTTGAGGCACAAGAACTATGTGAAGTCTCTCAGGATGGACGCTCATCCTTTCCATCATCAGCATATGCTGGAGTGCTTGTGTAAGGGCAACAATGGCCACTTCTGGTCGTCAGTTAACAAGCTACTGGAGAATGCAAAAGGGAGTATGGACTGCCCGATTGACTCGGCTAGTTGGGTGTCATTCTACACTTAGAAATGTGCTTTACCTGATGACTTCTTGGTCTCTGAGGGTTCTGACTTGGCCAATCCTGTCATGGGCTTATGTAGTTGGAATAGGGAGGATATTGTGTGGGCCATTGGTCGGCTCAAGCCGTACCGGGCCGCGGGTCCGGACGGTATACCTCCTTTTGTTCAGGAACCGGACCTCTGGGCTGAACTTCTAAAACCATTATTTGACCATATTTTTCTATCTCATACTGTGCCTGTTTATTTGGTTAAATCCATTATTGTACCTATTTATAAAAAGGGAGACAAATTGGTCTTGTTCAATTATTGACCCATTGCTTTGACTGATGCCTCTAGTAAGGCTTTTCAATTCTCCTATTAACAGACCTTAACCATGCCATCAGAGAACATAATCTTCTAAATTGGTTTCAGGAGGGGTTTAGAGAAGAGCTGGGTACCTCATCCAATGCTTCCATCTTGTCATCACTCTCAGGTGGGGAAAGTGTATAGACTTCCTGGATATGACTAGTGCTTTTTATGGCGTTATTAGGTACAGGTTCTGGCATAAAATGCTTTCTTTAAACATCCCCGTAAATTGGTGCAATTGATTGCTTTCTTACATACACATACTACTGTGCGTGTTTGCCTGTCTGAGGTTGGAGTCTTGTCGCCAGAGAAAGATACCTGTACGGGAGTCATACAGGGGTGTACTTTAGCACAGACACTCTCCAACCTATATGTCTGCAATGTTGAGGGACTGTGGCAGGGTCCCTCCATCGCTCCATCTAGGTTGGGGAATGTGAGGCTGGAGTGGATGGCCTTTGTGGACGATTTTATACTCTTTGATAAAACTCCACGTGGTCTTAGAGTGAAGATGCAGCTCTTATTTAAATATGCCCAGGATAACAACCTCTTTCCTAATGCTTCTAAAAGTAAAGTCTTGGTTCTATCTCGTAGAACTAAGGGTCAACATTTGGTTTGGACTATGGAACCCTATAGTGTGGAGCAGGTCAAGACTGTCATTTATCTGGGCTATCATTTAGCGAGTAGGGTCAGTATTGATTATTGAAAAACCATCTTGGCTGATAAAGCTAAAAAACGTTCTGCTCAAATTAAGTTTCTAAAGCAAAGGGTTTGTAAATTTTCTTTAGAGCCCTTGAGGCGTTATTATCTGGCCAAATTTGAGTCGAATGTTCTATACAGACCTGACCTTTGCTCCCACAATATGGGTGACATGTTATACATTCTTCAGGGAAGGATTTGGAAGGACGTTCTGGGCCTTTCGATGTCTATACCTAATGCTATCATTAGACACAAGCTGTGTCTAGTGTCATTGAAGGCCTGATATGTCTGGAGACAGCTTTCATTCTTCTGAAGAATGATTGTCCCCCCCGAGAACTCCCTATGTGAGAACTGGTACTGTTCCGTCCATTGGAGAGTTTAGAGATCGGATGATTGCAGTACTGTCTTGTATTAATGTCTCTGGTGAAGATCTGGTACTAAGAGCAGGGCACATTAAAAATATCTTGTTTAGGTTTGACTGGTCTGAGACAGTGGATTGCATCTCAACATATGTCAGCTATGAGGAATATTCTCAGTATGTGCATGCAAGGGAATGCTTAGCGATGTATCTTCAGCAATTTCCCTGCTCCAACATACGTGCTAATTACATATACTTCAGGCTAAATTAGCTGCCTGTTTACGAGAAGATCAGACATTGGAGTAAAACGAATACCATGGCTGTTCGGAATGCATCTGAGAGCAATTGCAGGTTCTGTGGAGTTACTGACTCACGAGAGACCCTGAAGCACTTGGTTGTTGTCTGTTTGTTTTTTGATAAAGAACGTGCCAAGTCCTTCAGGGAAAAGATCCCTGATTGTTCAGAAGTGTCTAGGAACCTGCTTTGGTGTCATTGTATGTGGGGCACTAGTATCTCTTTGGTCCTAGCTCTGAATTTTTTTCTTATTTTACTTAATTCTGATCTGTATAAGACAAATCTAGAAATTGACATTTTTATTTGAATTGATTTAATTGAAGAGTTTGTGTTCTATTTTTGGTTAATCTGATCAATTAATTCAATAGGTTTTTTCTAGAAAGATGAATTATGTTTCTCTTAAAATCTTCTATATATTGAATGAATATGTGATTTATGTAAATTGTGTTGTTTTCTTTTTCCAATGAAACATGTTGTGTAAGGTTTTTTTGTAAACTAGATATGCAACAAAAAGACAAAACAAAAAAGTACTAGTCACTTTTATTTTGTTCTTTTGTTTGTAACACATCATGCAATCCAATACCAAATGATAAGACCTGACCATCTTTTGAAATACACTCTCCAAAAATTGCCATTGATGCAATGTTCACTATTTTATATACATCATAGGAAAATGTATTTCCAATCTATTTAATGCAATAATATACTTGTTTACCACATCTTTAGCGTTTTAATGATGTTTGTTTGATTATGTTTGCTATGGTAACAATGCTATTTGTATGTATTTATTGTATTCATTTGACCTCTAATGCACTGTTGCCAACAAATGTACATATGCAGTACAATAAAGGAGGCACAAACAATACATTATACCATTTAAAACGAGGAGACATAGAGAAGATAATTTTTTAGATGAGAGCGAAAGAGATGACAAGAAGAACGTGATCTGAGAGAAAGTTGTAGTTTGTTCCAAAATGTAGGGGCTAAAATGGAAAGGGATTGGGCATGGGATTGAACACAGGGAGGCTGGGGAAGAAACCACAGACATTTGGATAGTTATTTGAGAGTACAGGAGGGAGAGTAAAACGAGATCAAAGCTTAGAGATAAGATAAGCCAAACCATAAACACATTTAAAGACAATGTAAAGGAAGTCAGATGGTAAATTATATTTTGAATGTCATCCAACAAATCAAAGAAAGTGGAATATATTCAGATTTACCAGGAGGTTTACAAAACAACAAACAATAGTGTGAGAAACAGCCAAATAATTTTCAGCAAGATCAAGCAGAATAGCAGAGCAACACTAGTGACAAGAGAAGATTAGAGAAGCAATCAGAAGTTTAGCCGTTTGAAAAGAAAGAAAGTATGATTTCCGAATATGAAAAAAGTGAAAGATTGGACCACAGTAAATATATGTGATGACAAAGAAAGTGGTGAAGAGGTTCATGAAATAATTGAAACAGGAAGGGAAATAGAGGGAGCTGTTAAAGGAGGCTGGGCAGCTGAAACATGGAATAACAGGACCTCTTTTTAGGAGGGATCAAGGTGAAAGAAGTTGCTAGACATCCAGGACTGAACAGCACGTAGACAAGTAGAAAGAGTGGAGTAAAGATAATTGGTAAAGGATGGAACACGATATCTGGGAGTCATCAGCATAAAGAGACTGAGCACAAACCATTGAGGAATCCCCGGATGTAAAATATGATTTGAGGAAGTTATACCAGCAGAGGAGCCAGGATAAGTATGGTTATTGAGATATCACTAAACCCAACGAAGCACTGGCCACTGAAGGCCAAGTTGGGAGAGGGAGGAGAGAAGAACACTGTAATTGGCAATATCAAAAGCAGTGGAAATGCTTTACAGGGCAAGGAGTGATGAATTTTAAGCATTGTGTGCAGGGAGGAGCAGACCAAAAACATGGTTAAGGCTGTTTCAGTGGAATGGAGTGGACTAAAAGCAGATTGGTGAAAGGAATGAGCAATAAGTGATTTAGATGAGTAGAGGATTGGACATAAACCATATGTTGAAGATTGTTGAGATAAAAGAATGCAGAGAAATGGGATGGAAGCTTGATAGTAATGAGCTGTCTAGTGAAGGATTTTAATGTGATATTGCACAGAATAGTTAGGTAGAAGAGGCATGACGTGACAAAAGAAGATTAAAATCATGAAGGTAATGAAATTTCTCCCATGGACATTCAGTCTGATGTTTGGAATGGCAGGAAGAGTGAAGTGAAGGAGTTGAAAAGCTTCTGATAAGGAGATAAAGCCATGGTCGGATAGATCAAGTTGACAGTAGAGTGTATTACAGATACAAGTGAAGATGCAGCTGAATTAGCTGAACAGGTAGAGAAAACATCAGGATAAGAAAGAGAATCGGTCAGAGTAGAGATAAAAGAGTAAGGGGGACATAACTGGAGTGTATGGCAATCAAGCAGCAGCCCAAGAGGGGGGAATAGTGAGAGGAGAGACAGAAAAGACTAAAGAGAGCAGGAAGTGGTCCAAAGAAGAGATCAGAGATGCAGTACCATTGGAGGGTAAAGGAACAGTAGAAAGAATTAGATCAAGGGTGGAACCAAACCCATTGGATAGAGGTGCAGGAATGTAAGAAATGTGAGAGGAATCTAGTATTGGATAGAACAACCAGTGGCTGCAAGATAACATGGAAATCACCAAAACGAATAAGGAAGGCCATCAGAAGGAACCGTAGATGACAGTAGAGTAAAGATCATCACAAAAATAGTTGTGTGGAAGGGAGAAGAGCAAGCCACAATAATAGTAGATTGGAAGAGTGTGAGACATTTTCTTTAAAGCAGAGACATTTTATATTAAGTTGAAGGAAGAGATCAAGAACCGAGTAAGCTTTGCCACAGATGGATCATATTTTCCAGTAAGCTGTAGTGATGGCAGTAGGGGAGGAAGACAAGGACATAGGGGATACATCAGAATATTAAACTCACGAGAAGTGGCATGGTGGGAGTGGTGATAAGGTGTAGAGTGAATTGGGATTGCTCCACTAATAACAGAAAGGCAAAGAAAAGAACAAAACGAACTCCAAGGAGCAACAAAGAGAAGGGAAGAAGAATGGTACCCTGAGGTGTTAATGAAGCAGCCAAAACGAGGTGGAAATTAAGGTGTCCTAGAAGAGGAGGACCGAGGGAAGAACCACATTTCAGCAGCAGCTCAAGTTAGATAAGTGCAGAAAGGCAGCTGAGAATAACTGTGAGAGAAAGATGCAGTGGGCCTGTTATTGGATCATAGAGTTCAACAGAAGACAGAAAACATAGATGCTGTCTACGCATTTAGTCATAAAAATCAGAGAACTATGGACTTCTCCTGGACTTCATAAGGGCATCGCCTCTGGGAATATGTAATACTTCCTTCCGTGTCATCATGCCAGGTTAGTGGGGGCACGGCAGTGCAAGTGGGCAGGTGGGGATTGGGCAGATCACACATGGAATGATGGAGATGTCACACTGGCCACAGTCAGCATGCACATTATGAGTTAACATCAGGCAGCTGGATATGCTCAGTGTATCTTCAGCTATATGGCTAATTACTGGTGATGCTAAAAATGGTGTGCCTGTGTCCTAGGTTATTGTCGTATGCCTACTAACACTCACATAACCTTAAAAACTCTATTTTGATGGCCAATAACTGTGTCATCTTCAAAAGCAAACAACGACATATTAGTTATTCACATAGCCCTGTTTATTTTGTTTAACTCTTTCCATATTGCAGGATCTCACTCTTTCAAAACACCAATTTCTGCAAAATAGTATGCCAGCTTCTCAGATAATTTGTGAACATTCAATTCAAAGAAAACCCCAGGCATTGCTTCCACTTATGGATTATGTGCATTCCAGTCATCATATCTAATATACCTCATTTCTTGCAACATATATTCGACCATTGCCATGCAATCCCATGTCATTTTAAAATTATTTATATTGCATGTCTCCATGGCTACCTACAGGTTTCAAATATCACAGGTCTTGATAGGTTTGGCTTCTCATTCTCCTACCATATTAGGAGTGTCTCCACAAAGATACTCCTTGTGGAACATTTCCAGGTAGCAGGTAACATATGTTGCCATGATGATTTGTGGCAGTGCTCTCAATATAACAGACATCCCATTTCTCAAGAACACTGGATCCATTAATAAAAGAACTAATAGTTCAAATGTTTGCCATACATATGTAGATTTCACTGAGCTGAAAGACACAATGTTCTCAAATACACTATTGAGATAGTGTTAGTTGCTGCAAAGGATGATAACAGCTAAAATGGGTGGTAAAAACCCAAGTGTAATGTCACCAAATATCTTGAATCTATTTCACAAATAATGTCTTGATTACATTTTTCAGAGTAAAGGATGTAAACTAAATTGAACGATCTCTGGGGGTAGTTAATATGAATGGCAAGCATGCATATGATATATTTACGTTGGCACTTTTTGCCCTGTTGCAATGAAAGCAGTCAGGTTTGGAACAAAAAGGATAAGACGTTTTTTTGCTATGTTAATTGTGGATCTCTGTAACCAGACAGCCATAGACACAGCCATAGAGGGAATTCAGTTCAGATCCACTAATACCTCTCTCAGGGATGTCATTTTGAGGTCTCCAGAGGTCGCACCTGTGACCCCTGAGGTCTCTCTTGCTACTCCTGTGGTCCCACTTGCTACCACCAGAAACAAGAGAACATTTTAAATTGGCCAGCAGCATGTGGCTTTTTGTTTCTGCAGTGGCTGGTTTTCTGATAGCGATAGTGGGTAAGATAGCTCACTGGGTTGAGCACTGGCTGCTGCACTGTGGGTGTGATCTGCAGGTTGCAGGTTTGACACATGGCAAAGTCAACTCAGCTTTTCATCCTGTTGAGGTTGATAAATGAGTATCAACACAGGTTGGGTGATATTGTATGTATATTTGTTATATATGAAGCGCCTAAGCATAAGAGCTATATAATACCACATCAGTATAATTTGGCCGTTGACATCTGCTTGCATTCACAGTCATTTAGTAATATGGGCCTATATGCGCTGATATTACTGATATATATGATGATCTATTCTTCTATGAAATATACATCACTTTACAGTGATACTGTAACCATATGCTTCATATTGTACATGGAAACAATGCTATGTGATGCCACTTCCTGTTTTGTCAAGGGGTGAAAGGTTGTGTACCATCAATTCCCATGATATCAATGAAAACCTTGTGTCTGTTTATACAAATCACGTAAAATGATATGGGATTACCTCTATGTGTGATCCAAAAGTAATGGGATTAATCACCATTATTCTTGATGGAAATACCCATCAGAGAACAGCAGAAAGTCGGCTCTGTTGTATTGCCTCCACTTGTCACATGGACAAATCACTGAGCTTGTACTTCTCTGTGCTATCCAGCCAAATTCACAAAGAATTGGAAGTGATTCAGTTTGACTTTGATATTCAATTGATGTGATCTTTGTTTGGCATCAAATGTAAATACAATAAAGAAGCATACAAATGTGTGACTTGAAGATATCTTACCACATATGATTTATGTAGTGTAACTCTCCAATTCCGATCATACCTATTTGGTATCATTGTTTTAGCAGTGACTGGGATGAGCTCTGGCTAAAGAATGCATATTTCCTTGGAACCAACACACATGCTATCGCTCATATTTGTAACCAACCAATCTCATTAACATCTTATTTAATAACACATTAAAGAAGGGAACAGAGCAATCCTGCATTCTGTTTTCTTCTCCAAATTTGGCAACTTCCACACAGACGATTCATTCTAAGCAAATCATTGTCTTTATACATGATTTCCTTTCTGTGATTAAATTAATCTCACTATGTTTCATACATAAGCATTACTTTCCTTAACCAATTCTATGTCTATATTAACCTCTAAAGAATACTAGAAATATTAAATAAACTTCTCTTAACACATGTGTGTATGTATTTCTCTGCGGATATATGTGCGCCACTATCAATTCAAATATGTATGCAATTTTCTCTGAACATGGGTGTGCACAACGTTCAGTCTACTTCTATTCATTTGCTTTCCAACCTACAGGTTTTTGAGCTGGAGGTTTAATATTCTCCAATAAAATGTGCACTGTTAAAGACACTTGCCCTTTCACATCATACATAGGTCTTCCTGTGCATTTCAGGATAAGCGACTGCATGGGATTTACACTTAGCATTATTTTTTGTGAGTATAATTAATTCTCTAAGCTACCTTTTGTTGTGCAAGTAACTATTTCATGATTAGGCTCTGTAGGGATATGTAGTGTGCATTTCAACCAGGCAAGAATGTTAGAGGCACCTCAGACTCCTACAGAAGGTGTGTGCCAGTGTACAAATGATGCCAGTGTGCAGCATAGGTGTGTGGCTTAGCGCTGATGTGAGACACTGATGAGAACCATACAAACCAAAGAAAGGAGTTAGGATTTAGCATAGAATAACAGTGTAGTGTAGTGTAGGCGCTAACAATTAACCTGACTAATTACTAATTACTAACTATTAACCTTAACAAATGAATCTTTTAGTAATTAGAATGGTATTGTTTATCCATGGTCCACACTGCAGCCCGTAGGTGAAAAGGCTTCATGCACACACTGATGTGGGATTAGAAATAAATGCAGACAATTTGACAGCTGATTCTGAACTGCAGTGTACGTAGCAGACAGTGGAATGCATTTTGTAAAAAAAAAAAGAGGAGCTGTAGGAAACAGAGGATGCAAATGTTGCACGTTCATCCAGCCTTTGGGAAAGAGTGTTGTACAGAGGTCAAGGTGAAGAAGCAGAAGGAGTTGGAAATTTACTTGGGTTAAACAGGGGAGTGCTAAATTGAATGACCTCACAGCAATGGGTGGTCAAATCATATACTTTATATATGAGGATATAAGGAAAGGCGATGCAAGAGAAGTGGGGTAAAAGAAACAGAAGGACGAAAGGAAAGGGGGACCAGAGTGAGGTTGGCTAGAAGAAGAAAGAACAGACGAGAAAGAGAAAATGTAATGAGTTTGGTATGCTGGCTGTGTGCTGAGCTGAACTGCTGAGAGACTGTAGTTGAATTCAGTGCAGGAAGAAGGGTGATGGGCAATGGCCTCGCTGGATGCCAAGCAAGCAGCTGTCAGCTGGAGAAAGACGGCTGTTTTGACCAAAGGAATTTCCCATACGAGCTGAATCCTCTCTCTTGGTTTGGTAAGTGCCAAATAAAGAGAAACATCTTATTCAAGATAACCTTACCCTAAATAGTGAAATGTCAAATTAGGCACGGAAAGGGAAAGCCATTTCTTCACTGGAGAAAACATGTATTTTCCTGTATGGAGATAGACACTTATAAAAAAGGGAGTTTGTCACACTTCCAAAGTAATAGTTAAAGGAGAGGCCTGCTTTGCTGGGCTCAGAGGAGAAGCTATTTCCTGGTGTGGGGGAATCCAGGGGAATTGATGCTAAAATAAGTACAAATATTAATGCACATCATTGACAAGTTGTGAAAACAGTATTATCTGCTAAGCTTTCTCAATGTTTTACATGTATCAAAATATTGCTATCCGTGTTTTTGTTATGGTCTACAGAAAAGGTATAAAGTGCATCACAGAATCACAAGAGCTGTGTATGGTTGGTTATTGTGTGATCCATTTATTTTTGTGATGCATAGAGTGTGAAGCCTGGTGCATCTGATACTGTCAATGGAAATTAATGTGAAGCCTGGTTTAGCACTAGTTCTGGCTTTGCCTTAGGCAAAGGGTCCCAAATATAAACAAAAGGTACCATTGCGAGCTTGTCGTCCATGCTTCAGCAAAACAAGAATCAGAGATACATTGTTGCAAGCTCCTGCGCATGGGCAAAGTGAACTAGAGATATGCAAATTCATACATGTTTTGGTGGAGAATGTGGGCATCTTCTTTGGCTAGGTACAATTGCTAGGCATAGGGTTTTGTTGCAGGGTCATAATGTGTTGTGCTAGTGCACTTTGAATTCCATTGTTTGTTCTCCTCTGCTGTTCGAATTACTTCAGTTTCATTGTGCCTAAGATAGGGATTGAGCTTGGTGCAATTTAACATTCATTTTTTTTTTCTCTCTATGTCTCTTCTATTTGAATGTGTTATTGTACAAGTAATTGTAACTGTAGTGGGGCTGCATTGTGATTTTGGATTTTGCAATTACTTTAGTGGCATTGTGTGAACATTTGTGCACTGTAAACACGACAGATGTTTAAATTGCCGACCACTGGACATATGTCCTCTGACACAATCTCTCCAGCTGGAGAGAGAGGATTGTTTCCAAGATAGATAAGAAATCTCCTGAGGAGCTATCTGCAGAGGGAAGTGTGTTACAAACCTGCCTATTAAGTATCGTCTGGGCTGAGAACCACAAGGGGCAGACAGATTATTCATTTTGTTTGGGTGCAAAAACTTGTTTTGCCTTATACAAGTTTATCAACGTTCGAACAAAAGATTCTGAGTTCATGACAAGTTTGCAACACGAGTTAGCTGATATGCATGAGAATGTCCTTCAATCAGAGTGTTTGAAACAGGACGAGCCTTGTCTGCAGTTACAGGCCAAGTATGACGAGGTAAATGCACATTTTGCACAGAAAGAAAGACAGATGGCTTGGAATGAAGGAGAGGCTGTACATTGAAAAGTGATTTTGGAGGCCATTCAAAAGGATAGAAACCTTGTCTTATCAGAAATGCAGGCACTCCGCAAAAGTGGTAGTCAGAAATCTGAGGAATTAGAGACACTTGAGGGTAAAGATTTTAGGCTGATGGATGAAAATGATAATAGGATAGACACTATTAATCATTTAAAAAAGTAAATTATAGAAATTAGTGAGGTAATGGCCAAGCCAAGAAAAGAAAACTCAACACTATATAATGAAAAACAAGAGCTAAATACATAGTTTGGGAAATAAGGCAACAACATTCGGGTGTCAGGGGTGTCAGGATTACAGATATGTTCTTCTCCTGTGAGCAGCAGGGCGTTAATCTCCTTAAGGCTGAATGCAGCCACAGTCTGGGAAATGTGCCAGCTGCTGTTTACTCAGCAAGAGCTGGCTGCTCTCCAATACTCGAGACTGAGCCTACTTACCCAGAGCAGAGAAAGAGGGTCAAAGTGAGGCCTTATGCAATTAACCGTACAATGTAATAAAGATCCTGAACAATATTAAAGGCTTGATCTGATCCTTCAAAAAAGATTCAGGTGTAACCATCAAGCAACATTTCAAATCTGGTATTGAGTTATTTATAACATTGGGTATTCCCATGGATCAGTTTTCCAGATGTTCCCACCTCACTATGGATCATAGTTCTGCGAGCTTCATACAGAGTTTAAGGAATTTACCATGGGATGTTTTGAAAGAGAGATCAGGAAACAATTATCACCATATAGCTCTATGCAAGATGCCAAGAAAGCAGCCTATAGCATGACCGTGCAGGTTGATGAATCGCCACGCCATTTCTTGCAATATCTAAAAAGGGCTTTTTCATGATTTGACTCTAGCTGTGACACACACTCAATAGAATTCAAGATCACTTTTTTATGGACTGCAGTGCGAAATTGTTTTGCAACTTACACATGAATTCAACAGAGACCGCAGTCTTGGGTGGACCCTCAAGCAGGTTACCAAGATCTATCAGATAATCTCTCAGGAGAAAAATGAGGGTAAGTGCAAATAATACAAATCACTAAATGCTATGGGAAAATGCCATTGGTGACGGCTCAGATAAAGAGTGACACACCACATAACCAGAAGGGCATGGCAATTCATGGGAATGCCACACCACCCCAGGCCATGATGTTCCAATGCACAGACCCCAGCGACAGACGTTCGTACATTATTCCTTAATGGCCCTCATTACGAGTCAGGCGGTGGACCATGGTGCTATTAGCACCATGGTCCATGGCGGTAACTCACCGACTCCGCCATGGTGGATGGCAGAATTACCGCCCCATTCCAAGGTTGGCGGGGCAGTAATTCCCCATTCACCATGGTCCCTTCCCCATTCCAATTTTTTTCCCCATAGGGCATAATGGAGAAGGCGCTAATTACGGCACCGTAAATTACGGTGCCTTAATTAGCTCCAAAGTCTCTTTGCGGGTTGGATTTTTAACGCCTGCTAAAAGCAGGCGTTAAACACCGACCCGCAAAGGGACACTTGTAATCAGGCGTTAAGAGTTTAATGGCGCCAACGCTCTTTACGGCGCCGTTAACCCCTTAACACCTGACTTGTAATGAGGGCCAATGTCTTGATAATTCATCAAAGGTCGGATTTCGCCGTGATATGCTGGGGCCACATAAGACCTAGAATCAGATGTATAATGGTTGTCTCAGAGCAAAAATACTATTTTGAGGGACAAGCACCGAGCACAAAGGAGTACATGGATATGCTCTGAATGTGGAACATTCTTTATAAATGAAGGAAGATGAAAATATCTGTGAGAGCCAAACAGTTGATCAATCAAAAGTGTACAAAGTTCATATGAAATAGAATGAGCAAGTCTCTAGATGCTAGAAGGAGCCATAGCACCCTGCATAACTAAATCAAATAGCAGTAAATAAAACAAATCACTTGTCTTTCCACCAATCCCTAACCTTGATAGGTTTTGTATTTTGGAAGGTAGAATGACACCATAGATTACACATATTGGGGTTTAAGACTTCCATGCAATCAAACTTGTTTGTGAGTGTACATGCATCAGTCCGATGTTTGTCATGTCTCCCTACTTTATTAAATTGACAATAAAGTGATATTTTGCAATATTCCTTGAGTCTTTCTGGTATTTTGGTTTGTGACCATTATTGTAATTCCATCTAGCACAAAAGACACTTAAAGGTGCTACAGCACAATTTGGTAGCAGTGCGGATGCTTACAGTCTAGTTGACCTAAGCCAAATCCAGGCCCTGGACGCTCGTCTACTCCCGCCATTAGCCATATGACTGCAGAGTTTCCAGTGGAGATTAGTGCACAGAGTAACATGTGAAGAAGATTTGGTTGACAGGTCCCCCTTTGATGAAATTCTTGTACGGTCCCCGGAGGTTCCCCATGGATAGAAGGCAAACTGGTCGGACGAGGAAAGAGTCGATGCCGGCGGACTCGAACTGAGTCACAGATGTAAATAGAACAACACACGTGGCAAAAATAGGGGTAGGGATTGTGTTGTAAATAATAACTGTAAAAGGTAACAGGATTTTTAGGGAAGAATATAAAGAGAGGTAGATACCTCAATTCATGGTTCCAAGAGGGTAGAAGGGCATTCACTTAAGTAAATTATATTTAAGGATTCCTGAGGCAAGGCCTCCAGATGGAGTGCATATCAAACTCCAAAATGGAGTGAAACAGAGAAGGGATACATTTACTAAGATAGGAAAGGAAGGCGTACACAGTAAAACATTTTAAAGGTATATATGTGTGGGCTTACAAAAATGTTAAAAGAAATTGTTTGTTGCATCTAGACTGATCAATATAAAACAATAATAAAAAATCAAAGAGATTAGTGAAACTTGTGGACCAATAGATTGATGTCAATCAGGAAGGAAATAATCAAAGGAAGGCAATATATAAGTAAAGAAGAGAATTGTTAGTATGTGTAAACGTAGGAGGAAACTTAATATCATTGCATAGATTTTCTTTAAATAAAGTGAGCAGTTAAAATATATCCTAAGTGAGATTATAAACAGTGATTTATGGTGCCTGTGCCAATTTAGTGGCATGGTATATTTGATAAAATTAAGAATCGAAGAAAACAACGGGAAAGTATTGACGATCAAAACTGATCTGTCATCATGGGCGATACACCTCTTTTACATGTATGCAAGACACTACCGAGATACACCGCGAAAATAAGGAAACATCACTCGGAATTGGTACCAGGCACAACCAATAAGACACTCATGCTGTGGCCTCAGGAGGGACAGCTGTCAAAAGATGTATTACGGCATATGATGACATATTTGCATGCCATAATTAAGGGAAAAAAGTTGCAGAAAAGGCTGGCCATTTTAGAACTTTGGAAAATGTATCAGCGTGAGAAGGAAGATCCAGCTTACATGGAATGGATGCTCAATCAGCAAAAAGAAGAGGAAAACATGCCTTTGGCTCTCCTTTCCCATCCTGAAGAGAAGAGTATAAATACAGATGAGAAGGGATTTTATCCCTTAAAGGAATTAAAAGCTGTGGCAGCATATGTTAATCTAATATATGTGGCTACTGCTTGCACCAGCAAGGGTAATGCAGAAGGGAGCAAGAGTAGAAAACGCAAAGATATAATAACACGCAATGAAAGTAAACAGTGTGATGAGAGAAAGGACAGACGCAACAGATGAATGGAAATTGAGGAAGAAGCAGGGAAACATAAAGAAATAAAAGATAAAGCTAAGGCAATGACATTAGTACAGACTTAATGGATGGGAGGTCACATATTGCTTAAACTTGATGATAAAGGCATTGATGGGGTTCGAGAAAGAGAGGAGAATAGTGGGTAAATGAAGAGAAGGACGAAGAACGAGCACACAAGGAAGAGAGGGATAAAGAATGCAATTGAAGGGAAGAGCAAACACGATATGAGGCAAGAAATGACAATGGAAGGCTAGAAGAAAAGAAAGAAGAAGAAATAGAAGCCCAAAGAATGAAAGTACGAAGATTGCAACAAAGGCACAAGGAAGATGAATTAAGGGAGATGAGGAGAAGAGAAGAAGAAATGTACATGAGTAGGGGATTAAAAGATGATGAAATGCTGAATGAGGCACAAGAATGACTTGAGGTAGAGTGAGGGTCACAACACCCCTGTAGGCAGCTGCAAGGAATGCTGTGATCGGTATGGGCCGAAGGGCCGGATTCTAAAGACATAGAGTAGAGGTTTTCAAAGCTATACAGGCAAATGAGGGACAGAGGAAGGTACTGAACCTAAGAGAATATAGAAGAATCCCTAGTAAAGGGAATTGAAGGTACATCAGGTGATGTCATACCATATGAGTACAGGACATTTTCCATGAACAGATTAAATCTCAACAATGCGGAAGGAGACAATAGTCACACAAGCTGGGGCTTAATGATGCCAGTCGAAGAAAGGGAGCAGAGTGAAAGTGCGCAACAAGAGGGCACATGCAGGTTTTCAAAAGAATCAAGTATAGAGAAAGTGGTAAAATGGTCAGATTTAGAGGATCCTAAAGAGAAGACATCTGATCCAACACCATATACTGCACAACCACCAGTTTGATCACGTAGTACAAGGGATATATCCTGCCATGTGTAAGCAGGTTAAGACCAATCCCAGGAAGGAAACAATTGGGCGAGGCTAGCTCTGCCCTAAATAGGATTATGTTAGCTATAGGTTACATAAAAAGGCTGCTAGCATCTATCCTAGGGGAGAGAGCTGGCGATATTTAGAAATGAGCAGGATATGCAGGTGTGACTGCGCAAAACATGACACACGATGGAGCGCAAT
Organism: Ambystoma mexicanum; assembly: GCF_040938575.1. Taxonomy (NCBI): domain Eukaryota; kingdom Metazoa; phylum Chordata; class Amphibia; order Caudata; family Ambystomatidae; genus Ambystoma; species Ambystoma mexicanum. The sequence continues at coordinate 898,550,740 of NC_090937.1, read as the reverse complement.
TTAATAATTGCAAAGCAGACATCTGTTGTGCACTCAGAGTGCAATATCCTGACACTTCAGAAATGGCTGCGATCATGACCGGGAAGATGGGAGAGGATGAATATCCTGTTGCCTTTGTCCAAGATATGCAGGGCAAATGGCATCCAGAGACTTGTGTACAGCGGGACAATACAATAGCATTATTTTACCACATTTTGTGTCAGGGGCTGCCTGAACCAGTGCAACGACATTTAAAAAAACACATTGGAATGGAAGCAAAGCCATGGCCAGAAATACAATTGACAATTGGACATCAGTGCCATTTAATGCCAGAGAAAAATAAGAAGAACGCTGCGAACAGAAAGCAGGAGGAAGCAAAGTTAGTTCAGAAGAAGTTGTCCAAAATAGCCATTGAGGGAGCGGTATTGAAAAGTAATGAAGGAGGGTGACACAGGAAGCACAGCCAGGGTAGCAGAATAATGACGGATATCCCCTAGATCAGAGTGAGTATAATTTTTGCCCAAGGGGACATGGGAATGAGCCTAGATGAGTAGGACGTGGAGGATTTCAAAACTCTCAAGGAAGAGTGTGATTTAATGGTGGACAGCCAATACAATGCTGAAATGTAGGAGAATGGGACAAATAGCTAGGACATGCAGAAGCAGCGGAAGCATGTAACAGAAGGGGCAAGCTCCAAGCGGGGGGATGGGTTATAGTCCACAATAAAAGGCAGAACCACTGAAATAATATGCACAAGAGCACACATATGCTCACACATATGCGCAGCAACCCCAACAAATACAGCCAGTACTGCTTCAAATGCAATTGCCGCAGGGGCACCCTCATGAGGCACCCATACAAACACAACACACACAACCCCAGCAAGCACAGATACAGCAGGCTATGAAACCACAATATGACGCTTGGACCACAACATACTCCTGCACCTAAAATTGAGAGCATGACTATGACAGGAAGAAATCCTTTCACAGATACAAGGATGAATGTATACCCACAATAGGACAGCACAGCCCACAGAGCAACTTGATTTTTTCAGTACTATCAGTGACACCAGACCCCCAAGAGGAACAAAGGGTCAAGGTGATGATAGGAGGCAAGACATTTTCATTTTTAGTAGACACTGGAGCCACTTGTTCTTGAACCCGCGAGGGAACATACCCAATGCTAGGTACTGCCATGAATACTCAAGGGTTCTCTGTGGTGACAAATTTAGTTCCTTTTGCAGACAAATTGCAAATTTCTATAGGAGAACATGATATGTCAATGCCACTATTATAATCTATGTTTCTTCTCTGACTACTTACTCTACTGAATCCAATGACAAGGTTCTTGTTTCTGAATTGCCTGTGTAAGGGGTCTCTTTGCTTCAAAACATGTCTATGATTGGCGGTAACCAAGCATCTCTTCACTCCCACTTATCTATTATACTTGCCCGCAGAACTTGCAACCTACTGCTAAACCTTTTGAGCCCACAGCTAAGGTTGCCCATCAGATGACCATAGGCTCCCCTGGTTTCCTAACCATGGAGGAAAAGAGGAAATCTGTTCTATGTCCCATTGGGTTGGGTAGACTCCCAAGGGATTCAAGTAGGTTTCCTAGTGGACCATTGGGGGAGGGGCTCTCATTTTAGGTAAGCCATGAAGGGTGAGGATCCTGAGGATACTCACTCTTCTGAGATGGTGGCCCTGGGGCCAGCCGAGGGGAAACATTTGAGTTACTTATGTTTGACCCATTTAGGGTCAAAGAGTACTTTCCTTTGAACTGTCAATATATCTTGGCTTTGTTCGGTCAAATAGCTAGCCCTAAACTACTCTGCTCGAAAAATATTGGCAGACTTGTTTTTATGGATTTTAGGCGGGTTGTTTCTTTTAAAATTGTTTTTTACTCAAAACTTGTTTACAATTAAGTTGTTGCTGAGAACGAATGTTTGCTTAATTTGGGGTGTGTTGTATCTGATGACTGGCCACAGGCTAATTTAGGGGGACCCATTTGGGGCAAAGATGGCAGACAAATGTATAATCCTTGTGATCCCTTGAAAATACATGTGCCATTGGCAGCACAAAGCGTGCCTAACCAAACTTCTTGTCATGTATCTTATGATTGGTCACATATTATCAATTATTTACATCAGCAAAAGGGGGGGGCCTGCATTAATTTTACCAGTTAGAATGTTTTCTTGGAATTCACAAGGATTTGTCCATCTACGCTTGAATGGGGAATTTTAGAATGAAGCTGACTTGATTTGCATTCAAGAATCTTTTATTATTGGTACTCCTTTGTTGAAGGATTTTACTGAGATTTTTGAGCCAGCCAGGAAAGGTCCAAAGGGCAGGCTGTATGGCGGCTTGCTCTGCGCTTGGTGCATATCCGCTGGTTCCATTATTGAAAATTTGAGCCTGAGCCATCCTGATATTTTAGAATGTAAAATATCTTGTTATGATCAATCTAAGGAACTTGTACAGTGTTTTAATTGTTTTGAACATCTATTTTAACCCTGTTTCGACCATTCTGATTGATTTTATGCAATTTATTACTAATGTATTTGACTCTAACTGTTTATTGACGAATGTGCGATTTGTGATAATGGGTGATTTTAATTCTGACTGCTTAGATCCTCGTGGTACCATTCCGAGATTAGTAGCCATTTTTCCCCTGCTGCACAAGCTCGAGTGATAATATTTTGATTGTGTTTTGAGAGTTTAGATATTGCTCTGCTAAATGGGAATACTGTGACTGATAAACCGCTTAGTTGTACTTGTACAGATAATCTCCACTTTAGATTTTATGTTTGTTTCTACCCATATGCTGTAAATAATCCAAAACTTCAGAGTTGTCCCAAATACTTCTACTGACGACTCACTTCTTAGGGCATGTTTTGATGACATCCATACAATGGAGATTCCTGAGTTGAGTTAACCCCAGATTTTATAGAGATTAATCCACACAATCAGGCAATAATCTAGCGCCCTAAATGTGTGGAAAGATTCAATGCAAAGATTGATGAGGACTTGTTGGTGAGACTTTTCATAGATATGTGCCCCTCTTCCTTCTCCTCGTACCTGAAGACAATGCTAGTATCGTTGCTCCCTTATTTAAACATTAAAATAGGGGGAAATCATATAAAGGAAACCCACAAGTTTAATGGTCAAGTACATGCCATGAAGCTGAGTCTGAAGGGTGACATTAAGGAAACAATTAAGTTGGGTTTTGATTTGCACACAACTATTGCCTGGCTTAAACAAAAGTACAGAAACTGGGTTAAGGGCCGTTGTTAGGATATGTATAAGATATGTTAAATGAGAATCAATTGGTAATGTCACATACTCTTATGGAGACATGCCGCCCAGGTTCACTGTATAATCACAATGTTACTATGTCATCGTTCGTCTGTGTGTCTGGAACGTGGATCCTCAACTGGAAAGGTTCCGGGTTCCAGGGACGGAGGAAGGAAGAAGGCTGCTGTGGACGGCTGTTGAGTCCCTCCCGGGGGTCGTCCTACAAACTAAAATAAATGACTTCTTTGGGGCACACTACAGATTATCTGGTGGTTATTGAACATAACAGCTGGCGACGAGGATAAAGGATTTTTTCAGTTTGAACCCCGGCACGATCCTAGCGAACAAGGCCACGGATCATAAATTAACAGTGAGCAGCCACGCATTGACATATGCTCGAGAGCCACATGAAGAGAACTGTTTGGAATACAGGTACCGGCAGTAATTATATACTTCACATTGAATATAATATTTTCTGAGGAGCGGTGGAAAAGAAGCCAGCGCGCGCAGTGTTTATGTTTGAAGCTGGAATACCTGCACGCGTATCCCAACGCAGCTCTGCTGCTCGATTCTATACGCACTGTTGACGTTCCAAGGCAGGACCCAGTGACGTGACTGATTTAGCAGAATTGTTTCTACCAGCTCCAAGCCAGCGAATGAAAAGCGGACCTTACGGCGTGACGAGCACTGCGTTTGACACGTCAACACGCAGTATAGGAGAGTACACTCACGGCGTGTTAGCCATACGTAAACAAAGCAAGATTATTTTCGGCACAACGGAATACTCATCGCCGCATTGTGAGTCGGCTTGCAGTGGTTGGTAACCAGCAGGATCGCTGGGCGATCCTGCACGCTCCAACGGACCTTGCGAGCCTCGCAAAACGGACAGACGGCGGACAGTTTCATATACTATAACATCGCTGGTGAGTTACAAATAATACAGCTAGAATACGTTTGTGTTTGAGGGATATATGTCAATTAAATCAATCGTACCACAGCTTAGTAACTGCAGCCACTGACATTACGCTAGGTCATGGCAAATGTCCCAGCTCCAGTGTTTTTCCTACCATTACCTGGGGAACCCAGAGTGCGATGGATAGATTGGAAAGAAGGCTTCCACAAGTATGCGTTAGCAGTCTTTGGCCCCAACTATTCTAATGAGCGTAAAGAAGCCTTGTTGTTTCATTGTCTTGGGACAGCAGGTCAGGAAGTTCTGAGAAAATTACCAGAACCTATAGATATGCCAGATGCAGGCCCATATGAGAAGGCATTAGCCAAATTGGACAAACATTATAAAATAGAGGAAAACATTATTCTCGAGAGGTACAAATTTGCCACCAGGGCCCAGAAGAATGGAGAAAGTATAGAAGACTTCATTACAGCTCTGAGGGGATTGGCGGTGAAATGTAGATTCAATCACTGTCAGGAAGAACATATACCTGATCAATTAATGATCAAATGCAACAATGACAACATTAGAAAAGAGCTATGGAAGGAGAAAGACCCCACTTTGGATAGAGCTATAGGGATTGCAAAGATGGTGGAACACACTGATAAATGCATAAAGTTACTTCAAGCAGACAATCATTCAAACATTGAGAAACCCAAGTTGGAGGAAAATGAGGGTGCAATTCAGAAAGTGTCAAAGGTTACTCAGAGGATGGGTTCAGGCCTGCCAAAGCGACAGATGCAGTTTGGAAAAAAAGGCGAGGATCGACAAGAGAGTAAACCTCCAGTGGGGAAAAGTTGGAATCGTCAGTGGTCAGTTAAAGACAACAGAAATTTTACCAGAGAGTCTAATTTTTCCAGAGGTTTTAGAGAAGCGATGACAAACAGAGACTCCACAACAAGAAGGTGTTTCCGGTGTGGGAGTTTCTCACATGTGGCATCTGACAAGTATTGTTTTGCAGTGCACATTATATGCAATAATTGTGGCATACGTGGCCACATTGCCAGATGTTGTAAAAACTTTAATTCCAATTCAGGTCAAGTTTTTGACGTTAGTGTGAATAATGAGGATGATGATTGTATTGAAAGTGGTAGAGAAGTGGTGTTTATGGTGAATGCCATTGATGGGAAAGTGAAGAAGAAAAAGCCTTACGCCATAGTATTGGTCAATGGGATACAAATATCGATGCTTATGGATAGTGGGCGGATTATACATTAATAGGGGTGCAGGTGTGGAAATAGAGATTCAATTGCTGTACTTTATGGGAAAACAAAATTAAGGCGAATGCGTATGGTGACAAGCCCATAGAGATTATAGGATGTTTTGACGCTGATTTGCAGTTCAAGGATAGGAAAGCCACCACCACTATTTATGTTGCCAACAAAGGGGGAGAGTTACTGTCGTGGAGTGATCAAGCTGAACTAAAAATCAGACTTAAAGCAGGTCATCCTGAACAGGTTTTAACAGTAAGTGGTGAGAGATTGAATGAAGAGAAACATAAGCTTGGATGTCTGAAAGGGTTTGTTCATAAAATACGATTAAAAAAAGGGGCGGTTCCTAAGATCGCGAAATTGCGCACCATTCCTCTGGCACTCAAGGAGGGCGTAGAAAATGAATTAAAGAGAATGGAGAATGAAGGGGTTATTGAGAGAATAGACTCCTGGGAATGGGTGAGTCCCATTGTGGTAGTCAGAAAACCCTCTGGATCTTTGAGGATATGCATTGACTTAAGACATCTCAATAGCATGGTGGTGGCAGATAGATTTCCACTACCCAGGATAGATGACCTGCTTGTGGGTGTCTCTGGATCCAAAATATTTTCAATTTTAGACCTCAAGTCTGCTTATCACCAGATTGAGTTACATCCGGATTCTAGAGATTTCACAGCATTTATCACTCCCAACGGTCTATTTAGATGTGTACGCATGCCGTTTGGCTTGGTGTCTGCTGCGAGTGTATTTCAGAGTATCATGTACAGGTTACTTGGTGGAGAAAAAGGGGTGATGTACTACCAAGATGATGTCCTTGTATGTGGCAGTGATGAGGTGGAGCATGATAGACGATTAAAAAGGGTGTTAGATATATTAGGAGAAGCTGGTCTAACGATAGCATCAGAGAAGTGTACATTTAGAGCAAGTAAAGTTGTTTATTTAGGTCACGAGATCACAGCTGAGGGAGTCAAACCCAAAGAGGAGGCTATTGAAGCCATAAGGAAGATGGAAGATCCCAAATCAAAAGCAGAAGTGTTGTCGTTTTTAGGGCTAATTGAATTCTATGGCAAATTCATTAAGGATCTGTCAGACATGTCAAGACATATGAGAAGGCTTACTTGCAAAGGTGTGATATTTAAATGGAGTGATGACTGTAAGAAGGAATTTGAAATGATACAAAATTCCATAATCAATGCTCCAATTCTAAAGACATTTGAAGAAGGGAAACGCACATTACTTTTTGTAGATGCCAGTGATTATGGCATAGGTGCGGTTCTTATGCAAGAAGATTCAGAAGGTCTGCACACTGTAGCATTTGCCTCAAGGTCACTTAAAGATCCTGAAACTAGATACTCTGTGGTTGAGAAAGAAGCTCTTGCTTGCATCTGGGGAGTTGAAAAGTTCAAAAGGTTCCTGTGGGGAAGGGAATTTGCGATCTGTACTGATCATAAACCATTGGTTGGTATTTTTACCAAAGGTGGGCTGGAAGGAGTATCGAGACGCATTATGAAGTGGGTCACAGCTCTTCAAGGTTTGCAATTTACCATGATTCACATTAGTGGTGAAGTCAATGTGGTGGCGGATGCCTTATCAAGGTCTGTTCATAGAGAAGGCCACATCAGTATAGACCAATCAAATCAGGAAGAAACCTTTGAGATTTTCCAAGTACATGATTCCTTGAAGAAAGATGATTGGGATAGGGCTAGTAGTGAAGATTTAATTTACCAGAAAGCGCTAACATTGGTTAAAGAGAACAGAATAATGAACTACAAAGGTGACATGGGTGGATTTGCCAGAGTGAAAGGGGATTTATGGATCCATGACAAATATCTACATAGAGGGCATCAGATGATAGTTCCTCAGGGTATGAGGAAACAGGTAATTGGACTAGCCCATGATGGGCATTTAGGTTTAGCTAGGACCAAAGGTTTAATAAGATCTGAGTTCTGGTGGCCGGGAACTGATGAAGATATTGAAGAGCAAGTTAAGGAGTGTCCAGAGTGTCTTGAGGGAAACAAGGGATTGAGTGTACAAAAAGTACCCATGGTTATTAGAGAAAGTCCACGTGTACCGTGGGATGAGATTGCGTTGGATCTTTTGGAGCCATTTAACATTGGAGGGACCAGAGATAGCTATTTGCTGGTGGTCATAGATTTATTGTCCAAATGGCCTGAGATATGTCTACTTAGAGATATTTCCAGCAGCAGTGTTACGAAATTTTTAGAGCAACTATTTTGGAGAGAGGGTTTTCCCAGAAAATGCTTGTCGGATAACGGCTCTCAACTAGTGTCCAAGGAATTTAGAGAATTTTTGGATAGGAATGGAATTGAACAAGTAAACACCTCTCTCTATCACCCCCAAAGTAATGGTTGCGTAGAACGCTTCAATAGGACATTGATGGAAGCCATTAGAATTGCTGTAGCAACTGGTGGGGATTGGTTTAGGACAGCGATGGAAAGGACATTCCAGTATAGAATAACGCCTCATAGTGTTACAGGATTAACACCCTTTGAGATTTTGAGAGGTAGGAAACCTAATTCACATTTATGCCCAGGGTGGATGGGAAAATCTAAGATGGTTGGTGTGGATTTGAAAACAGTGAGGAGTAGAATGTTTGAAGCAGGAGTTAAATCCAAGGAACGTTATGATCAGAGAAATTGTTGTAGGGAATTGAAGATTAATGAGGGTGATTGGATCAAGATAAAACTGCCTACTAAAGTTCGTAAAGGAGCATCTTTATATTCCGAACCCAAACAAGTGGTGAAAGTTTTAGGCTCCTCAGTACTGGTCAGAGGTGGAGGTATCTGGAACAAGGAGAGAGTAGCAATTGCCAAGTTCGTCAATGGAAGGGAGTGATGGACTTGCAGAAGAGGGTTAAGGATACCACTTTTAGTACATTGTAGATCTGTATAATACCATCATAACAAGTCATGATAAGTCACTTATTCAGAGTTCTATTTTATTTCACGTTGTATTCTATACATATATGTTTCATGCAAAAATGTTAGGCATTGTTTTAAATTGTTAGTTCAAGGAAAGGAAGGAGGTGTTAGGATATGTATAAGATATGTTAAATGAGAATCAATTGGTAATGTCACATACTCTTATGGAGACATGCCGCCCAGGTTCACTGTATAATCACAATGTTACTATGTCATAGTTCGTCTGTGTGTCTGGAACGTGGATCCTCAACTGGAAAGGTTCCGGGTTCCAGGGACGGAGGAAGGAAGAAGGCTGCTGTGGACGGTTGTTGAGTCCCTCCCGGGGGTCGTCCTACAAACTAAAATAAACGACTTCTTTGGGGCACACTACAGATTATCTGGTGGTTATTGAACATAACAGCCGTTATGCTCTATTGTTGCAAAAAGATGCAGAGGTTATGTTAATGGCACTGATATCATGTGAGACTTCCAATTTCTGGAGACTAATACATGCGGGGATGCCCAAGCCATCTTGCAACATCAGCCTATTGCAAGCAAGGTGTGGAAGAACTATTTTCTGAACCTTTACGATGTGTTGGATATTGAAACTGTCAGCACACTTGCGAAACTGGGCCCATGTACTATTAGGGAGGCCTGGCCATTATTGGATATTGACAAGCAGGGTATCCAGGGTGCTACAGGGGGGGCTAAGTCTTGGAGCACCCCGGGACCCGCTGGGCTTTCTACTGTGATTTTGAAGTCTGCTCCGGGATTATGGGCAGATGTCCTGTTACAGTTGTTCTCTAATGTGGTTGGGCAGGTTAGGTGCCCTGTAACTTGGAGAGAAGCCATTGCAGTAGTCATCTTTAAAAAGGGAGATAGGGTGAGCCGGGCATTTGTTGCCCTATCTCCCTCTTGGATACGTCTTAAAAGATCTTTTCCACTTTCGTGCTTGGAGCTCTAGAAAGATGGGCCATTCAGGCAAACAGGTTTAATTCCAACCCATCTGGATTCCATTAAGGAACTAACACAGCTTTGAATTGTTTTGTATTACAGCTCTTGAAGTGCCAAGCCTTTGAAGCTAAGTGTACCCTATATCTTTCATTTTTGGATATAACCAAGGCATTTGATTACGTGGATCGAAGCAGGCTTTGGAGAATGCTTAGACTCTGGGGTTGCCCTGAGGCCTTGGTTCAGGTGCTGTATTTGATGCATAAGGATATACAAATTGAAATTAGGTTGTACGGGCTCTGGATGGATTAAGGTGGACAGAGGGTTGTGTCAAGGCTGTGTATCCTCGGAGGTTGGGACACACGGAAATTAGATATCTCCTGTATGCCGATGACCTTGTATTGATCGATTACACTCAAATAGGCCCATGGAAATCACTCACTAGGATGCAGGGTTTCTTTGGGGATATTCGATTAAAGATTAATGTGCCAAAATGAAAGATTTTCGAGGAAGATCCGGTCAGTTATTTAAAATTTTGGCTGGTATATTGACAATAACAAGTTCGAGGTGGTCGCAGAATTGATGTACCTTGGGGTACTGGTTAAATCAAACTGATCAATTGAGTTTGCTAATCAATCATTGGCGCTAGATGCCGTTTCTGCGCTAGCTCAATTACGAGTGATTTTTCCAGCGATTAAGATGTGCAATCAAGTTGTCATCCTGAAGCTATCCTATGGGGCAGAGGTACGAGAGGAGGATATGGAGTGGGATAAGATTGAGTCCAATATTTGGAAAATATTTTTGTGTATTCCAGGTTTTACCCCTTTTCGGCCGTTTAGGCATCTCTTGGGTATTACATCTTTGGCCAGAAAGATATTTTGTTGCCTCCACTATCAACCTTTTTTTTGTCCAATTGAACGCAGCACATACCCAGAATAAATGCCCTGCGCTTAAGTTCTGGGTAAATGGTGTAGTGACTGCTGCTCAGATTCGGACAACAGTATTGGACTAATTGGAGCGTAATCCAGCCAAAGTTAAGAAATTACTTTTTGAAAACGACTGGATCACTAGCAGGGATAAATTGTCTACCTACACGTTATTTGATCATTTCTCTCTGGATAGAAACCATTTCATTCTCCCTAGAAATACTTTACAAGACACGCATCAAGAGCTATTCGAAATTTCTAGTTGTGTTTGAAATTAAATTTGCTTACAACTAATGATGTATGGGGCGCTCCACCATCGGCTCCATTCTCTGAACAAATATATTGATGCTGTATCTTGAGCATGAGTCCTTGAAACATCTTGTTGTGTAATGCTCGGTATTAGTTGCTTATCTGGATGACATTTTTAAACACTATTTTTGCACGTGCCCTTTGTTAAATTGGGAGTCTTTTTGGTGGCAACTCTTAGCGACTCTAAATCACAGATTGTTAATCAATTTGATTAATTTTTTAAAAATGGTCAAGACTTGCTATGACATTTCTTTGTTTCAAAAATGGTTTTCTATGGAGCAATAAGTATAATGCAACATGAGTTTTTTTCTATGTGTGCTTTCTTGGAATTGTATTTTACAATGTTTTAAAACTCATTGATGTGTTTACGTGTCAATATGTGTGTAAAGTTTCCTTTTGTAAACTATATCACACTAAATAAATAAATTATACTATAGGCAGACGCCAGTTAATAAATTGGGACGTGACTTAATGATGAAACTTAACATGATAATAACTTTTACTGACAAAGGAATAGTGTGTTCTACTCCAGGGATACACTATACGAACATGGGTGGGTATATTAGCAATTACAGGTCAGAGGGCATTATTAGGTATTAAGTATTTCTGTATGGAGTGACCATTCTATCATTATGGTAACCCAGGTTGGAAGGTAAAATATTGAGAATACCTGATGAATTTTTGCTCAGACCAGAATTTCCATGCACAATGAGGAAGGGCAGATAATTCTCTTACAGCTAGAAGCAGCAGTGGTCAGAGAAGAAAGGGTGATGCTGCATGGAACAGATGACAAGGCCAGGGGATGGAGAACAGTGATAGTCCCCAGTGAAGCAAACAGGTTGACAGATTTGACAAAGAACTGTTCAGAGATGAATACTCTGATGATGAATTAATGTTTTTTTTTATAAGAATCACTTATTGGATTAAGGTAAAGAATATAGAATTACCACAGAGAATGGCATTCATTGGTAAAAAAAAAAACGCTATTTTGTTTCAGGAAGGATTAGAGAAAGTGCCTTAGATTTTATGGACTAAGAGCCCATATAATGTGGAGCTATTAAACGGGATTGGTGCAGTTAAAATAAAATTAAAACCGGGATCTCTTTTACCACGAGCAAAGCAATGCCCCATGTACAGAGAGGCGGATGAAGATATACTTGAGACCATTTCTGCTTAATGAAGTAAGGAATATTGGAGCCATCAGATTCATCATGTAACACGGCTGTGTACTCTGTGAAAAAAATCAAAGGGGGGTTGTGGAGAATTAATCAGGACCTTTTCCCTCTAAACAATATAGTCAAAACTGAGTTTCCTCGAGTTCCAAATCCTGTGATGATACTGTGTAACATCCCAGCCACGGGCAATTATTTCATAGTTGTCAATTTGTAAAATGCATTTTTCTCGATTACCCTTCATGAAGACTCACAAGATTTAACCTAATTTTCATATAGAAATACTCACCTGAAATATACTAGACTGCCTCACGGGTGATCTTTAACTGGTGATCTTTAACAAAGTCCGCCAGGTGGACTTGGGTAATGTCCAACTCGAAAGTGCAATAATTCAGTATGGGGATGCCATTTTGGTGTGTAGTGAGACAGAAGAAATGTGCAGCAAAGGCTCAGTTAAACTCATGACCATACTTTCAGAGAAAGTATTTAAGGTAGACAAGAAAAAAACTACAATATTGCCAGGGATAATTCTTGTATGTAGGACAGTTGATCACTCATGATGGGAGAAAAGTGACACCTGAAAGAGCAGAGGCAATCATGAAAACTGTAGCACTAAAAACAGTGAGGGAAATGAAGCAGTTTCTAGGCTTATGCAATTATTACAGAGCCTGGGTTTTTGATTACACCACTTACATTTGACCACTTTTAAAAGGACTCAAAGAAGTACTGGTAGACAAGAGCACAATAACATGGACGGACGAGATGTCTGAAGGGTTTGAAGAATTGAAAAGAGCAATCAGTACAGCCCATATGCTGGGGATCCCAGATTACAACGAAGAGTTTTATGTATTCTCCCTTTGAAATGGAGAAGTCATGACAGCAGTTCTTACACATAAGATGACATTATGGCATGGACATAAACCATTGGGAATCATAGTGTGATTTTAGTCCCAGTAATGAAGGGACACGATCCATCGAGCAATCTTTAGCTGCTGCTGCATTCTCAATTGAAAAAGCATCAAGTATAAGGATGGGGTGACCGATAATGTTATTTGTAGAGCATGCATTATTTGCAATTTTAGAGAAGCCCTCAAGTATATTGACCACACAAAGAGCATCGGGTTACAAGGTAATTATTTCTAACACTGCAGTTAAAATTGTTAGGTGTAAGACAGTGAAACCAGCAACGTTTATAGCCGAAACAGCAGGAGAGGATGACTATGTACATGATTGCACAACATATATATAGAGAATTATAATGAAATCCCCCAAGGTAGACAAAATGTCATTGGAAGGGGCAAGCTGTTTTTATGAATGGTTATTTTCTACAATTGACCAAATGACTGGGGAAAGATACGGGATCAGCTTTAGTGAAACTGAATATAGAAAGTGAATTCGAGGTTGTATAATGTATGAGGTTGTCTTTGAATTATTCAGCACAGACTGCAGAATTAGTGGTGCTCATCGAATAGTTGCAGAGCTTTGAGATAGAGGAAGTGACAGTATACTCTGTGACATCAAAAGTGCTTGCAGGTCTGTCAAGATGGAAAAGGAGGGGCTTCCTGCATGCAGACGGCACTCCAATGCAAAATGTGCCCCTATTGTAAAGTAGCATTCACTCCCATTGACCGTAGCAGTCGTAAACTGCTCAGCACATTCCAAATGAGCAGATTTAATTTCCTGCTGGAAACAAAGCCGCAGATGTAGAGGCTAAAAAAGCAGCCAATTGCCCACCCACATTCAGTTTAGAGAAGGAAGATGTTAAATAAATGACAGGAAAGTGCATGTTTGTAAATGAGGGCTTTACATGCTGTCTATTGTCCAGTTAATTGAAATACAAGGTTGCTATCCACAAGAAGAATAGGATTTATGGAGAAAGCGGCTGTGTTCTTTATCCCCACTGAGGCAATTTGGAGGCAGGATAGTACTGGAAAGTCAGTTCTGCCTCTCCCATTATTGGGAGTAGCACTAGAACAGCTTCACTACCAAGTACACATGATATGTGAAAGTCTAGCTGCAAAAATTGCAGAAGAATGGTTCATACCCAATCTCTTAGAGCATTTGGCACAGTTCATTAAAAGGTGCATAGTGTGCCAGAAATGTACTGGAGGGCACATTTGCGAACAGTAAGAAGAGCAATCCCTAGACCCAATGGTCCATTTCAGCATCTACATATAGATTGATACAGATATGTAGTGGCTAAGGTTATATGCTGGCTGTAGTATGTCCTTTTTCTAGATGGATCTAGGCAGGTCCATGCACACACCCGGATGCATCATGCACTGCCAAGTTCCTTGTGCATGAGGTGTTCCCCAGGTGTGCAAAGTTTTGCTATCTGACAATGGACCGCATTTTGTAAAGGAATTATTTGAACAGATCACTCTTTTATTAAGTATACAACACACATGTTTGTCTGCTTATCACCCACATGCCAATGGTGTCTGTGAGAGACGAAACAGACTCCTCAAAGAGAGGATAGCCAAAGTCAAGATGACTTTAAAATGGGGGTGACTGCATTGTCTGCCGCTTGCCTTGTTTGCACTGAGAAAATAGCCTGGTTCAGAACACCATATAACTCCTCATGAGTTGGTGACTGGAGGTTGTTGAGAACCCCATTGACTCCTCCAACTAGGGTAGAAACTGATGTCCATAGTGTAGCAAAGGCATGAGGTGACCAGAGTCATGATTATTTAACAATGATTGCAAGTGTTTCTTTCATGTCTCAACAGATCAAAAACAGACAGGAGGGGTGAAAAAGAAGCAACAAAGATGATCAGTCTTGTGAAACAGAAGATTTGCTAATACCTCCAATACTGTATACACGAGACTAGGTGCGATTGCACAAATTCTTACCTGAGGCACTCCCCACTTTGAGGGGCTCCATGAGGTAGAGGTAGCTAGCCCCACTACAGTGAAATTAAGGGGGCAAAGAGAGTGGTTACATTTACATGACGTCAGACTAAATAAAGAGCCTCCCAAAGACATCCCAAGAGAAGCAAGAGAAGTATTTCCACATGTGCTATTCCATCCAAGTGAAGCAAGAGAAGTAGTTCCGTGCATGGAGAATCACCAGATGCTAAAAAACAGAACACAGAGAATGAGGTGCACAGAACGGTTCAGGTCTATGTGACCTAAAACATTTGCCCTTATCACATTTTATTTAATTAATTTGACCTTTTTCAGCTCTCGGGTCTATGTGACCTAAAACATTTGCCCTTATCACATTTTATTTAATTAATTTGACCTTTTTCAGCTCTAAAATGTGGGGGGAGTTCCTGCAAACTCTCCCTCTCTTCCCCTCAACCTAACCTATACCCTTGCCCACCCATATATATATATATATATATATTTATTTAAATTTGACAGAAAAAAGGGTCAACAAATTTGATCAAATATTTTAGATCAAATGGTTTTAAGTCAATTATGATAATACCCTCACAAGCACTATAGATGAGGTTTAAACATCTTTTTAAATCAACTAAAGATCATTGGTTCTTGAATTTGACAATGAGACAATGAGAGAAGAATCCAGACTTTAAAGAAGAAAGAAGAAAATCGACCATTGGTTTTGATAACCATAATTACACTACTATACACATTCTTATCTGTTTCTTTTTCCCACATATTATAGACTTATCCAGCCCTAATACAAAGAGGAATACATTTTATTACATTTTTCGAGGACCCTAAGAACAACTGATTTGTCTGGAGAGTGAAAATTGCAGTAATACCCCAGTTTTTGATATAGAAGTGATTAAAAAGGAGATAGCAAATTTGCATATTAAAGTAAATGCAAAATGGGGAGACTTCAACACTTCAGAGGTTCATTGCCAACTAGAAAGTCATTTTTCATGGAATATTGAAAATTTCAATTGGTATTATGATTTGTGTTTTTCTCATTATTATTATGGCAATTCAGAATGTGGCAGAAGGTAATACAGATATAGAAGGTATTAATGTTATGTTATGTTATGTTATGTTACATTTATATAGTGCCTTATGTACCATTGGTATGGTCTGAAGGCACTGGTAGGATGAACGCCATCGGGAATCGAAGTTCAAGTCAGTAGAGTGAGTAGAGAGAGTCAAAGGTGCTTGTGAGCACCGGATATGTGTGCAGCTGGTGTGGCATTTGTGTAATTGCTGCTTCATAGTGGTAGGTGTGGTGGTTGAGAGATCAGGGGTATGTGTTAGTTCTGGCAGGTTTTATCCAGACCGGTTCTGGCTGTGTTAGGCCTGAGGAGAACGCCTGGCTGGAGGGTGTGAAACCAGCAGTGATTAGTTAGAGTGATGTGGCGTATGAGGCAGATGTTGGTATGAGAACAGCTATACCGAATGGTGTCATAGTATCTCTGTGTTCTAGTTGAATGGTGGTGTAAAGAGAAGAGTAAGCATGTTGATGCGGTAAGATGGTTTACGTGCTCTTTCAACGTTACATGTATTCCAAGCCATTCATGTATGTCGCGCACTTCTATGCAATCTAGTCCATTCTGTGCACTCTGAGCCATTCCACGCACTCTGAAACATTCCACGCACTCCGAAACATTCCACGCACCCTGAAACATTCCACACACTCCGAAAAATTCCATGCACTCCAAAACATTCCACACACTCTAAAACATTCCACACACTCCAAAACATTCCATGCACTCCAGATCATTCCACGCACTCCGGATCATTCCACGCACTCTGAACCATTCCACGCACTGTGAAACACTCCA